>NW_024061837.1:0-585273 GCF_006381635.1 Hibiscus syriacus
TTTATCACAGTGCCAAGGACGTCCGAGAAGTAGATGGCTTGATTCACGGAAGCAAAATCACACAAGACTCATCTTCATATCTCCCCAATGAAAAGGGCGCATGTACTTGCTCTATGACTTCTAACTCATCATCTTCATTGAATCATCATTCTAAAAAATAAAGCAAAGTTAGAGTAGATAATTCAAATCAAAGAAAATGAAATAATAAATTCATGAATGAAGAATTTGTCCGTTTAAGGTCCTCATTGGATAGGTTCATTGAAACTTCCATTTCTTTAGATTGTTCGAACTTTGAATGTGAATGATCGTACTTCGAATGTCAAAGAGCACATGTTTTGGAATACCAAATGTTACAACATTTGGAACTTCAATGTACAAATTTGATTCATCATTTGCAATGGTATGGCATTTGGAATAACCTGCAAATCAAACGAAAGAATAGGAAGAAAAGATTGATTAGTAGAAAGCAAACTTCATTCTCCTCCCATTATTTTCTCTCATGCTCATGTCCCTTCTGAAATTTCTTCTTCATACTCCTCCCGTATGCTATCTTTACACTCTTGTATTTTTAGTTCCACTATCACATTCATGGTTTTCTTCACACTCATTCTCTTCATATTCTCATTTTCAACTACTCCAAATGCCTTTGTTTCTCTCAATGTTCATTTTGCATAGCATCAAGTTTTCTTAAGTTGTGTGATCTTGAACTACTTGGTGTGGTGGCATTGGTACAAACTTGAATCTCCTTCTCCCATGGATGAATGAATATGATTTAAAAAACCCATCATGCAATGCTCGTTTATCACAATGCCAAGGATGTCCGAGAAGTAGATGGCTTGAATTCACGGAAGCAACATAACACAAGAATTCATCTTCATATCTCCCAATTGAAAAGGGCGCAAGTACATGCTGTATGACTTCTAACTCTTCATCTTCATTGAATCATCATTCTGAAAAATAAAGCAGAGTTAGAAGTAGATAATTCAAAATCAAAGAAAATGAAATAATAAATTTCATGAATGAATGAATTTGTCCGTTTAAGGTCCTCATTGGATAGGTTCATTGAAACTTCCATTTCTTTAGATTGTTTGAACTTTGAATGTAGAATGAATGTACTTCGAATGTCAAAGAGCACATGTTTTGGAATACCAAATGTACAACATTTGGAACTTCAATGTACAATTTGATTCAACAATTTGCAATGGTATGGCCTTTGGAATAACTTGCAAATCAAACGAAAGGATAGGAAGAAAAGATTGATTAGTAGAAAGCAAACTTCATTCTCCTCCCATTATTTTCTCTCATGCTCATGTCCCTTTTGAAATTTCTCTTCTTCATACTCTTCCTGTATGCTATCTTTACACTCTTGTTCTTTTTGAGTTCCACTTTCACATTCATGGTTTTCTTCACACTCATTCTCTTCAATATTCTCATTTTCAACTACTCCAAATGCCTTTGTTTTCTCTCAATGTTCATTTTGCATATCATCAAAGTTTTTCTTAAGTTGTTGTTGATCTTGAAGTACTTGGTGTGGTGGCATTGGTACTAACGTGAATCTCCTTCTCCCATGGATGAATGAATAATGATTTAAAAACCCATCATGCAATGCTCGTTTATCACAGTGCCAAGGACGTCCGAGAAGTAGATGGCTTGAATTCACGGAAGCAAAATCACACAAGACTTCATCTTCATATCTCCCAATTGAAAAGGGAGCAGGTACTTGCTCTATGACTAATAACTCATCATCTTCATTGAATCATCATTCTAAAAAATAAAGCAAAGTTAGAAGTAGATAATTCAAAATCAAAGAAAATGAAATAATATATTTCATGAATGAATGAATTTGTCCGTTTAAGGTCCTCATTGGATAGGTTCATTGAAACTTCCATTTCTTTAGATTGTTCGAACTTTGAATGTAGAATGATCGTACTTCGAATGTCAAAGAGCACATGTTTTGGAATACCAATGTTACAACATTTGGAACTTCAATGTACAAATTTGATTCATCAATTTGCAATGGTATGGCATTTGGAATAACCTGCAATCAAACGAATAATAGGAAGAAAAGATTGATTAGTAGAAAGCAAACTTCATTCTCCTCCCATTATTTTCTCTCATGCTCATGTCCCTTCTGAAATTTCTCTTCTTCATACTCCTCCCGTATGCTATCATTACACTCTTGTTATTTTTTAGTTCCACTTTCACATTCATGGTTTTCTCACACTCATTCTCTTCATATTCTCATTTTCAACTACTCCAAATGCCTTGTTTTCTCTCAATGTTCATTTTGCATATCATCAAAGTTTTTCTTAAGTTGTTGTTGATCTTGAACTACTTGGTGTGGTGGCATTGGTACAAACTTGAATCTCCTCTCCCATGGATGAATGAATAATGATTTAAAAAACCCATCATGCAATGCTCGTTTATCACAATGCCAAGGATGTCCGAGAAGTAGATGGCTTGAATTCACGGAAGCAACATAACACAAGATTCTCTTCATATCTCCCAATTGAAAAGGGCGCAAGTACATGCTGTATGACTTCTAACTCTTCATCTTCATTGAATCATCATTCTGAAAAATAAAGCAAAGTTAGAAGAGTAATTCAAAATCAAAGAAATGAAATAATAAATTTCATGAATGAATGAATTTGTCCGTTTAAAGTCCTCATTGGATAGGTTCATTGAAACTTCCATTTCTTTAGATGTTTGAACTTGATGTAGAATGAACGTACTTCGAATGTCAAAGAGCACATGTTTGGAATACCAAATGTTACAACATTTGGAACTTCATGTACAAATTGATTCAACAATTTGCAATGGTATGGCCTTTGGAATAACTTGCAAATCAAACGAAAGGATAGGAAGAAAAGATTGATTAGTAGAAAGCAAACTTCATTCTCCTCGCATTATTTCTCTCATGCTCATGTCCCTTTTGAAATTTCTCTTCTTCATACTCTCCTGTATGCTATCTTTACACTCTTGTTCTTTTTGAGTTCCACTTTCACATTCATGGTTTTCACACTCATTCTCTTCAATATTCATTTTCAACAACTCCAAATGCCTTTGTTTTCTCTCAATGTTCATTTTGCATATCAAAGTTTTTCTTAAGTTGTTGTTGATCTTGAAGTACTTGGTGTGGTGGCATTGGTACTAACGTGAATCTCCTTCTCCCATGGATGAATGAATAATGATTTAAAAACCCATCATGCAATGCTCGTTTATCACAGTGCTAAGGACGTCTGAGAAGTAGATGGCTTGAATTCATGGAAGCAACATCACATAAGACTTCATCTTCATATCGGCCAATTGAAAAGGGAGCAAGTACTTGCTCTATGACTTCTAACTCTTCATCTTCATAGAATCATCATTCTGAAAAATAAAGCAAAGTTAGAAGTAGATAATTCAAAATCAAAGAAAATGAAATAATAAATTTCATGAATGAATGCCTTTGTCCGTTTAAGGTCCTCGTTGGATAGGTTCATTGAAACTTCCATTTCCTTAGATTGTTTGAACTTTGAATGTAGAATGAATATACTTCGAATGTCAAAGAGCACATGTTTTGGAATACCAAATGTTACAACCTTTGCAATTTCAATAAACAAATTTGATTCATTAATTTGCGATGTATGGCCTTTGGAATAACCTGCAAATCAAACGAAAGAATAGGAAGAAAAGATTGATTAGTAGAAAGCAACTTCATTCTCCTTCCATTATTTTCTCTCATGCTCATGTCCCTTTTGAAATTTCTCTTCTTCATACTCCTTTCGTATGCTCTCTTTACACTCTTCTTCTTTTTGAGTTTCCACTCTCACTTTCATGGTTTTCTTCACACTCATTCTCTTCAATATACTCATTTCACTACTCCAATGCCTTTGTTTTCTATCAATGTTCATTTTACATAGCATCAAAGTTTTTCTTAAGTTGTTGTTGATCTTGAAGTACTTGGTGTGGTGGCATTGGTACAAAATTGAATCTCCTTCTCCCATGGATGAATGAATAATGATTTAAAAACCCATCATGCAATGCTTGTTTATCACAATGCCAAGGACGTCCGAGAAGTAGATGGCTTGAATTCACGGAAGTAAAATCACACAAGACTTCATCTTCATATCTCCCAATTGAAAGGGCCCAGGTACTTGCTCTATGACTTCTAACTCATCATCTTCATTGAATCATCATTCTAAAAAAATAAAGCAAGTTAGAAGTAGATAATTCAAAATCAGAAAATGAATAATAAATTTCATGAATGTATGAATTTTGTCCATTTAAGGTCCTCATTGGATAGGTTCATTGAAACTTCCGTTTCTTCAGATTGTTTGAACTTTGAATGTAGAATGAACGTACTTTGAATGTCAAAGAGCACATGTTTTGGAATACCAAATGTACAACTTGGAACTTCAATGTACAAATTTGATTCATCATTTTGCAATGGTATGACCTTTGGAATAACCTGCAAATCAAACGAAGAATAGCAAGAAAAGATTGATTAGTAGAAAGCAAACTTCATTCTCCTCCATTATTTTCTCTCATTCTCATGTCCCTTTTGAAATTTCTCTTCTTCACACCTCCCGTATACTATCTTTACACACTTGTTCTTTTTGAGTTCCACTCTCACATTCATGGTTTTCTTCACACTCATTCTCTTCAATATTCTCATTTTCAACTACTCCAAATGCCTTTGTTTTCTCTCAATGTTCTTTTTGCATAGCATCAAAGTTTTTCTTAAGTTGTTGTTGATCTTGAAGTATTCGGTGTGGTGGCATTTGTACTAACGTGAATCTCCTTCTCCCATGGATGAATGAATAATGATTTAAAAACCCATCATGCAATGCTCGTTTATCACATTGCCAAGGACGTTTGAGAAGTAAATGGCTTGAATTCATGGAAGCAACATCACACAAGACTTCATCTTCATATCGCCCAATTGAAAAGGGAGCAAGTACTTGCTCTATGACTTCTAACTCTTCATCTTCATAGAATCATCATTCTGAAAAATAAAGCAAAGTTAGAAGTAGATAATTCAAAATCAAAGAAAATGAAATAATAAATTTCATGAATGAATGCATTTGTCCGTTTAAGGTCCTCGTTGGATAGGTTCATTGAAACTTCCATTTCCTTAGATTTTTTGAACTTTGAATGTAGAATGAACATACTTCGAATGTCAAAGAGCACATGTTTTGGAATACCAAATGTTACAACCTTTGCAATTTCAATAAACAAATTTGATTCATTAATTTGCGATGGTATGGCCTTTGGAATAACCTGCAAATCAAACGAAAGAATAGGAAGAAAAGATTGATTAGTAGAAAGCAAACTTCATTCTCCTCCCATTATTTTCTCTCATGCTCATGTCCCTTTTGAAATTTCTCTTCTTCATACTCCTTTCGTATGCTCTCTTTACTCTCTTCTTCTTTTTGAGTTCCACTCTCACATTCATGGTTTTCTTCACACTCATTCTCTTCAATATTCTCATTTTCAACTACTCCAAATGCCTTTGTTTTCTATCAATGTTCATTTTGCATAGCATCAAAGTTTTTCTTAAGTTGTTGTTAATCTTGAAGTACTTGGTGTGGTGGCATTGGTACAAACTTGAATCTCCCAATTGAAAAGGGCGTAGGTACTTGCTCTATGACTTCTAACTCATCATCTTCATTGAATCATCATTCTAAAAAATAAACCAAAGTTAGAAGTAGATAATTCAAAATCAAAGAAAATGAAATAATAAATTTCATGAATGAATGAATTTGTCCGTTTAAGGTCCTCATTGGATAGGTTCATTGAAACTTCCATTTCTTTAGATTGTTTGAACTTTGAATGTAGAATGAACGTACTTCGAATGTCAAAGAGCACATGTTTTGGAATACCAAATGTTACAACATTTGGAACTTCAATGTACAAATTTGATTCAACAATTTGCAATGGTATGGCTTTTGGAATAACTTGCAAATCAAACGAAAGGATAGGAAGAAAAGATTGATTAGTAGAAAGCAAACTTCATTCTCCTCCCATTATTTTCTCTCATGCTCATGTCCCTTTTGAAATTTCTCTTCTTCATACTCCTCATGTATGCTATCTTTACACTCTTGTTCTTTTTGAGTTCCACTTTCACATTCATGGTTTTCTTCACACTCATTCTCTTCAATATTCTCATTTTCAACTACTCCAAATGCCTTTGTTTTCTCTCAATGTTCATTTTGCATATCATCAAAGTTTTTCTTAAGTTGTTGTTGATCTTGAACTACTTGGTGTGGTGGGATTGGTACAAACTTGAATCTCCTTCTCCCATGGATGAATGAATAATGATTTAAAAAACCCATCATGCAATGCTCGTTTATCACAATGCCAAGGATGTCCGAGAAGTAGATGGCTTGAATTCACGGAAGCAACATAACACAAGAATTCATCTTCATATCTCCCAATTGAAAAGGGCGCAAGTACATGCTGTATGACTTCTAACTCTTCATCTTCATTGAATCATCATTCTGAAAAATAAAGCAAAGTTAGAAGTAGATAATTCAAAATCAAAGAAAATGAAATAATATTTCATGAATGAATGAATTTGTCCGTTTAAGGTCCTCATTGGATAGGTTCATTGAAACTTCCATTTCTTTAGATTGTTTGAACTTTGAATGTAGAATGAACGTACTTCGAATGTCAAAGAGCACATGTTTTGGAATACCAAATGTTACAACATTTGGAACTTCAATGTACAAATTTGATTAAACAATTTGCAATGGTATAGCCTTTGGAATAACTTGCAAATCAAACGAAAGGATAGGAAGAAAAGATTGATTAGTAGAAAGCAAACTTCATTCTCCTCCCATTATTTTCTCTCATGCTCATGTCCCTTTTGAAATTTCTCTTCTTCATACTCCTCCTGTATGCTATCTTTACACTCTTGTTCTTTTTGAGTTCCACTTTCACATTCATGGTTTTCTTCACACTCATTCTCTTCAATATTCTCATTTTCAACAACTCCAAATGCCTTTGTTTTCTCTCAATGTTCATTTTGCATATCATCAAAGTTTTTCTTAAGTTGTTGTTGATCTTGAAGTACTTGGTGTGGTGGCATTGGTACTAACGTGAATCTCCTTCTCCCATGGATGAATGAATAATGATTTAAAAACCCATCATGCAATGCTCGTTTATCACAGTGCCAAGGACGTCCGAGAAGTAGATGGCTTGAATTCACGGAAGCAAAATCACACAAGACTTCATCTTCATATCTCCCAATTGAAAAGGGCGCAGGTACTTGCTCTATGACTTCTAACTCATCATCTTCATTGAATCATCATTCTAAAAAATAAAGCAAAGTTAGAAGTAGATAATTCAAAATCAAAGAAAATGAAATAATAAATTTCATGAATGAATGAATTTGTCCGTTTAAGGTCCTCATTGGATAGGTTCATTGAAACTTCCATTTCTTTAGATTGTTCGAACTTTGAATGTAGAATGATCGTACTTCGAATGTCAAAGAGCACATGTTTTGGAATACCAAATGTTACAACATTTGGAACTTCAATGTACAAATTTGATTCATCAATTTGCAATGGTATGGCATTTGGAATAACCTGCAAATCAAACGAAAGAATAGGAAGAAAAGATTGATTAGTAGAAAGCAAACTTCATTCTCCTCCCATTATTTTCTCTCATGCTCATGTCCCTTCTGAAATTTCTCTTCTTCATACTCCTCCCGTATGCTATCTTTACACTCTTGTTATTTTTAGTTCCACTTTCACATTCATGGTTTTCTTCACACTCATTCTCTTCAATATTCTCATTTTCAACTACTCCAAATGCCTTTGTTTTCTCTCAATGTTCATTTTGCATAGCATCAAAGTTTTTCTTAAGTTGTTGTTGATCTTGAACTACTTGGTGTGGTGGCATTGGTACAAACTTGAATCTCCTTCTCCCATGGATGAATGAATAATGATTTAAAAAACCCATCATGCAATGCTCGTTTATCACAATGCCAAGGATGTCCGAGAAGTAGATGGCTTGAATTCACGGAAGCAACATAACACAAGAATTCATCTTCATATCTCCCAATTGAAAAGGGCGCAAGTACATGCTGTATGACTTCTAACTCTTCATCTTCATTGAATCATCATTCTGAAAAATAAAGCAAAGTTAGAAGTAGATAATTCAAAATCAAAGAAAATGAAATAATAAATTTCATGAATGAATGAATTTGTCCGTTTAAGGTCCTCATTGGATAGGTTCATTGAAACTTCCATTTCTTTAGATTGTTTGAACTTTGAATGTAGAATGAACGTACTTCGAATGTCAAAGAGCACATGTTTTGGAATACCAAATGTTACAACATTTGGAACTTCAATGTACAAATTTGATTCATCAATTTGCAATGGTATGGCATTTGGAATAACCTGCAAATCAAACGAAAGAATAGGAAGAAAAGATTGATTAGTAGAAAGCAAACTTCATTCTCCTCCCATTATTTTCTCTCATGCTCATGTCCCTTCTGAAATTTCTCTTCTTCATACTCCTCCCGTATGCTATCTTTACACTCTTGTTATTTTTTAGTTCCACTTTCACATTCATGGTTTTCTTCACACTCATTCTCTTCAATATTCTCATTTTCAACAACTCCAAATGCCTTTGTTTTCTCTCAATGTTCATTTTGCATATCATCAAAGTTTTTCTTAAGTTGTTGTTGATCTTGAAGTACTTGGTGTGGTGGCATTGGTACTAACGTGAATCTCCTTCTCCCATGGATGAATGAATAATGATTTAAAAACCCATCATGCAATGGTCGTTTATCACAGTGCCAAGGATGTCCGAGAAGTAGATGGCTTGAATTCACGGAAGCAAAATCACACAAGACTTCATCTTCATATCTCCCAATTGAAAAGGGCGCAGGTACTTGCTCTATGACTTCTAACTCATCATCTTCATTGAATCATCATTCTAAAAATAAAGCAAAGTTAGAAGTAGATAATTCAAAATCAAAGAAAATGAAATAATAAATTTCATGAATGAATGAATTTGTCCGTTTAAGGTCCTCGTTGAATAGGTTCATTGAAACTTCCATTTCCTTACATTTGTCCGTTTTGGAATACCAAATGTTACAACCTTTGCAATTTCAATAAACAAATTTGATTCATCAATTTGCATGGTATGGCATTTGGAATAACCTGCAAATCAAACGAAAGAATAGGAAGAAAAGATTGATTAGTAGAAAGCAAACTTCATTCTCTCCCATTATTTTCTCTCATGCTCATGTCCCTTTTGAAATTTCTCTTCTTCATACTCCTTCCGTTGCTATCTTTACTCTTGTTCTTTTTGAATTCCACTTTCACATTCATGGTTTTCTTCACACTCATTCTCTTCAATATTCTCATTTTCAACTACTCCAAATGCCTTTGTTTTCTCTCAATGTTCATTTTGCATAGCATCAAAGTTTTTCTTAAGTTGTTGTTATCTTGAAGTACTTGGTGTGGTGGCATTGGTACTAAACTTGAATCTCCCAATTGAAAAGTGGCGTAGGTACTTGAATCTATGACTTCATCTTCATATCTCCCAATTGAAAAGGGCAAGTACTTGCTCTAAGAATCATCTTCATTCATAAAAAAAAAAGCAAAGTTAGAAGTAGATAATTCAAAATCAAAGAAAATGAAATAATAAATTTCATGAATGAATGAATTTGTCCGTTTAAGGTCCTCATTGGATAGGTTCATTGAAACTTCCGTTTCTTCAGATTGTTTGAACTTTGAATGTAGAATGAACGTACTTTGAATGTCAAAGAGCACATGTTTTGGAATACCAAATGTTCCAACATTTGGAACTTCAATGTACAAATTTGATTCATCAATTTACAATGGTATGGCCTTTGGAATAACCCGTAAATCAATCAAAAGAATAGGAAGAAAAGATTGATTAGTCGAAAGCAAACTTCATTTTCCTCCCATTATTTTCTCTCTTGCTCATGTCCCTTTTGAAATTTCTCTTCTTCATACTCCTTTCGTATGCTCTCTTTACACTCTTCTTCTTTTTGAGTTCCACTCTCACATTCATGGTTTTCAACACACTCATTCTCTTCAATATTCTCATTTTCAACTACTCCAAATGCCTTTGTTTTCTCTCAATGTTCATTTTGCATAGCATCAAAGTTTTTCTTAAGTTGTTGTTGATCTTGAAGTACTTGGTGTGGTGGCATTGGTACTAACTTGAATCTCCTTCTCCCATGGATGAATGAATAATGATTTAAAAACCCATCATGCAATGCTCGTTTATCACAGTGCCAAGGATGTCCGAGAAGTAGATGGCTTGAATTCACGGAAGCAAAATCACACAAGACTTCATCTTCATATCTCCCAATTGAAAAGGGCACAGGTACTTGCTCTATGACTTCTAACTCATCATCTTCATTGAATCATTATTCTAAAAAATAAAGCAAAGTTAGAAGTAGATAATTCAAAATCAAAGAAAATGAAATAATAAATTTCATGAATGAATGAATTTGTCCGTTTAAGGTCCTCATTGGATAGGTTCATTGAAACTTCCATTTCTTTAGATTGTTTGAACTTTGAATGTAGAATGAACGTACTTCGAATGTCAAAGAGCACATGTTTTGGAATACCAAATGTTACAACATTTGGAACTTCAATGTACAAATTTGATTCATCAATTTGCAATGGTATGGCCTTTGGAATAACCTGCAAATCAAACGAAAGAATAGGAAGAAAAGATTGATTAGTAGAAAGCAAACTTCATTCTCCTCCCATTATTTTCTCTCATGCCCATGTCCCTTTTGAAATTTCTCTTCTTCATACTCCTCCTGTATGCTATATTTACACTCTTGTTCTTTTTGAGTTCAACTTTCACATTCATGGTTTTCTTCACACTCATTCTCTTCAATATTCTCATTTTCAACTACTCCAAATGCCTTTGTTTTCTCTCAATGTTCATTTTGCATAGCATCAAAGTTTTTCTTAAGTTGCTGTTGATCTTGAAGTACTTGGAGTGGTGGCATTGGTAATAACTTGAATCTCCATCTCCCATGGATGAATGAATAATGATTTTAAAACCCATCATGCAATGCTCGTTTATCACAGTGCCAAGGACGTCCGAGAAGTAGATGGCTTGAATTGATGGAAGCAAAATCAATGAAGACTTCATCTTCATATCTCCCAATTGAAAAGGGCGCAGGTACTTGCTCTATGACTTCTAACTCATCATCTTCATTGAATCATTATTCTAAAAAATAAAGCAAAGTTAGAAGTAGATAATTCAAAATCAAAGAAAATGAAATAATAAATTTCATGAATGAATGAATTTGTCCGTTTAAGGTCCTCAATGGATAGGTTCTTTGAAACTTCCATTTCTTTAGATTGTTTGAACTTTGAATGTAGAATGAACGTACTTCGAATGTCAAAGAGCACATGTTTTGGAATACCAAATGTTACAACATTTGGAACTTCAATGTACAAATTTGATTCATCAATTTGCAATGGTATGGCCTTTGGAATAACCTGAAATCAAACGAAAGAATAGGAAGAAAAGATTGATTAGTAGAAAGCAAACTTCATTCTCCTCCCATTATTTTCTCTCATGCCCATGTCCCTTTTGAAATTTCTCTTCTTCATACTCCTCCTGTATGCTATCTTTACACTCTTGTTCTTTTTGAGTTCAACTTTCACATTCATGGTTTTCTTCACACTCATTCTCTTCAATATTCTCATTTTCAACTACTCCAAATGCCTTTGTTTTCTCTCAATGTTCATTTTGCATAGCATCAAAGTTTTTCTTAAGTTGTTGTTGATCTTGAAGTACTTGGTGTGGTGGCATTGGTACTAACGTGAATCTCCTTCTCCCATGGATGAATGAATAATGATTTAAAAACCCATCATGGAATGCTCATTTATCACAGTGCCAAGGACGTCCGAGAAGTAGATGGCTTGTATTCACGGAAGCAACATCACACAAGACTTCATCTTCATATCTCCCAATTGAAAAGGGCGCAGGTACTTGCTCTATGACTTCTAACTCATCATCTTCATTGAATCATTATTCTAAAAAATAAAGCAAAGTTAGAAGTAGATAATTCAAAATCAAAGAAAATGAAATAATAAATTTCATGAATGAATGAATTTGTCCGTTTAAGGTCCTCAATGGATAGGTTCTTTGAAACTTCCATTTCTTTAGATTGTTTGAACTTTGAATGTAGAATGAACGTACTTCGAATGTCAAAGAGCACATGTTTTGGAATACCAAATGTTACAACATTTGGAACTTCAATGTACAAATTTGATTCATCAATTTGCAATGGTATGGCCTTTGGAATAACCTGCAAATCAAACGAAAGAATAGGAAGAAAAGATTGATTAGTAGAAAGCAAACTTCATTCTCCTCCCATTATTTTCTCTCATGCTCATGTCCCTTTTGAAATTTCTCTTCTTCATACTCCTTCCGTTTGCTATCTTTACACTCTTGTTCTTTTTGAGTTCCACTTTCACATTCATGGTTTTCTTCACACTCATTCTCTTCAATATTCTCATTTTCAACTACTCCAAATGCCTTTGTTTTCTCTCAATGTTCATTTTGCATAGCATCAAAGTTTTTCTTAAGTTGTTGTTGATCTTGAAGTACTTGGTGTGGTGGCATTGGTACTAACGTGAATCTCCTTCTCCCATGGATGAATGAATAATGATTTAAAAACCCATCATGCAATGCTCATTTATCACAGTGCCAAGGACGTTCGAGAAGTAGATGGCTTGAATTCACGGAAGCAACATAACACAAGACTTCATCTTCATATCTCCCAATTGAAAAGGGCGCAAGTACTTGCTCTAAGACTTCTAACTCTTCATCTTCATTGAATCATCATTCTAAAAAAGAAAGCAAAGTTAGAAGTAGATAATTCAAAATCAAAGAAAATGAAATAATAAATTTCATGAATGAATGAATTTGTCCGTTTAAGGTCCTCATTGGATAGGTTCATTGAAACTTCCGTTTCTTCAGATTGTTTGAACTTTGAATGTAGAATGAACGTACTTTGAATGTCAAAGAGCACATGTTTTGGAATACCAAATGTTACAACTTTGGAACTTCAATGTACAAATTTGATTCATCAATTTTGCAATGGTATGGCCTTTGGAATAACCTTGCAAATCAAACGAAAGAATAGGAAGAAAAGATTGATTAGTAGAAAGCAAACTTCATTTTCCTCCCATTATTTTCTCTCTTGCTCATGTCCCTTTTGAAATTTCTCTTCTTCATACTCCTTTTGTATGCTCTCTTTACACTCTTCTTCTTTTTGAGTTCCACTCTCACATTCATGGTTTTCAACACACTCATTCTCTTCAATATTCTCATTTTCAACTACTCCAAATGCCTTTGTTTTCTCTCAATGTTCATTTTGCATAGCATCAAAGTTTTTCTTAAGTTGTTGTTGATCTTGAAGTACTTGGTGTGGTGGCATTGGTACTAACTTGAATCTCCTTCTCCCATGGATGAATGAATAATGATTTAAAAACCCATCATGCAATGCTCGTTTATCACAGTGCCAAGGATGTCCGAGAAGTAGATGGCTTGAATTCACGGAAGCAAAATCACACAAGACTTCATCTTCATATCTCTCAATTGAAAAGGGCGCAGGTACTTGCTCTGACTTCTAACTCATCATCTTCATTGAATCATTATTCTAAAAAATAAAGCAAAGTTAGAAGTAGATAATTCAAAATCAAAGAAAATGAAATAATAAATTTCATGAATGAATGAATTTGTCCGTTTAAGGTCCTCATTGGATAGGTTCATTGAAACTTCCGTTTCTTCAGATTGTTTGAACTTTGAATGTAGAATGAACGTACTTTGAATGTCAAAGAGCACATGTTTTGGAATACCAAATGTTACAACTTTGGAACTTCAATGTACAAATTTGATTCATCAATTTGCACTGGTATGGCATTTGGAATAACCTGCAAATCAAATGAAAGAATAGGAAGAAAAGATTGATTAGTAGAAAGCAAACTTCATTTCCTCCCATTATTTTCTCTCATGCTCATGTCCCTTTTGAAATTTCTCTTCTTCATACTCCTTCCGTTTGCTATCTTTACACTCTTGTTCTTTTTGAATTCCACTTTCACATTCATGGTTTTCTTCACACTCATTCTCTTCAATATTCTCATTTTCAACTACTCCAAATGCCTTTGTTTTCTCTCAATGTTCATTTTGCATAGCATCAAAGTTTTTCTTAAGTTGTTGTTGATCTTGAAGTACTTGGTGTGGTGGCATTGGTACTAACGTGAATCTCCTTCTCCCATGGATGAATGAATAATGATTTAAAAACCCATCATGCAATGCTCGTTTATCACAGTGCCAAGGACGTTCGAGAAGTAGATGGCTTGAATTCACGGAAGCAACAGAACACAAGACTTCATCTTCATATCTCCCAATTGAAAAGGGCGCAAGTACTTGCTCTAAGACTTCTAACTCTTCATCTTCATTGAATCATCATTCTAAAAAAGAAAGCAAAGTTAGAAGTAGATAATTCAAAATCAAAGAAAATGAAATAATAAATTTCATGAATGAATGAATTTGTCCGTTTAAGGTCCTCATTGGATAGGTTCATTGAAACTTCCGTTTCTTCAGATTGTTTGAACTTTGAATGTAGAATGAACGTACTTTGAATGTCAAAGAGCACATGTTTTGGAATACCAAATGTTACAACTTTTGGAACTTCAATGTACAAATTTGATTCATCATTTTGCAATGGTATGGCCTTTGGAATAACCTGCAAATCAAACGAAAGAATAGGAAGAAAAGATTGATTAGTAGAAAGCAAACTTCATTTCCTCCCATTATTTTCTCTCATTGCTCATGTCCCTTTTGAAATTTCTCTTCTTCATACTCCTTTTGTATGCTCTCTTTACACTCTTGTTCTTTTTGAGTTCCACTCTCACATTCATGGTTTTCTTCACACTCATTCTCTTCAATATTCTCATTTTCAACTACTCCAAATGCCTTTGTTTTCTCTCAATGTTCATTTTGCATAGCATCAAAGTTTTCTTAAGTTGTGTTGATCTTGAAGTACTTGGTGTGGTGGCATTGGTACTAACATGAATCTCCTTCTCCCATGGATGAATGAATAATGATTTAAAAACCCATCATGCAATGCTCGTTTATCACAGTGCCAAGGACGTCCGAGAAGTAGATGGCTTGAATTCACGGAAGCAAAATCACACAAGACTTCATCTTCATATCTCCCAATTGAAAAGGGCGCAGGTACTTGCTCTATGACTTCTAACTCATCATCTTCATTGAATCATTATTCTAAAAAATAAAGCAAAGTTAGAAGTAGATAATTCAAAATCAAAGAAAATGAAATAATAAATTTCATGAATGAATGAATTTGTCCGTTTAAGGTCCTCATTGGATAGGTTCATTGAAACTTCCGTTTCTTCAGATTGTTTGAACTTTGAATGTAGAATGAACGTACTTTGAATGTCAAAGAGCACATGTTTTGGAATACCAAATGTTACAATTTGGAACTTCAATGTACAAATTTGATTCATCAATTTACAATGGTATGGCCTTTGGAATAACCCGTAAATCAATCAAAAGAATAGGAAGAAAAGATTGATTAGTCGAAAGCAAACTTCATTTTCCTCCCATTAATTTCTCTCATGCTCATGTCCATTTTGAAATTTCTCTTCTTCATACTCCTCCTGTATGCTATCTTTACACTCTTGTTCTTTTTGAGTTCAACTTTCACATTCATGGTTTTCTTCACACTCATTCTCTTCAATATTCTCATTTTCAACTACTCCAAATGCCTTTGTTTTCTCTCAATGTTCATTTTGCATAGCATCAAAGTTTTTCTTAAGTTGTTGTTGATCTTGAAGTACTTGGTGTGGTGGCATTGGTACTAACGTGAATCTCCTTCTCCCATGGATGAATGAATAATGATTTAAAAACCCATCATGGAATGCTCATTTATCACAGTGCCAAGGACGTCCGAGAAGTAGATGGCTTGAATTCACGGAAGCAACATCACACAAGACTTCATCTTCATATCTCCCAATTGAAAAGGGCGCAGGTACTTGCTCTAAGACTTCTAACTCTTCATCTTCATTGAATCATCATTTTAAAAAATAAAGCAAAGTTAGAAGTAGATAATTCAAAATCAAAGAAAATGAAATAATAAATTTCATGAATGAATGAATTTGTCCGTTTAAGGTCCTCATTGGATAGGTTCATTGAAACTTCCGTTTCTTCAGATTGTTTGAACTTTGAATGTAGAATGAACGTACTTTGAATGTCAAAGAGCACATGTTTTGGAATACCAAATGTTACAACTTTTGGAACTTCAATGTACAAATTTGATTCATCATTTGCAATGGTATGGCCTTTGGAATAACCTGCAAATCAAACGAAAGAATAGCAAGAAAAGATTGATTAGTAGAAAGCAAACTTCATTCTCCTCCCATTATTTTCTCTCATTCTCATGTCCCTTTTGAAATTTCTCTTCTTCATACTCCTCCCGTATACTATCTTTACACACTTGTTCTTTTTGAGTTCCACTCTCACATTCATGGTTTTCTTCACACTCATTCTCTTCAATATTCTCATTTTCAACTACTCCAAATGCCTTTGTTTTCTCTCAATGTTCATTTTGCATAGCATCAAAGTTTTTCTTAAGTTGTTGTTGATCTTGAAGTACTTGGTGTGGTGGCATTGGTACTAACGTGAATCTCCTTCTCCCATGGATGAATGAATAATGATTTAAAAACCCATCATGGAATGCTCATTTATCACAGTGCCAAGGACGTCCGAGAAGTAGATGGCTTGAATTCACGGAAGCAAAATCACACAAGACTTCATCTTCATATCTCCCAATTGAAAAGGGCGCAGGTACTTTCTCTATGACTTCTAACTCATCATCTTCATTGAATCATCATTCTAAAAAATAAAGCAAAGTTAGAAGTAGATAATTCAAAATCAAAGAAAATGAAATAATAAATTTCATGAATGAATGAATTTGTCCGTTTAAGGTCCTCATTGGATAGGTTCATTGAAACTTCCGTTTCTTCAGATTGTTTGAACTTTGAATGTAGATTGAACGTACTTTGAATGTCAAAGAGCACATGTTTTGGAATACCAAATGTTACAACTTTTGGAACTTCAATGTACAAATTTGATTCATCAATTTGCAATGGTATGGCCTTTGGAATAACCTGCAAATCAAACGAAAGAATAGGAAGAAAAGATTGATTAGTAGAAAGCAAACTTCATTCTCCTCCCATTATTTTCTCTCATGCCCATGTCCCTTAATAAATTTCTCTTCTTCATACTCCTCCGTATGCTATCTTTACACTCTTGTTCTTTTTGAGTTCCACTCTCACATTCATGGTTTTCTTCACACTCATTCTCTTCAATATTCTCATTTTCAACTACTCCAAATGCCTTTGTTTTCTCTCAATGTTCATTTTGCATAGCATCAAAGTTTTTCTTAAGTTGTTGTTGATCTTGAAGTACTTGGTGTGGTGGCATTGGTACTAACGTGAATCTCCTTCTCCCATGGATGAATGAATAATGATTTAAAAACCCATCATGGAATGCTCATTTATCACATTGCCAAGGACGTCCGAGAAGTAGATGGCTTGAATTCAAGGAAGCAACATCACACAAGACTTCATCTTCATATCGCCCAATTGAAAAGGGTGCAGGTACTTGCTCTAAGACTTCTAACTCTTCATCTTCATTGAATCATCATTTTAAAAAATAAAGCAAAGTTAGAAGTAGATAATTCAAAATCAAAGAAAATGAAATAATAAATTTCATGAATGTATGAATTTGTCGGTTTAAGGTCCTCGTTGGATAGGTTCATTGAAACTTCCGTTTCTTCAGATTGTTTGAACTTTGAATGTAGAATGAACGTACTTTGAATGTCAAAGAGCGCATGTTTTGGAATACCAAATGTTACAACTTTTGGAACTTCAATGTACAAATTTGATTCATCATTTTGCAATGGTATGGCCTTTGGAATAACCTGCAAATCAAACGAAAGAATAGCAAGAAAAGATTGATTAGTAGAAAGCAAACTTCATTCTCCTCCCATTATTTTCTCTCATTCTCATGTCCCTTTTGAAATTTCTCTTCTTCATACTCCTCCCGTATACTATCTTTACACACTTGTTCTTTTTGAGTTCCACTCTCACATTCATGGTTTTCTTCACACTCATTCTCTTCAATATTCTCATTTTCAACTACTCCAAATGCCTTTGTTTTCTCTCAATGTTCATTTTGCATAGCATCAAAGTTTTTCTTAAGTTGTTGTTGATCTTGAAGTATTTGGTGTGGTGGCATTGGTACTAACGTGAATCTCCTTCTCCCATGGATGAATGAATAATGATTTAAAAACCCATCATGCAATGCTCGTTTATCACATTGCCAAGGACGTCTGAGAAGTAGATGGCTTGAATTCATGGAAGCAACATCACACAATACTTCATCTTCATATCGGCCAATTGAAAAGGGAGCAAGTACTTGCTCTATGACTTCTAACTCTTCATCTTCATAGAATAATCATTCTGAAAAATAAAGCAAAGTTAGAAGTAGATAATTCAAAATCAAAGAAAATGAAATAATAAATTTCATGAATGAATGCATTTGTCCGTTTAAGGTCCTCGTTGGATAGGTTCATTGAAACTTCCATTTCCTTAGATTGTTTGAACTTTGAATGTAGAATGAATATACTTCGAATGTCAAAGAGCACATGTTTTGGAATACCAAATGTTACAACCTTTGCAATTTCAATAAACAAATTTGATTCATTAATTTGCGATGGTATGGCCTTTGGAATAACCTGCAAATCAAACGAAAGAATAGGAAGAAAAGATTGATTAGTAGAAAGCAAACTTCATTCTCCTCCCAATATTTTCTCTCATGCTCATGTCCCTTTTGAAATTTCTCTTCTTCATACTCCTTTCGTATGCTCTCTTTACACTCTTCTTCTTTTTGAGTTCCACTCTCACATTCATGGTTTTCTTCACACTCATTCTCTTCAATATTCTCATTTTCAACTACTCCAAATGCCTTTGTTTTCTATCAATGTTCATTTTGCATAGCATCAAAGTTTTTTTAAGTTGTTGTTGATCTTGAAGTACTTGGTGTGGTGGCATTGGTACAAACTTGAATCTCCTTCTCCCATGGATGAATGAATAAAAAACCCATCATGCAATGCTCGTTTATCACAGTGCCAAGGACGTTCGAGAAGTAGATGGCTTGAATTCACGGAAGCAACATAACACAATAATTCATCTTCATATATCCCAATTGAAAAGGGCGCAAGTACATGCTGTATGACTTCTAACTCTTCATCTTCATTGAATCATCATTCTGAAAAATAAAGCAAAGTTAGCAATAGATAATTCAAAATCAAAGAAAATGAAATAATAAATTTCATGAATGAATGAATTTGTCCGTTTAAGGTCCTCATTGGATGGGTTCATTGAAGCTTCCCTTTCTTTAGATTGTTTGAACTTTGAATGTAGAATGAACGTACTTCGAATGTCAAAGAGCACATGTTTTGGAATACCAAATGTTACAGCATTTGGAACTTCAATGTACAGATTTGATTCATCAATTTCCAATGGTATGGCCTTTGGAATAACTCGTAAATCAAACGAAAGAATAGGAAGAAAAGATTGATTAGTAGAAAGCAAACTTCATTTTCCTCCCATTATTTTCTCTCTTGCTCATGTCCCTTTTGAAATTTCTCTTCTTCATACTCCTTTCGTATGCTCTCTTTACACTCTTCTTCTTTTTGAGTTCCACTTTCACATTCATGGTTTTCAACACACTCATTCTCTTCAATATTCTCATTTTCAACTACTCCAAATGCCTTTGTTTTCTCTCAATGTTCATTTTGCATAGCATCAAAGTTTTTCTTAAGTTGTTGTTGATCTTGAAGTACTTGGTGTGGTGGCATTGGTACTAACGTGAATCTCCTTCTCCCATGGATGAATGAATAATGATTTAAAAACCCATCATGGAATGCTCATTTATCACAGTGGCAAGGACGTCCGAGAAGTAGATGACTTGAATTCACGGAAGCAACATCACACAAGACTTCATCTTCATATCTCCCAATTGAAAAGGGCGCCGGTACTTGCTCTAAGACTTCTAACTCTTCATCTTCATTGAATCATCATTCTAAAAAAGAAAGCAAAGTTAGAAGTAGATAATTCAAAATCAAAGAAAATGAAATAATAAATTTCATGAATGAATGAATTTGTCCGTTTAAGGTCCTCATTGGATAGGTTCATTGAAACTTCCGTTTCTTCCGATTGTTTGAACTTTGAATGTAGAATGAACGTACTTTGAATGTCAAAGAGCACATGTTTTGGAATACCAAATGTTACAACTTTTGGAACTTCAATGTACAAATTTGATTCATCATTTTGCAATGGTATGGCCTTTGGAATAACCTGCAAATCAAACGAAAGAATAGCAAGAAAAGATTGATTAGTAGAAAGCAAACTTCATTCTCCTCCCATTATTTTCTCTCATTCTCATGTCCCTTTTGAAATTTCTCTTCTTCATACTCCTCCCGTATACTATCTTTACACACTTGTTCTTTTTGAGTTCCACTCTCACATTCATGGTTTTCTTCACACTCATTCTCTTCAATATTCTCATTTTCAACTACTCCAAATGCCTTTGTTTTCTCTCAATGTTCATTTTGAATAGTATCAAAGTTTTTCTTAAGTTGTTGTTTATCTTGAAGTACTTGGTGTGGTGGCATTGGTACTAACGTGAATCTCCTTCTCCCATGGATGAATGAATAATGATTTAAAAACCCATCATACAATGCTCGTTTATCACAGTGCCAAGGACGTTCGAGAAGTAGATGGCTTGAATTCACGGAAGCAACATAACACAAGAATTCATCTTCATATCTCCCAATTGAAAAGGGCGCAAGTACATGCTGTATGACTTCTAACTCTTCATCTTCATTGAATCATCATTCTGAAAAATAAAGCAAAGTTAGCAGTAGATAATTCAAAATCAAAGAAAATGAAATAATAAATTTCATGAATGAATGAATTTGTCTGTTTAAGGTCCTCATTGGATGGGTTCATTGAAGCTTCCCTTTCTTTAGATTGTTTGAACTTTGAATGTAGAATGAACGTACTTCGAATGTCAAAGAGCACATGTTTTGGAATACCAAATGTTACAGCATTTGGAACTTCAATGTACAGATTTGATTCATCAATTTGCAATGGTATGGCCTTTGGAATAACCCGTAAATCAAACGAAAGAATAGGAAGAAAAGATTGATTAGTAGAAAGCAAACTTCATTTTCCTCCCATTATTTTCTCTCATGCTCATGTCCCTTTTGAAATTTCTCTTCTTCATAATCCTTTCGTATGCTCTCTTTACTCTCTTCTTCTTTTTGAGTTCCACTCTCACATTCATGGTTTTCTTCACACTCATTCTCTTCAATATTCTCATTTTCAACTACTCCAAATGCCTTTGTTTTCTCTCAATGTTCATTTTGCATAGCATCAAAGTTTTTCTTAAGTTGTTGTTGATCTTGAAGTACTTGGTGTGGTGGCATTGGTACTAACTTGAATGTCCTTCTCCCATGGATAAATGAATAATGATTTAAAAACCCATCATGCAATGCTCGTTTATCACAGTGCCAAGGAAGTCTGAGAAGTAGATGGCTTGAATTCACGGAAGCAAAATCACACAGGACTTCATCTTCATATCTCCCAATGAAAAAGGGTGCACTACTTGCTCTATGACTTCTAACTCATCATCTTCATTGAATCATCATTCTAAAAAAGAAAGCAAAGTTAGAAGTAGATAATTCAAAATCAAAGAAAATGAAATAATAAATTTCATGAATGAATGAATTTGTCCGTTTAAGGTCCTCATTGGATAGGTTCATTGAAACTTCCGTTTCTTCCGATTGTTTGAACTTTGAATGTAGAATGAACGTACTTTGAATGTCAAAGAGCACATGTTTTGGAATACCAAATGTTACAACTTTTGGAACTTCAATGTACAAATTTGATTCATCATTTTGCAATGGTATGGCCTTTGGAATAACCTGCAAATCAAACGAAAGAATAGCAAGAAAAGATTGATTAGTAGAAAGCAAACTTCATTCTCCTCCCATTATTTTCTCTCATTCTCATGTCCCTTTTGAAATTTCTCTTCTTCATACTCCTCCCGTATACTATCTTTACACACTTGTTCTTTTTGAGTTCCACTCTCACATTCATGGATTTCTTCACACTCATTCTCTTCAATATTCTCATTTTCAACTACTCCAAATGCCTTTGTTTTCTCTCAATGTTCATTTTGCATAGCATCAAAGTTTTTCTTAAGTTGTTGTTAATCTTGAAGTACTTGGTGTGGTGGCATTGGTACAAACTTGAATCTCCCAATTGAAAAGGGCGTAGGTACTTGCTCTATGACTTCTAACTCATCATCTTCATTGAATCATCATTCTAAAAAAGAAAGCAAAGTTAGAAGTAGATAATTCAAAATCAAAGAAAATGAAATAATAAATTTCATGAATGAATGAATTTGTCCGTTTAAGGTCCTCATTGGATAGGTTCATTGAAACTACCATTTCTTTAGATTGTTTGAACTTTGAATGTAGAATGAACGTACTTCGAATGTCAAAGAGCACATGTTTTGGAATACCAAATGTTACAGCATTTGGAACTTCAATGTACAGATTTGATTCATCAATTTGCAATGGTATGGCCTTTGGAATAACCCGTAAATCAAACGAAAGAATAGGAAGAAAAGATTGATTAGTAGAAAGCAAACTTCATTTTCCTCCCATTATTTTCTCTCATGCTCATGTCCCTTTTGAAATTTCTCTTCTTCATACTCCTCCTGTATGCTATCTTTACACTCTTGTTCTTTTTGAGTTCCACTTTCACATTCATGGTTTTCTTCACACTCATTCTCTTCAATATTCTCATTTTCAACTACTCCAAATGCCTTTGTTTTCTCTCAATGTTCATTTTGCATAGCATCAAAGTTTTTCTTAAGATGTTGTTGATCTTGAAGTACTTGGTGTGTTGGCATTGGTACTAACGTGAATCTCCTTCTCCCATGGATGAATGAATAATGATTTAAAAACCCATCATGCAATGCTCGTTTATCACATTGCCAAGGACGTTTAAGAAGTAGATGGCTTGAATTCATGGAAGCAACATCACACAAGACTTCATCTTCATATCGCCCAATTGAAAAGGGAGCAAGTACTTGCTCTATGACTTCTAACTCTTCATCTTCATAGAATCATCATTCTAAAAAATAAAGCAAAGTTAGAAGTATATAATTCAAAATCAAAGAAAATGAAATAATAAATTTCATGAATGAATGCATTTGTCCGTTTAAGGTCCTCGTTGGATAGGTTCATTGAAACTTCCATTTCCTTAGATTGTTTGAACTTTGAATGTAGAATGAACATACTTCGAATGTCAAAGAGCACATGTTTTGGAATACCAAATGTTACAACCTTTGCAATTTCAATAAACCAATTTGATTCATTAATTTGCGATGTATGGCCTTTGGAATAACCTGCAAATCAAACGAAAGAATAGGAAGAAAAGATTGATTAGTAGAAAGCAAAGTTCATTCTCCTCCAATTATTTTCTCTCATGCTCATGTCCCTTTTGAAATTTCTCTTCTTCATACTCCTTTCGTATGCTCTCTTTACACTCTTCTTCTTTTTGAGTTCCACTCTCACATTCATGGTTTTCTTCACACTCATTCTCTTCAATATTCTCATTTTCAACTACTCCAAATGCCTTTGTTTTCTATCAATGTTCATTTTGCATAGCATCAAAGTTTTTCTTAAGTTGTTGTTAATCTTGAAGTACTTGGTGTGGTGGCATTGGTACAAACTTGAATCTCCCAATTGAAAAGGGCGTAGGTACTTGCTCTATGACTTCTAACTCATCATCTTCATTGAATCATCATTCTTAAAAATAAAGCAAAGTTAGAAGTAGATAATTCAAAATCAAAGAAAATGAAATAATAAATTTCATGAATGAATGAATTTGTCCGTTTAAGGTCCTCATTGGATAGGTTCATTGAAACTACCATTTCTTTAGATTGTTTGAACTTTGAATGTAGAATGAACGTACTTCGAATGTCAAAGAGCACATGTTTTGGAATACCAAATGTTACAACATTTGGAACTTCAATATACAAATTTGATTCAACAATTTGCAATGGTATGGCCTTTGGAATAACTTGCAAATCAAACGAAAGGATAGGAAGAAAAGATTGATTAGTAGAAAGCAAACTTCATTCTCCTCCCATTATTTTCTCTCATGCTCATGTCCCTTTTGAAATTTCTCTTCTTCATACTCCTCCTGTATGCTATCTTTACACTCTTGTTCTTTTTGAGTTCCACTTTCACATTCATGGTTTTCTTCACACTCATTCTCTTCAATATTCTCATTTTCAACTACTCTAAATGCCTTTGTTTTCTCTCAATGTTCATTTTGCATAGCATCAAAGTTTTTCTTAAGATGTTGTTGATCTTGAAGTACTTGGTGTGTTGGCATTGGTACTAACGTGAATCTCCTTCTCCCATGGATGAATGAATAATGATTTAAAAACCCATCATGCAATGCTCATTTATCACAGTGCCAAGGACGTCCGAGAAGTAGATGGCTTGAATTCATGGAAGCAAAATCACACAAGACTTCATCTTCATATCTCCCAATTGAAAAGGGCACATGTACTTGCTCTATGACTTCTAACTCATCATCTTCATTGAATCATCATTCTAAAAAAGAAAGCAAAGTTAGAAGTAGATAATTCAAAATCAAAGAAAATGAAATAATAAATTTCATGAATGAATGAATTTGTCCGTTTAAGGTCCTCATTGGATAGGTTCATTGAAACTTCCGTTTCTTCCGATTGTTTGAACTTTGAATGTAGAATGAACGTACTTTGAATGTCAAAGAGCACATGTTTTGGAATACCAAATGTTACAACTTTTGGAACTTCAATGTACAAATTTGATTCATCATTTTGCAATGGTATGGCCTTTGGAATAACCTGCAAATCAAACGAAAGAATAGCAAGAAAAGATTGATTAGTAGAAAGCAAACTTCATTCTCCTCCCATTATTTTCTCTCATTCTCATGTCCCTTTTGAAATTTCTCTTCTTCATACTCCTCCCGTATACTATCTTTACACACTTGTTCTTTTTGAGTTCCACTCTCACATTCATGGATTTCTTCACACTCATTCTCTTCAATATTCTCATTTTCAACTACTCCAAATGCCTTTGTTTTCTCTCAATGTTCATTTTGCATAGCATCAAAGTTTTTCTTAAGTTGTTGTTGATCTTGAAGTACTTGGTGTGGTGGCATTGGTACTAACTTGAATCTCCTTCTCCCATGGATGAATGAATAATGATTTAAAAACCCATCATGCAATGCTCGTTTATCACAGTGCCAAGGATGTCCGAGAAGTAGATGGCTTGAATTCACGGAAGCAAAATCACACAAGACTTCATCTTCATATCTCCCAATTGAAAAGGGCACAGGTACTTGCTCTATGACTTCTAACTCATCATCTTCATTGAATCATTATTCTAAAATAAGCAAAGTTAGAAGTAGATAATTCAAAATCAAAGAAAAGAAATAATAAATTTCATGAATGAATGAATTTGTCCGTTTAAGGTCCTCATTGGATAGGTTCATTGAAACTTCCATTTCTTTAGATTGTTTGAACTTTTAATGTAGAATGAACGTACTTCGAATGTCAAAGAGCACATGTTTTGGAATACCAAATGTTACAACATTTGGAACTTCAATATACAAATTTGATTCAACAATTTGCAATGGTATGGCCTTTGGAATAACTTGCAAATCAAACGAAAGGATAGGAAGAAAAGATTGATTAGTAGAAAGCAAACTTCATTCTCCTCCCATTATTTTCTCTCATGCTCATGTCCCTTTTGAAATTTCTCTTCTTCATACTCCTCCTGTATGCTATCTTTACACTCTTGTTCTTTTTGAGTTCCACTTTCACATTCATGGTTTTCTTCACACTCATTCTCTTCAATATTCTCATTTTCAACTACTCTAAATGCCTTTGTTTTCTCTCAATGTTCATTTTGCATAGCATCAAAGTTTTTCTTAAGATGTTGTTGATCTTGAAGTACTTGGTGTGTTGGCATTGGTACTAACGTGAATCTCCTTCTCCCATGGATGAATGAATAATGATTTAAAAACCCATCATGCAATGCTCATTTATCACAGTGCCAAGGACGTCCGAGAAGTAGATGGCTTGAATTCATGGAAGCAAAATCACACAAGACTTCATCTTCATATCTCCCAATTGAAAAGGGCGCAGGTACTTGCTCTATGACTTCTAACTCATCATCTTCATTGAATCATCAATCTAAAAAATAAAGCAAAGTTAGAAGTAGATAATTCAAAATCAAAGAAAATGAAATAATAAATTTCATGAATGAATGAATTTGTCCATTTAAAGTCCTCATTGGATAGGTTCATTGAAACTTCCATTTCTTTAGATTGTTTGAACTTTTAATGTAGAATGAACGTACTTCGAATGTCAAAGAGCACATGTTTTGGAATACCAAATGTTACAACTTTTGGAACTTCAATGTACAAATTTGATTCATCATTTTGCAATGGTATGGCCTTTGGAATAACCTGCAAATCAAACGAAAGAATAGGAAGAAAAGATTGATTAGTAGAAAGCAAACTTCATTCTCCTCCCATTATTTTCTCTCATGCTCATGTCCCTTCTGAAATTTCTCTTCTTCATACTCCTCCCGTATGCTATCTTTACACTCTTGTTATTTTTTAGTTCCACTTTCACATTCATGGATTTCTTCACACTCATTCTCTTCAATATTCTCATTTTCAACTACTCCAAATGCCTTTGTTTTCTCTCAATGTTCATTTTGCATAGCATCAAAGTTTTTCTTAAGTTGTTGTTGATCTTGAACTACTTGGTGTGCTGGCATTGGTACAAACTTGAATCTCCTTCTCCCATGGATGAATGAATAATGATTTAAAAAACCCATCATGCAATGCTCGTTTATCACAATGCCAAGGATGTCCGAGAAGTAGATGGCTTGAATTCACGGAAGCAAAATCACACAAGACTTCATCTTCATATCTCCCAATTGAAAAGGGCGCAGGTACTTGCTCTATGACTTCTAACTCATCATCTTCATTGAATCATCATTCTAAAAAATAAAGCAAAGTTAGAAGTAGATAATTCAAAATCAAAGAAAATGAAATAATAAATTTCATGAATGAATGAATTTGTCCGTTTAAGGTCCTCATTTGATAGGTTCATTGAAACTTCCATTTCTTTAGATTGTTCGAACTTTGAATGTAGAATGACCGTACTTCGAATGTCAAAGAGCACATGTTTTGGAATACCAAATGTTACAACATTTGGAACTTCAATGTACAAATTTGATTCATCAATTTGCAATGGTATGGCCTTTGGAATAACCTGCAAATCAAACGAAAGAATAGGAAGAAAAGATTGATTAGTAGAAAGCAAACTTCATTCTCCTCCCATTATTTTCTCTCATGCTCTTGTCCCTTTTGAAATTTCTCTTCTTCATACTCCTCCCGTATGCTATCTTTACAGTCTTGTTCTTTTTGAGTTCCACTTTCACATTTATGGTTTTCTTCACACTCATTCTATTCAATATTCTCATTTTCAACTACTCCAAATGCCTTTGTTTTCTCTCAATGTTCATTTTGAATAGTATCAAAGTTTTTCTTAAGTTGTTGTTTATCTTGAAGTACTTGGTGTGGTGGCATTGGTACTAACGTGAATCTCCTTCTCCCATGGATGAATGAATAATGATTTAAAAACCCATCATACAATGCTCGTTTATCACAGTGCCAAGGACGTTCGAGAAGTAGATGGCTTGAATTCACGGAAGCAACATAACACAAGAATTCATCTTCATATCTCCCAATTGAAAAGGGCGCAAGTACATGCTGTATGACTTCTAACTCTCATCTTCATTGAATCATCATTCTGAAAAATAAAGCAAAGTTAGCAGTAGATAATTCAAATCAAAGAAAATGAATAATAAATTTCATGAATGAATGAATTGTCTGTTTAAGGTCCTCATTGGATGGGTTCATTGAAGCTTCCCTTTCTTTAGATTGTTTGAACTTTGAATGTAGAATGAACGTACTTCGAATGTCAAAGAGCACATGTTTTGGAATACCAAATGTTACAGCATTTGGAACTTCAATGTACAGATTTGATTCATCAATTTGCAATGGTATGGCCTTTGGAATAACCCGTAAATCAAACGAAAGAATAGGAAGAAAAGATTGATTAGTAGAAAGCAAACTTCATTTTCCTCCCATTATTTTCTCTCATGCTCATGTCCCTTTTGAAATTTTCTTCTTCATAATCCTTTCGTATGCTCTCTTTACTCTCTCTCTTTTTGAGTTCCACTCACATTCATGGTTTTCTTCACACTCATTCTCTTCAATATTCTCATTTTCAACTACTCCAATGCCTTTGTTTCTCTCAATGTTCTTTTGCATAGCATCAAAGTTTTCTTAAGTTGTTGTTGATCTTGAAGTACTTGGTGTGGTGGCATTGGTACTAACTTGAATGTCCTTCTCCCATGGATAAATGAATAATGATTTAAAAACCCATCATGCAATGCTCGTTTATCACAGTGCCAAGGAAGTCTGAGAAGTAGATGGCTTGAATTCACGGAAGCAAAATCACACAGGACTTCATCTTCATATCTCCCAATGAAAAAGGGTGCACTACTTGCTCTATGACTTCTAACTCATCATCTTCATTGAATCATCATTCTAAAAAAGAAAGCAAAGTTAGAAGTAGATAATTCAAAATCAAAGAAAATGAAATAATAAATTTCATGAATGAATGAATTTGTCCGTTTAAGGTCCTCATTGGATAGGTTCATTGAAACTTCCATTTCTTTAGATTGTTTGCACTTTGAATGTAGAATGAACATACTTCGAATGTCAAAGAGCACATGTTTTGGAATAAAAATGTTTTAACATTTGGAACTTCAATGTACAAATTTGATTCATCAATTTGCAATGGTATGGCATTTGGAATAACCTGCAAATCAAACGAAAGAATAGGAAGAAAAGATTGATTAGTAGAAAGCAAACTTCATTCTCCTCCCATTATTTTCTCTCATGCTCATGTCCCTTTTGAAATTTCTCTTCTTCATACTCCTTCCGTTTGCTATCTTTACACTCTTGTTCTTTTTGAATTCCACTTTCCCATTCATGGTTTTCTTCACACTCATTCTCTTCAATATTCTCATTTTCAACTACTCCAAATGCCTTTGTTTTCTCTCAATGTTCATTTTGCATAGCATCAAAGTTTTTCTTAAGTTTTTGTTGATCTTGAAGTACTTGGTGTGGTGGCATTGGTACTAACGTGAATCTCCTTCTCCCATGGATGAATGAATAATGATTTAAAAACCCATCATGCAATGCTCGTTTATCACATTGCCAAGGATGTCCGAGAAGTTGATGGCTTGAATTCATGGAAGCAACATCACACAAGACTTCATCTTCATATCGCCCAATTGAAAAGGGCGCAAGTACTTGCTCTATGACTTCTAACTCTTCATCTTCATTGAATCATCATTCTGAAAAATAAAGCAAACTTAGAAGTAGATAATTCAAAATCAAAGAAAATGAAATAATAAATTTCATGAATGAATGAATTTGTCCGTTTAAGGTCCTCGTTGGATAGGTTCATTGAAACTTCCATTTCTTTAGATTGTTCGAACTTTGAATGTAGAATGAACGTACTTCGAATGTCAAAGAGCACATGTTTTGGAATACCAAATGTTACAACATTTGGAACTTCAATGTACAAATTTGATTCATCAATTTGCAATGGTATGGCCTTTGGAATAACCCGTAAATCAAACGAAAGAATAGGAAGAAAAGATTGATTAGTAGAAAGCAAACTTCATTTTCCTCCCATTATTTTCTCTCATGCTCATGTCCCTTTTGAAATTTCTCTTCTTCATACTCCTTTCGTATGCTCTCTTTACACTCTTCTTCTTTTTGAGTTCCACTCTCACATTCATGGTTTTCTTCACACTCATTGACGTAAGGCGAATCTACACACTTTGGTGAGAATAGTAGATAGCCTTATTGTGTCCCGATCTAGGATTGACAAGTACTGATGTCCTTAAATTTATAAGTTTGGGCTGCAAAATAAGAAAAGAAAATATGTTTAATAATGGACTTAATAAAGGATAATAATATAAGTAATGAAAATAAATAATAAGAATGAAATGAAATAAATAAAAAGATAAAGATGGCTGCGGAATTGATGGAAGCGATGGATGATGTTGATGATGAAAAGGACAATGGTGGTGATGTTGTATCTCAAACACGCCAAAGATGAAATAGTGCTAAAGAGCACAATCCCGGTCTTCACAAACTTGCTTGAGGGGTGGTGATAGTGTCTTCAACCCACTAGATAACAATCTAGGAATTTAGGAATCAAAATGGAAAGAATGACGCCACAAGTATAAGAAATTATACTTGCTTAATCGATAAAGTTCACAAAGAACTTTGAAGAGAAATAACTCACAAGAGTATATTTTATATATGAGATGAGATGAGTACAGATGAAGGCAAGCCACTCTATTTATAGGAAATGAGAGGGCTTGACCGAATGGTTACAAGTTGTTTCGGCTAGATACATGTTTCTAGGAAAATACATAATGCTTGAGTTGAATGAATAAGTCTTTTGGGCTTATGATGGTTTGGCTAACTCTTCATGAAAGGCCTTAATGATTCGGTCAAAGGATGGAGAGACTTCTCCCTTGGCCGAATGGTTCATGCTTGTCCATCTTGGCGCCATTTTCCTCTCCTTGGCCGAATAGTCATGTGCTTTATCATGTTTGGCTCCAAAGGCTCTCATGTGCATGCCATGTGATGTGGCCGAATATGCATGGCATTCTTCCTCATGATGATTTAAGCTTCCAATGGTTGCAATTTCTTCACCAACGTGCTTCTAGATCAAAAGGTATCTTCATGGGTAGCATCATTCATGAAAGGTCACAATGTTTGAGAAAGGTGTCCCTTCATGTTTGAGCTATTTAAGGTGTGAATGAGCTGGTGGTGAGCTGGCCTTAGATGACTTGTAACATGATGAACGTTTGGGCAGCTCCTTGTGGAAAGGTACCTCTCGAGGTGGCAACTATTCGCGAAAAGGTACCATTTAACAAATTTTGACTTAGGACATATTTGAAGTGTCCTAAGTGGTGATGATGATGGTGTAACTCCCCAGCTGAAATGAGTTCATCTTGTAGCTCAAATCTTCAGCTCAATCCAGCTATGAGCTCACGGCCTCCGGATAACTTTTCACCAATTGTTCCTTGTACTCTCTTAATCGATCCCATGTAAGTTTCCTTGCTGTTACATGCTCTATTTAGCTCCAATGTAGCTCCCAAGTGTTGGCCGAATGTGCCTACATGTGTAACATAAAGAAATAAACTAAGTAAATGAACTTATGCAATGTAGTATATAATAATGTGGACTATAGGTTATTTAATATTCAATAGGTAACATATTAAACAACCTATTATCTAATGGTTCTTTCTCATTAAAAGATTTTAAAACATTAAGGAACTTATGAGAAAGTACTTCCCTGAATTATTTTGCCTTTGCACGAGTGATAGGTTTAATGGGCATGACTTCAGGATCTATTTGTGTAGTTGTGATCACATCATCCTCCCCTTCTTTTGAGCGATTTGTCCTCAAATCGAATGATCGTCTTTTCTTAGTGTCCTTCCATTCAATCTTTACAAAAAGGTTCATATCCGTTGAAAGTCTGCTTTGGAAGTTCTTAACCTGAAAAGAAAGAAAACTTTCATTAGTATGAATGTGATCAAACAAATTTAATGTTAATAAATACTTCCTGAAAAATGTAGGTTCAAAGTTCATGTCTATTGAAGACATTTGGATTTGAACGTTAGTGCCCTTTTGTATTCCAAAAATCATGCTCCTTTCCATAGATAGATGCATTGATTCATGAAAGGTGGTGACTCTTGGAATGGTGATGTCCTCATAAGTCACGCCCTTTGGATGAAAAATCATTTCCCTTTGAGTTTCAATAGGCATGACTCTTGATTCTTGATGGATCACGTCCTTTGGATGAAGAGTTACCATTCTTTGCTCTTTAATAGTCGCACCTCTTTGCTCTTGAAAGGTCACGTCCTTTAATCTCCCAAATTGATGGATTGTGTCACTTGGATCATCCTGCAAATCAAAGGAAATTCTTGCATTGTCAAAGTTAGAAAAATCTTCATTGACCTTGCGCCTCGTCAATAAACATCTTTGTAACAAGCACTTAGATGTATAAGCACTTGTTTTTGGAATGTTTTCTTCCTGGATTAACTTCGATTTTCCTTTCCTCGTGTCCTCAACACTTTGTTTCATCTTGATTTGATCAATTTGAACTTGTCTAGGCGTCAAAGGTGTTAGGATGATCTTCTTCCCTCCATGGTTGAATGAATACTGATTGGTAAAACAATCATGAATGGTCTTCCTATCATATTGCCATGGTCTTCCAAGGAGTAAGTGGCTAGCATGCATAGGAACAACATCGCACATAACCTCGTCCTTGTACTTACTAATAGAGAAAGGAACCATCACCTGTTTATTGACATTAAGTTCACCTCGTTCATTGAGCCATTGAAGTTTGTAGGGATTTGGATGTTTCATTGTTTGCAATCCCAATTTTTCCACCATGATGGTACTTGCCACATTCGTACAACTTCCACCGTCTATGATCATGAAACACACCTTTTCATTCACATGGCAGCGAGTATGAAAGATGTTTTCCCGTTGTACATCGTCTTCTACTACTTGAGCACTTAGACTTCTCTTGACCACTAGGGCTTCACCTTCCACCGGAGCACCAATTTCTGCTTCTTCCTCGACTTCGGTTGGTGTTGCTTCTTCTTCTTCATGGTCAGATTCAATCTCACCATTTCCAAGTAGTAACATGGTGTTTCTATTGGGACATTGTGTGGATATATGCCCCCTCCCAAGACATTTAAAGCAACGGATGTCTCTTGTTCGTTCAGGGATCTCTTTTCCTCGATTCTCCTTACCAAGTTGAGATGCATTTGATGATTCAGCCTTTTCTTTGGTAGGAATAGGAGTAGACTTCCCCAAATTGTTGTTTGGACTCCATCTTGAAGATGTAGACACTCATTTGTAGTGATAGGTTTAATGGACAGTACTTCCCTGAATTGTTTTGCCTTTGCACGAGTGATAGGTTTAATGGGCATGACTTCAGGATCTATTTGTGTAGTTGTGATCACATCACTCATTCTCTTCAATATTCTCATTTTCAACTACTCCAAATGCCTTTGTTTTCTCTCAATGTTCATTTTGCATAGCATCAAAGTTTTTCTTAAGTTGTTGTTGATCTTGAAGTACTTGGTGTGGTGGCATTGGTACTAACTTGAATCTCCTTCTCCCATGGATGAATGAATAATGATTTAAAAACCCCTCATGCAATGCTCGTTTATTACAGTGCCAAGGACGTCCGAGAAGTAGATGGCTTGAATTCACGGAAGCAAAATCACACAATACTTCATCTTCATATCTCCCAATTGAAAAGGGCGCAGGTACTTGCTCTATGACTTCTAACTCATCATCTTCATTGAATCATCATTCTAAAAAATAAAGCAAAGTTAGAAGTAGATAATTCAAAATCAAAGAAAATGAAATAATAAATTTCATGAATGAATGAATTTGTCCGTTTAAGGTCCTCATTGGATAGGTTCATTGAAACTTCCATTTCTTTAGATTGTTTGAACTTTGAATGTAGAAAGAACATACTTCGAATGTCAAAGAGCACATGTTTTGGAATACCAAATGTTACAACATTTGGAACTTCAATGTACAAATTTGATTTATCAATTTGCAATGGTATGGCCTTTGGAATAACCTGCAAATCAAACGAAAGAATAGGAAGAAATGATTGATTAGTAGAAAGCAAACTTCATTATCCTCCCATTATTTTCTCTCATGCTCATGTCCCTTTTGAAATTTCTCTTCTTCATACTCCTCCCGTATGCTATCATTACACTCTTGTTCTTTTTAAATTCCACTTTCACATTCATGGTTTTCTTCACACTCATTCTCTTCAATATTCTCATTTTCAACTACTCCAGATGCCTTTGTTTTCTCTCAATGTTCATTTTGCATAGCATCAAAGTTTTTCTTAAGTTGTTGTTGCTCTTAAAGTACTTGTTGTGGTGGCATTGGTACGAACGTGAATCTCCTTCTCCCATGGATGAATGAATAATGATTTAAAAACCCATTATGGAATGCTCGTTTATCACAGTGCCAAGGACGTCCGAGAAGTAGATGGCTTGAATTCACGGAAGTAACATCACACAAGACTTCATCTTCATATCTCCCAATTGAAAAGGGCGCAGGTACTTGCTGTAAGACTTCTAACTCTTCAACTTCATTGAATCATCATTCTAAAAAATAAAGCAAAGTCAGAAGTAGATAATTCAAAATCAAAGAAAATGAAATTATAAATTTCATGAATGAATGAATTTGTCCGTTTAAGGTCCTCATTGGATAGGTTCATTGAAACTTCCGTTTCTTTAGATTGTTTGAACTTTGAATGTAGAATGAACGTACTTTGAATGTCAAAGAGCAAATGTTTTGGAATACCAAATGTTACAACTTTTGGAACTTCAATGTACAAATTTGATTCATCATTTTGTAATGGTATGGCCTTTGGAATAACCTGCAAATCAAACGAAAGAATAGCAAGAAAAGATTGGTTTGTAGAAAGCAAACTTCATTCTCCTCCCATTATTTTCTCTCATTCTCATGTCCCTTTTGAAATGTCTCTTCTTCATACTCCTCCCGTATACTATCTTTACACTCTTGTTCTTTTTGAGTTCCACTCTCACATTCATGGTTTTCTTCGCACTCAATCTCTTCAATATTATCATTTTCAACTACACCAAATACCTTTGTTTTCTCTTAATATTCATTTTGCACAGCATCAAAGTTTTCTTAAGTTGTTGTTGATCTTGAACTACTTCGGGTGATGGAATTGGTACTAACGTGAATCTCCTTCTCCCATGGATGAATGAATAATGATTAAAAAACCCATCATGGAATGCTCGTTTATCACAGTGCCTAGGACGTCCGAGAAGTAGATGGCTTGAATTCATTGAAGCAAGATCACACAAGACTTTATCTTCATATCTCCCAATTGAAAGGGGCGCAAGTACTTGCTCCAAGACTTCTAACTCTTCATCTTCATTGAATCATCTTTCTAAAAAATAAAGCAAAGTTAGAAGTAGATAATTCAAAATCAAAGAAAATGAAATTATAAATTTCATGAATGAATGAATTTGTCCGTTTAAGGTCTTCATTGGATAGGTTCATTGAAACTTCCCTTTCTTTAGATTGTTTGAACTTTGAATGTAGAATGAACGTACTTGAATGTCAAAGAGCACATGTTTTAGAATACCAAATGTTACAACATTTGGAACTTCAATGTACAAACTTGATTCATCAATTTGCAATGGTATGGCCTTTGGAATAACCTACAAATCAAACGAAAGAATAGGAAGAAAAGATTGATTAGTAGAAAGCAAACTTCATTCTCCTCCCATTATTTTCTCTCATGCTCATGTCCCTTTTGAAATTTCTCTTCTTCATACTCCTTTCGTATGCTCTCTTTACACTCTTCTTCTTTTTGAGTTCCACTCTCACATTTATGGTTTTCTTCACACTCATTCTATTCAATATTCTCATTTTGAACTACTCCAAATGCCTTTGTTTTCTCTCAATGTTCATTTTGCATAGCATCAAAGTTTTTCTTAAGTTGTTGTTGATCTTGAAGTACTTGGTGTGGTGGCATTGGTACTAACGTGAATCTCCTTCTCCCATGGATGAATGAATAATGATTTAAAAACCCATCATGCAATGCTCGTTTATCACAGTGCCATGGACGTCCGAGAAGTAGATTGCTTGAATTCACGGAAGCAAAATCACACAAGACTTCATCTTCATATCTCCCAATTGAAAAGGGCGCATGTACTTGCTCTATGACTTCTAACTCATCATCTTCATTGAATCATCATTCTAAAAAATAAAACAAAGTTAGAAGTAGATAATTCAAAATCAAAGAAAATGAAATAATAAATTTAATGAATGAATGAATTTGTCCGTTTGAGGTCCTCATTGGATAGGTTCATTGAAACTTCCATTTCTTTAGATTGTTTGAACTTTGAATGTGGAATGAACGTACTTCGAATGTCAAAGAGCACATGTTTTGGAATACAAAATGTTACAACATTTGGAACTTCAATGTACAAATTTGATTCATCAATTTGTAATGGTATTGCCTTTGGAATAACCTGCAAATCAAACGAAAGAATAGGAAGAAAAGATTGATTAGTAGAAAGCAAACTTCATTCTCCTCCCATTATTTTCTCTCATGCTCATGTCCGTTTTGAAATTTCTCTTCTTCATACTCCTCCCGTATGCTATCATTACACTCTTGTTCTTTTTGAATTCCACTTTCACATTCATGGTTTTCTTCACACTCATTGATGTAAGGTACTTGTACCTTTTCAAATGATTGTGGATCTAGGAAGGAAGCAAAACAACCTGCAAAGTGAATGGCTCAAAATAGAATGGTTAAGGGTGGTAGACGTATGGGTGAATTGGTAGGCTATTTAAATAATGAGTAATGGAAGCGGAAGATAGTTGATAAGGCTATAGTTATGGTGAAGAAATAAAAGGATGGTTGTGAGGATAGTATCTTGAAGAGATCTCTAAGAAGAACCAATGCTATATAGAGCAGAGACCCAATCTTTATATTGTTTCTTCAAGGGATGGTGTTAAGTACTTTGACCCACTAGTTATATGAACTAGGAACCAGAAGTATCAAGATGAAAGGAAGGGGTTGACGCCACAAGTATAAAATACTTGATAAGTCGATAAAAAGTCACCAGGACTTAAGAAGAGAATAATCTCACTTTAATTGAATAAAAGGTGTGATTACAAATGAAATATAATGGCCTATTTATAGTTTTTGAAGGGACTTGGCCGAATAGGTACATGTTGGTTCGGCCAGCCCTTGTACCTTCCTAAAATGACATGATTTTTAATGAAAAAACAAGACTTTAATGAAAATACATGCTCTTGGCCGAATGGTTATGTGTTGGTTCGGCCCTAAGGATGATTTGAATGCATTTGGAAGTTATTTGGGCGCCAAAATGAAGAGGAAAGAGTCTTTGGCCGAATAGGAAGCATCCCTTGGTGTTTTGGCGCCAATTTGATGTCACATGGAGTGCACATGCTTGAATGATGCACATGACAGCCTACATGAATGCACATGGGTCTTCTTGTTATGCTTTGATTAGGTTGCAACCATAGGATGATGTCTTGAAGTCCATGGAATGAAGATAGGCAACAACTAGGCGTGAATTAGCTTCCAACATGCATCTAGGTGACATGGCATCCATTGGGCAGCCTAGAGATGAACTAGCTTCAAGGTAAGCTAGGTGAGTGTCTTGGTAGCTAACTAGGTGAGTTATAGCTTGATGAACTCAAGCTAGTTAGCTTTGGTCTTCTCAACTCCTCAGCTACTCTCCCAGCTACTTCCAGCTACCTCTAGTCCACTTTTCAGTAATTTGGTCCAAAGCTCTCCTCCAGCTAAGTTCAGCTACATGCTAGCTCCTCCAGCTAAGTTTAAGCTCCTTATGTGATGAAATGAGCTGCCATAATGTTCATGAGCTAGTGTGAGCTGTTGTGCTTGTCCTTTTAGCTAGCCAAGCTACCATAATATGCCTTGTTTTGTGTTTCACCTATAGGAATCACCAAACAAATAAAATAAGTAATGTGTGAGCTCATTTAAGGTAAAATGCATGCTGCCGTGAGGTGTTTGAGTGATATGAGCTATGAATGCATGTCATGAGCTAAGTACATAATGATATAACATATGTAAGCTAATGTATAAGACCTAGGAGCTAGAATGAATGCACGTGAGCTAACAAATGAATGATTAAGCATTCTGCCATTTCACGAATGAATTGAATCATGCTTAAATGAATGCAAGACTAATATAACATACTTAACACACTTGAAATAACATTGTGCATCGATTATAAAGATGTGAATGCATGAATATCATATAATATGGTATTCATAAATGATAAATGGAAACATGTAATAATAATATCCTAAGAAATGATATGTAATCATAACATATATTTGAATAATATTAAAAACATGATCAAATAAGCATAGGATAATAATATGATAATTTATACAAACATGTGAATGCATGCTTATGATATAATAGAATGTATAAATGATATAGTATAAGATAGGGTAATGAAGAACTCCCTTAGAAACAGCTTTGAAGAACATCCATGGTGTGTTCAAGTCATGGAGAAAATTGGAGCTAGTTTGGATCGTATCATCCATTCTCTTCAATATTCTCATTTTCAACTACTCCAGATGCCTTTGTTTTCTCTCAATGTTCATTTTGCATAGCATCAAAGTTTTTCTTAAGTTGTTGTTGATCTTGAAGTACTTGGTGTGGTGGCATTGGTACGAACGTGAATCTCCTTCTCCCACGGATGAATGAATAATGATTTAAAAACCCATCATGCAATGCTCGTTTATCACAGTGCCAACGACGTCCGAGAAGTAGATGGCTTGAATTCACGGAAGTAACATCACACAAGACTTCATCTTCATATCTCCCAATTGTAAAGGGCGCAGGTACTTGCTCTAAGACTTCTAACTCTTCATCTTCATTGAATCATCATTCTAAAAAATAAAGAAAAGTTAGAAGTAGATAATTCAAAATCAAAGAAAATGAAATTATAAATTTTATGAATGAATGAATTTGTCCGTTTAAGGTCCTCATTGGATAGGTTCATTGAAACTTCCGTTTCTTTAGATTGTTTGAACTTTGAATGTAGAATGAACGTACTTTGAATGTCAAAGAGCACATGTTTTGGAATACCAAATGTTACAACTTTGGGAACTTCAATGTACAAATTTGATTCATCATTTTGTAATGGTATGGCATTTGGAATAACCTGCAAATCAAACGAAAGAATAGCAAGAAAAGATTGGTTTGTAGAAAGCAAACTTCATTCTCCTCCCATTATTTTCTCTCATTCTCATGTCCCTTTTGAAATTTCTCTTCTTCATACTCCTCCCGTATACTATATTTACACTATTGTTCTTTTTGAGTTCCACTCTCACATTCATGGTTTTCTTCACACTCATTCTCTTCAATATTCTCATTTTCAACTACTCCAAATGCCTTTGTTTTCTCTCAATCTTCATTTTGCATAGCATCAAAGTTTTTCTTAAGTTGTTGTTGATCTTGAAGTACTTGGTGTGGTTGCATTGGTACTAACGTGAATCTCCTTCTCCCACGGATGAATGAATAATGATTTAAAAACCCATCATGCAATGCTCGTTTATCACAGTGCCAAGGACGTCCGAGAAGTAGATGGCTTGAATTCACGGAAGTAACATCACACAAGACATCATCTTCATATCTCCCAATTGAAAAGGGCGCAGGTACTTGCTCTAAGACTTCTAACTCTTCATCTTCATTGAATCATCATTCTAAAAAATAAAGCAAAGTTAGAAGTAGATAATTCAAAATGAAAGAAAATGAAATTATAAATTTCATGAATGAATGAATTTGTCCGTTTAAGGTCCTCATTGGATAGGTTCATTGAAACTTCCATTTCTTTAGATTGTTTGAACTTTGAATGTAGAATGAACGTACTTCGAATGTCAAAGAGCACATGTTTTGGAATACCAAATGTTACAACCTTTGCAATTTCAATAAACAAATTTGATTCATTAATTTGCGATGGTATGGCCTTTGGAATAACCTACAAATCAAACGAAAGAATAGGAAGAAAAGATTGATTAGTAGAAAGCAAACTTCATTCTCCTCCCATTATTTTCTCTCATGCTCATGTCCCTTTTGAAATTTCTCTTCTTCATACTCCTTTCGTATGCTCTCTTTACACTCTTCTTCTTTTTGAGTTCCACTCTCACATTTATGGTTTTCTTCACACTCATTCTATTCAATATTCTCATTTTGAACTACTCCAAATGCCTTTGTTTTCTCTCAATGTTCATTTTGCATAGCATCAAAGTTTTTCTTAAGTTGTTGTTGATCTTGAAGTACTTGGTGTGGTGGCATTGGTACTAACGTGAATCTCCTTCTCCCATGGATGAATGAATAATGATTTAAAAACCCATTATGCAATGCTCGTTTATCACAGTGCCATGGACGTCTGAGAAGTAGATGGCTTGAATTCATGGAAGCAACATCACACAAGACTTCATCTTCATATCGCCCAATTGAAAAGGGCGCAAGTACTTGCTCTATGACTTCTAACTCTTCATCTTCATTGAATCATCATTCTGAAAAATGAAGCAAACTTAGAAGTAGATATTTCAAAATCAAAGAAAATGAAATAATAAATTTCATGAATGAATGCATTTGTCCGTTTAAGGTCCTCATTGGATAGGTTCATTGAAACTTCCATTTCCTTAGATTGTTTGAACTTTGAATGTAGAATGAACATACTTCGAATGTCAAAGAGCACATGTTTTGGAATAGCAAATGTTACAACCTTTGCAATTTCAATAAACAAATTTGATTCATTAATTTGCGATGGTATGGTCTTTGGAATAACCTACAAATCAAACGAAAGAATAGGAAGAAAAGATTGATTAGTGGAAAGCAAACTTCATTCTCCTCCCATTATTTTCTCTCATGCTCATGTCCCTTTTGAAATTTCTCTTCTTCATACTCCTTTCGTATGCTCTCTTTACACTCTTCTTCTTTTTGAGTTCCACTCTCACATTTATGGTTTTCTTCACACTCATTCTACTCAATATTCTCATTTTGAACTACTCCAAATGCCTTTGTTTTCTCTCAATGTTCATTTTGCATAGCATCAAAGTTTTTCTTAAGTTGTTGTTGATCTTGAAGTACTTGGTGTGGTGGCGTTGGTACTAACGTGAATCTCCTTCTCCCATGGATGAATGAATAATGATTTAAAAACCCATCATGCAATGCTCGTTTATCACAGTGCCAAGGACGTCCGAGAAGTAGATGGCTTGAATTCACGGAAGTAACATCACACAAGACATCATCTTCATATCTCCCAATTGAAAAGGGCGCAGGTACTGGCTCTAAGACTTCTAAATCTTCATCTTCATTGAATCATCATTCTAAAAAATAAAGCAAAGTTAGAAGTAGATAATTCAAAATGAAAGAAAATGAAATTATAAATTTCATTAATGAATGAATTTGTCCGTTTAAGGTCCTCATTGGATAGGTTCATTGAAACTTCCATTTCTTTAGATTGTTTGAACTTTGAATGTAGAATGAACGTACTTCGAATGTCAAAGAACACATGTTTTGGAATACCAAATGTTACAACCTTTGCAATTTCAATAAACAAATTTGATTCATTAATTTGCGATGGTATGGCCTTTGGAATAACCTACAAATCAAACGAAAGAATAGGAATAAAAGATTGATTAGTAGAAAGAAAACTTCATTCTCCTCCCATTATTTTCTCTCATGCTCATGTCCCTTTTGAAATTTCTCTTCTTCCCTTTCGTATGCCCTCTTTACACTCTTCTTCTTTTTGAGTTCCACTCTCACATTTATGGTTTTCTTCACACTCATTCTATTCAATATTCTCATTTTGAACTACTCCAAATGCCTTTGTTTTCTCTCAATGTTCATTTTGCATAGCATCAAAGTTTTTCTTAAGTTGTTGTTGATCTTGAAGTACTTGGTGTGGTGGCATTGGTACTAACGTGAATCTCCTTCTCCCATGGATGAATGAATAATGATTTAAAAACCCATTATGCAATGCTCGTTTATCACAGTGCCATGGACGTCTGAGAAGTAGATGGCTTGAATTCATGGAAGCAACATCACACAAGACTTCATCTTCATATCGCCCAATTGAAAAGGGCGCAAGTACTTGCTATATGACTTCTAACTCTTCATCTTCATTGAATCATCATTCTGAAAAATAAAGCAAACTTAGAAGTATATAATTCAAAATCAAAGAAAATGAAATAATAAATTTCATGAATGAATGCATTTGTCCGTTTAAGGTCCTCATTGGATAGGTTCATTGAAACTTCCATTTCCTTAGATTGTTTGAACTTTGAATGTAGAATGAACATACTTCGAATGTCAAAGAGCACATGTTTTGGAATACCAAATGTTACAACCTTTGCAATTTCAATAAACAAATTTGATTCATTAATTTGCGATGGTATGGCCTTTGGAATAACCTACAAATCAAACGAAAGAATAGGAAGAAAAGATTGATTAGTGGAAAGCAAACTTCATTCTCCTACCATTATTTTCTCTCATGCTCATGTCCCTTTTGAAATTTCTCTTCTTCATACTCCTTTCGTATGCTCTCTTTACACTCTTCTTCTTTTTGAGTTGCACTCTCACATTTATGGTTTTCTTCACACTCATTCTATTCAATATTCTCATTTTGAACTACTCCAAATGCCTTTGTTTTCTCTCAATGTTCATTTTGCATAGCATCAAAGTTTTTCTTAAGTTGTTGTTGATCTTGAAGTACTTGGTGTGGTGGCATTGGTACTAACGTGAATCTCCTTCTCCCATGGATGAATGAATAATGATTTAAAAACCCATCATGCAATGCTCGTTTATCACAGTGCCATGGACGTCCGAGAAGTAGATTGCTTGAATTCACGGAAGCAAAATCACACAAGACTTCATCTTCATATCTCCCAATTGAAAAGGGCGCAGGTACTTGCTCTATGACTTCTAACTCATCATCTTCATTGAATCATCATTCTAAAAAATAAAACAAAGTTAGAAGTAGATAATTCAAAATCAAAGAAAATGAAATAATAAATTTAATGAATGAATGAATTTGTCCGTTTGAGGGCCTCATTGGATAGGTTCATTAAAACTTCCATTTCTTTAGATTGTTTGAACTTTGAATGTAGAATGAACGTACTTCGAATGTCAAAGAGCACATGTTTTGGAATACAAAATGTTACAAAATTTGGAACTTCAATGTACAAATTTGATTCATCAATTTGTAATGGTATTGCCTTTGGAATAACCTGCAAATCAAACGAAAGAATAGGAAGAAAAGATTGATTAGTAGAAAGCAAACTTCATTCTCCTCCCATTATTTTTTCTCATGCTCATGTCCCTTTTGAAATTTCTCTTCTTCATACTCCTCCCGTATGCTATTATTACACTCTTGTTCTTTTTGAATTCCACTTTCACATTCATGGTTTTCTTCACACTCATTCTATTCAATATTCTCATTTTGAACTACTCCAAATGCCTTTGTTTTCTCTCAATGTTCATTTTGCATAGCATCAAAGTTTTTCTTAAGTTGTTGTTGATCTTGAAGTACTTGGTGTGGTGGCATTGGTACTAACGTGAATCTCCTTCTCCCATGGATGAATGAATAATGATTTAAAAACCCATCATGCAATGCTCGTTTATCACAGTGCCATGGACGTCCGAGAAGTAGATTGCTTGAATTCACGGAAGCAAAATCACACAAGACTTCATCTTCATATCTCCCAATTGAAAAGGGCGCAGGTACTTGCTCTATGACTTCTAACTCTTCATCTTCATTGAATCATCATTCTAAAAAATAAAGCAAAGTTAGAAGTAGATAATTCAAAATCAAAGAAAATGAAATTATAAATTTCATGAATGAATGAATTTGTCTGTTTAAGGTCCTCATTGGATAGGTTCATTGAAACTTCCGTTTCTTTAGATTGTTTGAACTTTGAATGTAGAATGAACATACTTTGAATGTCAAAGAGCACATGTTTTGGAATACCAAATGTTACAACTTTTGGAACTTCAATGTACAAATTTGATTCATCATTTTTTAATGGTATGGCCTTTGGAATAACCTGCAAATCAAACAAAAGAATAGCAAGAAAAGATTGGTTTGTAGAAAGCAAACTTCATTCTCCTCCCATTATTTTCTCTTATTCTCATGTCCCTTTTGAAATTTCTCTTCTTCATACTCCTCCCGTATACTATCTTTACACTCTTGTTCTTTTTGAGTTCCACTCTTACATTCATGGTTTTATTCACACTCATTCTCTTCAATATTCTCATTTTCAACTACTCCAAATGCCTTTGTTTTCTCTCAATCTTCATTTTGCATAGCATCAAAGTTTTTCCTAAGTTGTTGATGATCTTGAAGTACTTGGTGTGGTTGCATTGGTACTAACGTGAATCTCCTTCTCCCACGGATGAATGAATAATGATTTAAAAACCCATCATGCAATGCTCGTTTATCACATTGCCAATGACGTCTGAGAAGTAGATGGCTTGAATTCATGGAAGCAACATCACACAAGACTTCATCTTCATATCGCCCAATTGAAAAGGGCGCAAGTACTTGCTCTATGACTTCTAACTCTTCATCTTCATTGAATCATCATTCTGTAAAATAAAGCAAACTTAGAAGTAGATAATTCAAAATCAAAGAAAATGAAATAATAAATTTCATGAATGAATGCATTTGTCCGTTTAAGGTCCTCATTGGATAGGTTCATTGAAACTTCCATTTCCTTAGATTGTTTGAACTTTGAATGTAGAATGAACATACTTCGAATGTCAAAGAGCACATGTTTTGGAATACCAAATGTTACAACCTTTGCAATTTCAATAAACAAATTTGATTCATTAATTTGCGATGGTATGGCCTTTGGAATAACCTACAAATCAAACGAAAGAATAGGAAGAAAAGATTGATTAGTAGAAAGCAAACTTCATTCTCATCCCATTATTTTCTCTCATGCTCATGTCCCTTTTGAAATTTCTCTTCTTCATACTCCTTTCGTATGCTCTCTTTACACTCTTCTTCTTTTTGAGTTCCACTCTCACATTTATGGTTTTCTTCACACTCATTCTCTTCAATATTCTCATTTTCAACTACTCCAAATGCCTTTGTTTTCTCTCAATCTTCATTTTGCATAGCATCAAAGTTTTTCTTAAGTTGTTGTTGATCTTGAAGTACTTGGTGTGGTTGCATTGGTACTAACGTGAATCTCCTTCTCCCACGGATGAATGAATAATGATTTAAAAACCCATCATGCAATGCTCGTTTATCACATTGCCAAGGACGTCTGAGAAGTAAATGGCTTGAATTCATGGAAGCAACATCACACAAGACTTCATCTTCATATCGCCCAATTGAAAAGGGCGCAAGTACTTGCTCTAAGACCTCTAACTCTTCATCTTCATTGAATCAGCATTCTAAAAAATAAAGCAAAGTTAGAAGTAGATAATTCAAAATCAAAGAAAATGAAATTATAAATTTCATGAATGAATGAATTTGTCCGTTTAAGGTCCTCATTGGATACGTTCATTGAAACTTCCGTTTCTTTATATTGTTTGAATTTTGAATGTAGAATGATCGTACTTTGAATGTCAAAGAGCACATGTTTTGGAATACCAAATGTTACAACTTTTGGAACTTCAATGTACAAATTTGATTCATCATTTTGTAATGGTATGGCATTTGGAATAACCTGCAAATCAAACGAAAGAATAGCAAGAAAAGATTGGTTTGTAGAAAGCAAACTTCATTCTCCTCCCATTATTTTCTCTCATTCTCATGTCCCTTTTGAAATTTCTCTTCTTCATACTCCTCTCGTATACTATCTTTACACTCTTGTTCTTTTTGAGTTCCACTCTCACATTCATGGTTTTCTTCACACTCATTCTCTTCAATATTCTCATTTTCAACTACTCCAAATGCCTTTGTTTTCTCTCAATCTTCATTTTGCATAGCATCAAAGTTTTTCTTAAGTTGTTGTTGATCTTGAAGTACTTGGTGTGGTTGCATTGGTACTAACGTGAATCTCCTTCTCCCATGGATGAATGAATAATGATTTAAAAACCCATCATGCAATGCTCGTTTATCACAGTGCCAAGGACGTCCGAGAAGTAGGTGGCTTGAATTCACGGAAGTAACATCACACAAGACTTCATCTTCATATCTCCCAATTGAAAAGGGCGCAGGTACTTGCTCTAAGACTTCTAACTCTTCATCTTCATTGAATCATCATTCTAAAAAATAAAGCAAAGTTAGAAGTAGATAATTCAAAATCAAAGAAAATGAAATTATAAATTTCATGAATGAATGAATTTGTCCGTTTAAGGTCCTCATTGGATAGGTTCATTGAAACTTCCGTTTCTTTAGATTGTTTGAACTTTGAATGTAGAATGAACGTACTTTGAATGTCAAAGAGCACATGTTTTGGAATACAAAATGTTACAAAATTTGGAACTTCAATGTACAAATTTGATTCATCAATTTGTAATGGTATTGCCTTTGGAATAACCTGCAAATCAAACGAAAGAATAGGAAGAAAAGATTGATTAGTAGAAAGCAAACTTTATTCTCCTCCCATTATTTTTTCTCATGCTCATGTCCCTTTTGAAATTTCTCTTCTTCATACTCCTCCCGTATGCTATTATTACACTCTTGTTCTTTTTGAATTCCACTTTCACATTCATGGTTTTCTTCACACTCATTCTCTTCAATATTCTCATTTTCAACTACTCCAGATGCCTTTTTTTTCTCTCAATGTTCATTTTGCATAGCATCAAAGTTTTTCTTAAGTTGTTGTTGATCTTGAAGTACTTGGTGTGGTGGCATTGGTACGAACATGAATCTCCTTCTCCCATGGATGAATGAATAATGATTTAAAAACCCATCATGCAATGCTAGTTTATCACAGTGCCAAGGACGTCCGAGAAGTAGATGGCTTGAATTCACGGAAGTAACATCACACAAGACTTCATCTTCATATCTCCCAATTGAAAAGGGCGCAGGTACTTGCTCTAAGACTTCTAACTCTTCATCTTCATTGAATCATCATTCTAAAAAATAAAGTAAAGTTAGAAGTAGATAATTCAAAATGAAAGAAAATGAAATTATAAATTTCATGAATGAATGAATTTGTCCGTTTAAGGTCCTCATTGGATAGGTTCATTGAAACTTCCGTTTCTTTAGATTGTTTGAACTTTGAATGTAGAATGAACGTACTTTGAATGTCAAAGAGCACATGTTTTGGAATACCAAATGTTACAACTTTTGGAACTTCAATGCACAAATTTGATTCATCATTTTGTAATGGTATGGCCTTTGGAATAACCTGAAAAACAAACGAAAGAATAGCAAGAAAAGATTGGTTTGTAGAAAGCAAACTTCATTCTCCTCCCATTATTTTCTCTCATTCTCATGTCCCTTTTGAAATTTCTCTTCTTCATACTCCTCCCGTATACTATCTTTACACTCTTGTTCTTTTTGAGTTCCACTCTCACATTCATGGTTTTCTTCACACTCATTCTCTTCAATATTCTCATTTTCAACTACTCCAAATGCCTTTGTTTTCTCTCAATCTTCATTTTACATAGCATCAAAGTTTTTCTTAAGTTGTTGTTGATCTTGAAGTACTTGGTGTGGTTGCATTGGTACTAATGTGAATCTCCTTCTCCCACGGATGAATGAATAATGATTTAAAAACCCATCATACAATGCTCGTTTATCACATTGCCAAGGACGTCTGAGAAGTAGATGGCTTGAATTCATGGAAGCAACATCACACAAGACTTCATCTTCATATCGCCCAATTGAAAAGGGCGCAAGTACTTGCTCTATGACTTCTAACTCTTCATCTTCATTGAATCATCATTCTGAAAAATAAAGCAAACTTAGAAGTAGATAATTCAAAATCAAAGAAAATGAAATAATAAATTTCATGAATGAATGCATTTGTCCATTTAAGGTCCTCGTTGGATAGGTTCATTGAAACTTCCATTTTCTTAGATTGTTTGAACTTTGAATGTAGAATGAACATACTTCGAATGTCAAAGAGCACATGTTTTGGAATACCAAATGTTACAACCTTTGCAATTTCAATAAACAAATTTGATTCATTAATTTGCGATGCTATGGCCTTTGGAATAACCTACAAATCAAACGAAAGAATAGGAAGAAAAGATTGATTAGTAGAAAGCAAACTTCATTCTCCTCCCATTATTTTCTCTCATGCTCATGTCCCTTTTGAAATTTCTCTTCTTCATACTCCTTTCGTATGCTCTCTTTACACTCTTCTTCTTTTTGAGTTCCACTCTCACATTTATGGTTTTCTTCACACTCATTCTATTCAATATTCTCATTTTGAACTACTCCAAATGCCTTTGTTTTCTCTCAATGTTCATTTTGCATAGCATCAAAGTTTTTCTTAAGTTGTTGTTGATCTTGAAGTACTTGGTGTGGTGGCATTGGTACTAACGTGAATCTCCTTCTCCCATGGATGAATGAATAATGATTTAAAAACCCATCATGCAATGCTCGTTTATCACAGTGCCATGGACGTCCGAGAAGTAGATTGCTTGAATTCACGGAAGCAAAATCACACAAGACTTCATCTTCATATCTCCCAATTGAAAAGGGCGCATGTACTTGCACTATGACTTCTAACTCATCATCTTCATTGAATCATCATTCTAAAAAATAAACAAAGTTAGAAGTAGATAATTCAAAATCAAAGAAAATGAAATAATAAATTTAATGAATGAATGAATTTGTCCGTTTGAGGTCCTAATTGGATAGGTTCATTGAAACTTCCGTTTCTTTAGATTGTTTGAACTTTGAATGTAGAATGAACGTACTTTGAATGTCAAAGAGCACATGTTTTGGAATACCAAATGTTACAACTTTTGGAACTTCAATGTACAAATTTGATTCATCATTTTGTAATGGTATGGCCTTTGGAATAACCTGCAAATCAAACGAAAGAATAGCAAGAAAAGTTGGTTTGTAGAAAGCAAACTTCATTCTCCTCCCATTATTTTATCTCATTCTCATGTCCCTATTGAAATTTCTCTTCTTCATACTCCTCCCGTATACTATCTTTACACTCTTGTTCTTTTTGAGTTCCACTCTCACATTCATGGTTTTCTTCACACTCATTCTCTTCAATATTCTCATTTTCAACTACTCCAAATGCCTTTGTTTTCTCTCAATCTTCATTTTGCATAGCATCAAAGTTTTTCTTAAGTTGTTGTTGATCTTGAAGTACTTGGTGTGGTTGCATTGGTACTAACGTGAATCTCCTTCTCCCACGGATGAATGAATAATGATTTAAACACCCATCATGCAATGCTCGTTTATCACATTGCCAAGGACGTCTGAGAAGTAGATGGCTTGAATTCATGGAAGCAACATCACACAAGACTTCAAGTTCATATCGCCCAATTGAAAAGGGCGCAAGTACTTGCTCTATGACTTCTAACTCTTCATCTTCATTGAATCATCATTCTGAAAAATAAAGCAAACTTAGAAGTAGATAATTCAAAATCAAAGAAAATGAAATAATAAATTTCATGAATGAATGCATTTGTCCGTTTAAGGTCCTCGTTGGATAGGTTCATTGAAACTTCCATTTCCTTAGATTGTTTGAACTTTGAATGTAGAATGAACATACTTCGAATGTCAAAGAGCACATGTTTTGGAATACCAAATGTTACAACCTTTGCAATTTCAATAAACAAATTTGATTCATTAATTTGCGATGGTATGGCCTTTGGAATAACCTACAAATCAAACGAAAGAATAGGAAAAAAGATTGATTAGTAGAAAGCAAACTTCATTCTCCTCCCATTATTTTCTCTCATGCTCATGTCCCTTTTGAAATTTCTCTTCTTTATACTCCTTTCGTATGTTCTCTTTACACTCTTCTTCTTTTTGAGTTCCACTCTCACATTTATGGTTTTCTTCACACTCATTCTATTCAATATTCTCATTTTGAACTACTCCAAATGCCTTTGTTTTCTCTCAAATAAAAAAAAGTTAGAAGCAGATAATTCAAAATCAAAGAAAATGAAATAATAAATTTAATGAATGAATAAATTTGTCCGTTTGAGGTCCTCATTGGATAGGTTCATTGAAACTTCCATTTCTTTAGATTGTTTGAACTTTGAATGTAGAATGAACGTACTTCGAATGTCAAAGAGCACATGTTTTGGAATACAAAATGTTACAACATTTGGAACTTCAATGTACAAATTTGATTCATCAATTTGTAATGGTATTGCCTTTGGAATAACCTGCAAATCAAACGAAAGAATAGGAAGAAAATATTGATTAGTAGAAAGCAAACTTCATTCTCCTCCCATTATTTTCTCTCATGCTCATGTCCCTTTTGAAATTTCTCTTCTTCATACTCCTCCCGTATGCTATCTTTACACTCTTGTTCTTTTTGAGTTCCACTTTCACATTCATGGTTTTCTTTACACTCATTCTCTTCAATATTCTCATTTTCAACTACTCCAAATGCCTTTGTTTTCTCTCAATGTTCATTTTGCATAGCATCAAAGTTTTTCTTAAGTTGTTGTTGGTCTTGAAGTACTTGGTGTGGTGGCATTGGTACTAACGTGAATCTCCTTATCCCATGGATGAATGAATAATGATTTAAAAACCCATCATGCAATGCTCATTTATCACAGTGCCAAGGACGTCCGAGAAGTAGATGGCTTGAATTCACGGAAGCAACATCACACAAGACTTCATCTTCATATCTCCCAATTGAAAAGGGCGCAGGTACTTGCTCTAAGACTTCTAACTCTTCATCTTCATTGAATCATCATTCTTAAAAATAAAGCAAAGTTAGAAGTAGATAATTCAAAATCAAAGAAAATGAAATAATAAATTTCATGAATGAATGAATTTGTTTGTTTAAGGTCCTCATTGGATAGGTTCATTGAAACTTCCGTTTCTTTAGATTGTTTGAACTTTGAATGTAGAATGAACGTACTTTGAATGTCAAAGAGCACATGTTTTGGAATACCAAATGTTACAACTTTTGGAACTTCAATGTACAAATTTGATATATAATTTTGCAATGGTATGGCCTTTGGAATAACCTACAAATCAAACGAAAGAATAGCAAGAAAAGATTGATTAGTAGATAGCAAAATTCATTCTCCTCCCATTATTTTCTCTCATTCTGATGTCCCTTTTGAAATTTCTCTTCTTCATACTCCTCCCGTATACTATCTTTACACTCTTGTTCTTTTTGAGTTCCACTCTCACATTCATGGTTTTCTTCACACTCATTCTCTTCAATATTCTCATTTTCAACTACTCCAAATGCCTTTGTTTTCTCTCAATGTTCATTTTGCATAGCATCAAAGTTTTTCTTAAGTTGTTGTTGATCTTGAAGTACTTGGTGTGGTGGCATTGGTACTAACGTGAATCTCCTTCTCCCATGGATGAACGAATAATGATTTAAAAACCCATCATGCAATGCTCGTTTATCACATTGCCAAGGACGTTTGAGAAGTAGATGGCTTGAATTCATGGAAGCAACATCACACAATACTTCATCTTCATATCGCCCAATTGAAAAGGGCGCAAGTACTTGCTCTATGACTTATAAATCTTCATCTTCATTGAATCATCATTCTGAAAAATAAAGCAAAGTTAGAAGTAGATAATTCAAAATCAAAGAAAATGAAATAATAAATTTCATGAATGAATGCATTTGTCCGTTTAAGGTCCTCGTTGGATAGGTTCATTGAAACTTCCATTTCCTTAGATTGTTTGAACTTTGAATGTAGAATGAATATACTTCGAATGTCAAAGAGCACATGTTTTGGAATACCAAATGTTACAACCTTTGCAATTTCAATAAATAAATTTGATTCATTAATTTGCGATGCTATGGCCTTTGGAATAACCTGCAAATCAAACGAAAGAATAGGAAGAAAAGATTGATTAGCAGAAAGAAAACTTCATTCTCCTCCCATTATTTTCTCTCATGCTCATGTCCCTTTTGAAATTTTTCTTCTTCATAATCCTCTTGTATGCTCTCTTTACACTCTTGTTATTTTTGAGTTCCACTCTCTCATTCATGATTTTCTTCACACTCAATCTCTGCAATATTCTCATTTTCAACTACTCCAAATGCTTTTCTTTCCTCTCAATGTTCTTTTTGCATAGCATCAAAGTTTTTCTTAAGTTATTGTTAATCTTGAAGTACTTTATGTGATGGCTATTGTTCTAACATGATTTTCCTTCTCCCATGTATGAATGAATAATGATTTAAGGACCAATCATGTAATTCTCGTTTATCACACATCCAAGGACGTCCGAGAAGTAAATGGCTTGAATTCATGGAAGCAACATCACAGAAGACTTCATCTTTATATATCCGAATTGGAAAGGGCACAAGTACTTGTTCTATGACTTCTAACTCTTCATCTTCATTGAATCATCATTCTGAAAAATAAAGCAAAGTTATAAGTAGATAATTCAAAATCAAAGAAAATGAAATAATCAATTTCATGAATAAATAAATTTGTTTGTTTAAGGTTCTCATTGGATAGGTTTATTGAAACATCCCTTTCTTGAGATTGTTTGAACTTTGAATTTAGTATGAACGTGCTTTGAATGTCAAAGAGCACATGTTTTGGAATACCAAATGTTACAACATTTGGAACTTCAATGTACAAATTTCATCAATTTGCAATGGTATGGCCTTTGGAATAACCTGCAAATCAAACGAAAGAATGGGAAGAAAAGATTGATTCGTAGAAAGCAAACTTCATTCACATCCCATTATTTTCTCTCATGCTCATGTCCCTTTTGAAATTTCTCTTCTTCATACTCCTCTCGTATACTCTCTTTACACTCTTGTTCTTTTTTAGTTCCACTATCACATTCATGGTTTTCTTCACACATAATCTCTTCAATATTCTCATTTTCAACTACTCCAAATGCCTTTGTTTTCTCTCAATGTTCTTTTTACATAGCGTCTAAGTTTTCCTTAAGTTATTGTTAATCTTGAAGTACTTTGTGTGATGGCAATTGTACAAAAGTGATTCTCCTTCTCCCATGTATGAATGAATAATGATTTAAGGACCATTCATGTAATTCTCGTTTATCACACTTCCAAGGATGTCCGAGTAGTAAATAGCTTGAATTCATGGAAGCAACATCACAGAAAACTTCATCTTTATATCTCTGAATAGAAAAGGGCACAAATACTTGTTCTATGACTTGTAACTCTTCATCTTCATTGAATCATCATTCTGAAAAATAAAGCAAAGTTATAAGTAGATAATTCAAAATCAAAGAAAATGAAATAATCAATTTCATGAATAAATGAATTTGTTTGTTTAAGATTCTCATTGGATATGTTTATTGAAACATCAATTTCTTGAGATTGTTTGTACTTTGAATGTAGAATGAACGTACTTCGAATGTCAAAGAGCACATGTTTTGGAATACAAAATATTACAACATTTGGAACTTCAATATACAAATTTCATCAATTTGCAATGGTATGGCCTTTGGAATAACCTGCAAATCAAACGAAAGAATATGAAGAAAAGATTGATTAGTTGAACGCAAACTTCATTCTCCTCCCATTATTTTCTCTCATGCTCATGTCCCTTTTGAAATTTCTCTTCTTCATACTCCTCCCGTATGCTCTCTTTACACTCTTGTTCTTTTTGAGTTCCACTATCACATTCATGGTTTTCTTCCCACTCAATCTCTTCAATATTCTCATTTTCAAGTACTCCAAATGCCTTTGTTTTCTCTCAATGTTCATTTTGCATAACATCAAAGTTTTTCCTAAGTTGTTGTTGATCTTGAAGTACTTGGTGTGATGGCATTGGTACTAACGTGAATCTCCTTCTCCCATGGATGAATGAATAATGATTTAAAAACCTATCATGGAATGCTCGTTTATCACAGTGCCAAGGACGTCCGAGAAGTAGATGGCTTGAATTCATTGAAGCAACATCACACAAGACTTCATCTTCATATCTCCAAATTGAAAAGGGCGCAAGTACTTGCTCTATGACTTCTAACTCTTCATCTTCATTAAATCATCATTATGAAAAATAAAGCAAAGTTAGAAGTAGATAATTCAAAATAAAAGAAAATGAAATAAAAAATTTCATGAATGAATGAATTTGTCCGTTTAAGGTCCTCATTGGATAGGTTCATTATAACTTCCCTTTCTTTAGATTGTTTGAACTTTGAATGTAGAATGAACGTAATTTGAATGTCAAAGAGCACATGTTTTGGAGTACAAAATGTTACAACATTTGGAACTTCAATGTACAAATTTGATTCATCAATTTGCAATGGTATGGCCTTCAGAGTAACTTGCAAATCAAATGAAAGAATAGGAAGAAAAGATTGATTAGTAGAAAGCAAACTTCATTCTCCTCCAATTATTTTCTCTCATGCTCATGTCCCTTTTGAAATTTCTCTTCTTCATACTCCTCCCGTATGCTCTCTTTACACTCTTGTTCTTTTTGAGTTCCACTATCACATTCATGGTTTTCTTCCCACTCAATCTCTTCAATATTCTCATTTTCAACTACTCCAAATGCCTTTGTTTTCTCTCAATGTTCATTTTGCATAGCATCAATGTTTTTCTTAAGTTGTTGTTTATCTTGAAGTACTTAGTGTGATGGCATTGGTGCTAACGTAAATCTCCTTCTCCCATGGATGAATGAATAATGATTTAAAAACCCATCATGGAATGCTCGTTTATCACAGTGCCAAGGACGTCCGAGAAGTAGATGGGTTGAATTCATGGAAGCAACATCACACAAGACTTCATCTTCATATCTCCCAATTGAAAAGGGCGCAAGTATTTTCTCTATGACTACTAACTCTTCATCGTCATTGAATCATAATTCTGAAAAATAAAGCAAAGTTAGAAGTAGATATTTCAAAATCAAAGAAAATGAAATAATAAATTTCATGATTGAATGAATTTGTCCGTTTAAGGTCCTCATTGGATAGGTTCATTGAAACTTCCCTTTCTTAAGATTGTTTGAACTTTGAATGTAGAATGAACGTGCTTCGAATGTCAAAGAGCACATGTTTCAGAATACCAAATGTTACGACATTTAGAACTTCAATGTACAAATTTGATTCTCCTCCCATTATTTTCTCTCATGCTCATGTCCCTTTTGAAATTTCTCTTCTTCATACTCCTCCCGTATGCTCTCTTTACACTTTTTTTCTTTTTGAGTTACACTCTCACATTCATGGTTTTCTTCACACTCATTCTCTTCAATATTCTTATTTTCAACTACACCAAATGCCTTTGTTTTCTCTCAATGTTCATTTTGCATAGCATCAATGTTTTTCTTCAGTTGTTGTTGATCTTGAAGTACTTGGTGGGTGGCATTGGTACTAACGTGAATCTCCTTCTCCCATGAATGAATGAATAATGATTTAAAAACCCATCATGCAATGCTCGTTTATTATTGTGCCAAGGACGTCTGAGAGGTAGATGGCTTGAATTCATGGAAGCAACATCACACAAGACTTCATCTTCATATCTCCCAATTGAAAAGGGTGCAAGTACTTGCTCTATGACTTCTACCTCTTCATCTTCATTGAATCATCATTCTGAAAAATAAAGAAAAGTTAGAAGTAGATAATTAAAATTCAAAGAAAATGAAATAATAAATTTCATGAATGAATGCATTTGTCAGTTTAAGGTCCTTGTTGGATAGGTTCATTGAAACTTCCATTTCCTTAGATTGTTTGAACTTTGAATGTAGAATCAACATACTTCGAATGTCAAAGAGCACATGTTTTGGAATACCAAATGTTACAACCTTTTCACTTTCAATAAACAAATTTGATTCATCAATTTGCGATGGTATGGCCTTTGGAATAACCTGAAAATCAAACGAAAGAATAGGAAGAAAAGATTGATTAGTACAAAGCAAACTTCATTCTCCTCCCATTATTTTCTCTCATGCTCATGTCCCTTTTGAAATTTCTCTTCTTCATACTCCTCTCGTATGATCTCTTTACACTCTTGTTCTTTTTGAGTTCCACAATCACATTCATGATTTTCTTCACACTCAATCTCTTCAATATTCTCATTTTCAACTACTCCAAATGCCTTTGTTTTCTCTCAATGTTCATTTTGCATAGCATCAAAGTTTTTCTTAAGTTATTGTTGATCTTGAAGTATTTGGTGTGATGGCATTGGTGCTAACATGAATCTCCTTCTCCCATGGATGAATGAATAATGATTTAAAAACCCATTTTGCAATGCTCGTTTATCACAGTACCAAGGACGTCTGAGAAGTAGATGGCTTGAATTCATGGAAGCAACATCACACAGGACTTCATCTTCATATCTCCCAATTGAAAAGAGCGCAAGTACTTGCTCTATTACTTCTAACTCTTCATCTTCATTGAATCATCATTCTGAAAAATAAAGCAAATATAAAAGTAGATAATTCAAAATCAAGAGTCATGCCTCATGGATTATACATGCCCTTGCAAATACCAACCATGCCATAGATAGATATCTCAATAGACTTTATTTTGGGCTTACCAAAAACAAAGAGTGGAAAGGATTCAATATTTGTGGTGGTTGATCAATTCTCCAAGATTGCTCACTTTATACCATGTCACAAGACCAATGATACTATTCATGTTGCTAACTTATTCTTCCAAGAAGTGGTAAGGTTACATGGACTACCTCGAACCATTGTGTCAGATAGAGACGTTAAGTTCTTAAGTCACTTTTGGAGGACTTTGTGGAGCAAAATCGGCACAAAACTAATATTCTCTACTACATGTCATCCTCAAACGGATGGTCAAACTGAAGTAGTTAATAGAGTTTTATCAACGCTACTACGATCCATTATCAAGGAAAACATCAAGACATGGGGAGAATGCCTACCACACGTGGAGTTTGCATACAACCGAACCATTTACTCAGCAACCAAATATTCTCCATTTGAGGTAGTGTATGGTTTCAATCATTTAACTGCTTTGGACTTACTTCCTTTATCTTGTGATCAAATAGTAAACAAAGATGGAAAGAACAAGGCAGAATTTGTTAAAAGACACCATCAACAAGTCAAGGACAACATTGAAAGGAGAACGAGACAATATGAACAGCAAGCAAACAAAGGAAGGAAGAAGGTAATTTTTGACGTGGGAGATTGGGTTTGGGTACACTTTAGGAAAGAAAGATTCCCAAACCAAAGGAAGTCTAAACTACTACCCCGAGGAGATGGCCCATTTCAGATTGTAGAAAAGATCAACGACAATGCCTATAAACTCAAATTGCCCAGTGAGTTTGGTGGCGTCAGTGCCTCATTCAACATCACTAACTTATCACCCTTTGAGGATGGACACGATTTGGGGATAAAACACTTAAAATAAGGGGGATGATGTGGTCACACCTACCCTAGATCCGGAAGTCATGCCACAAGGTCCCATTACTAGGTCAAGGGCCAAACAATTCAGGGAAGTTCTCCTAACTAAGTGTCTTGAAGCTTTTGATTCATTTAATAACTTAACACCCTCCTATGTTATGTTATATAATGTTTTAATAGTTAAAGAGTAACTTAGTATGAACACAACATACACATTGATATTTAAGCATATTAGGATAGTTTTATAATCATATTAAGCATGACTACATTATATACATCAAGGCAGCATACTTATCATTCAATTGTATTAGTTCATATGCATTCATATTAACTCCTAGGCTTTAGTTTACACATAATATGAGATGATATATTTAGCTCATGACATGAAATCATAGCTCACATTACCATATTCTTACATGGCAGTAAGGTATTTAGCTCGTCTTAGCTTAATATCATGGACTTACCTTATTTCCTTGCACATATAGGTACAATGGAGTTTGATGAACGTTGAGATAGCTTGGTAGATGATTTGGACGTCTTATGCAGGTTACAAACAGCTCACAAAGGACAAGGCAACTCATGGAACATTAAGGAAAGCTCAATTCAGCTGGAGGAGCTCAAGGCTAGCTAAACTCAGCTAGTTGGACTATTTGGAGCTGAGTTACTAAAAGTGATATCAATGGTAGCTGAATGTAGTTGAACATGCTGTTATGAAGCTCATAAGGATTCGGCTAGGATGATTGTTCACAAAATAACCCATGCTTGCTAGCTAGCTCCACACTCAAGCTAGCTTGGAGGAGACACATGCACGCCTAAGAAGGGAACACATGACCAGCCATCATCCCATGCAAAGGGCTGCACCACAAAGCTCCCTAGAACACCCATGTGCTTTGCATATGATCAACCCCCATGTGCCTTGCATGTGGTTCATTTAGGCGCTAAGATGAAGAGCTCTCTCCCTATTCGGCCAAGCCAATTTGGCGCCAACTTGAGGGGACACAAGAACTATTCGGCCAAGGATTATTTCCCTCACTATAGGACCAAAACATTATGTCATTTAGCATTTAATTATGTCATTTTATAGAGGCACAAGGGCTGGCCGAACCACCATGTATCCATTCGGCCATGCCCCTCCATTTCTTATAAATAGGAAAGCACAATTCATTTGTAAGCATACCTTTTGTTTAAATAAAGTGAGATTATTCTCTTCCTTAAGTCCTGGTGACTTTTTATCGACTTATCAAGTATAATTTATACTTGTGGCGTCAACCCCTTCTCTTTTCACCTTGATATTTCTGGTTCCTAGTTATTTATAACTAGTGGGTCAAAGTACTTCATACTACCCCTTAAAGAAGTAATATAAAGTCTGGGTCTTTGCTATATATACCATTGGTTCTTCTTTGAGACTTCTTTAATATACTATCCTCAAAACCATCCCTTTGTTTCATAAACCATAACCATAGCCATATCAACCATCTTCTGCTTCCATCTCTCAACCAAACAGCCCACCTAATCACCCATACGTTTACCACCCTTAACCATTCTGTTTTGAACCATTCACTTTGCAGGTGGTTTTGCTTCCTTCCTAGATCAACAATTAATTTGTTAAGGAATCAGAAGAGCCTTACATCAAGTACTTTGTGTGATGGCAATTGTACTAACGTGATTCTCCTTCTCCCATGTATGAATGAATAATGATTTAAGGACCCATCATGTAATTCTCGTTTATCACACTTCCAAGGACGTCCGAGAAGTAAATGGCTTGAATTCATGGAAGAAACATCACAGAAGACTTCATCTTTATATCTCCCAATTGAAAAGGGCACAAGTACTTGTTCTATGACTTCTAAAACTTCATCTTCATTGAATCATCATTCTGAAAAATAAAGCAAAGTTAGAAGTAGATAATTCAAAATCAAAGAAAATGAAATAATCAATTTCATGAATAAATGAATTTGTTTGTTTAAGGTTCTCAATGGATAGGCTTATTGACACATTCCTTTCTTGAGATTGTTTGAACTTTGAATGTAGAATGAACGTACTTCGAATGTCAAAGAGCACATGTTTTGGAATACCGAATGTTACAACATTTGGAACTTCAATGTACAAATTTGATTCATCAATTTGCAATGGTATGGCCTTTCGAATAACCTGCAAATCAAACGAAAGAATAGGAAGAAAAGATTGATTAGTAGAAAGCAAACTTCATTCTCCTCCCATTATTTTCTCTAATTCTCATGTCCCTTTTGAAATTTCTCTTCTTCATACTCCTCTCGTATGTTATCTTTACACTCTTGTTCTTTTTGAGTTTCACTATCACATTTATGGTTTTCTTCACACTCAATCTCTTCAATGTTCTCATTTTCAACTACTCCAAATGCCTTTGTTTTCTCTCAATGTTCATTTTGCATAGCATCAAAGTTTTTCTTAAGTTGTTATTGATCTTGAAGTACTGGTGTGATGGCATTTGTACTAACGTGAATCTCCTACTCCCATGGATGAATGAATAATGATTTAAAAACCCATTATGCAATGCTCGTTTATCACAGTACCAAGGGCATCCGAGAAGTAGATGGCTTGAATTCATGGAAGCAACATCACACAAGACTTCATCTTCATATCTCCCAATTGAGAAGTGTGCAAGTACTTGCTCTATTACTTCTAACTCTTTATCTTCATTGAATCATCATTCTGAAAAATAAAGCAAAGATAGAAGTAGATAATTCAAAATCAAAGAAAATGAAATAATAAATTTCATAAATGAATGAATTTGTCCGTTTAAGGTCCTCATTGGATAGGTTCATTGAAACTTCCCATTCTTTAGATTGTTTGAACTTTGAATGTAGAATGAACGTACTTCGAATGTCAAAGAGCACATGTTTTGGAATACCAAATGTTACAACATTTGGAACTTCAATGTACAAATTTGATTCATCAATTTGCAATGGTATGGCCTTTGGAATAACCTGCAAATCAAATGAAAGAATATGAAGAAAAGATTGATTAGTTGAACACAAACTTCATTCTCCTCCCATTGTTTTCTCTCATGCTCATGTCCCTTTTGAAATTTCTCTTCTTCATACTCCTCCCGTATGCTCTCCTTACACTCTTGTTCTTTTTGAGTTCCACTCTCACATTCATGGTTTTCTTCACACTCAATCTCTTCAATATTCTCATTTTTAACTACTCCAAATGCCTTTGTTTTCTCTCAATTTTCATTTTGCATAGCATCAAAGTTTTTCTTAAGTTATTGTTGATCTTGAAGTACTTGGTGTGGTGGCATTGGTACTAACGTGAATCTCCTACTCCCATGGATGAATGAATAATGATTTAAAAACCCATTATGCAATGCTCGTTTATCACAGTACCAAGGGCATCCGAGAAGTAGATGGCTTGAATTCATGGAAGCAACATCACACAAGACTTCATCTTCATATCTCCCAATTGAGAAGTGTGCAAGTACTTGCTCTATTACTTCTAACTCTTTATCTTCATTGAATCATCATTTTGAAAAATAAAGCAATGTTAGAAGTAGATAATTCAAAATCAAAGAAAATAAAATAATAAATTTCATGAATGAATGAATTTGTCCGTTTAAGGTCCTCATTGGATAGGTTCGTTGAAACTTTCATTTCCTTAGATTATTTGAACATTGAATGTAGAATGAACATACTTCGAATGTCAAAGACCACATGGTTTGGAATTCCAAAATTTTACAACCTTTGCAATTTCAATAAACAAATTTGGTTCATCAATTTGCGATGGTATTGCCTTTGGAATAACCTGCAAATCAAACAAAAGAATAGGAAGAAAAGATTGATTAGTAGAAAGAAAACTTCATTCTCCTCCCATTATTTTCTCTCATGCTCATGTCCCTTTTGAAAATTTTCTTCTTCATACTCCTCTCGTATGCTCTCTTTACACTCTTGTTCTGTTTGAGTTCCACTCTCACATTCATAGTTTTCTTCACACTCAATCTCTGCAATATTCTCATTTTCAACTACTCCAAATGCTTTTGTTTCCTCTCAATGTTCTTTTTGCAATGCATCAAAGTTTTTCTTAACTTGTTGTTAATCTTGAAGTACTTTGTATGATGGCAATTAAACTAACGTGATTCTTCTTCTCCCTTGTATGAATGAATAATGATTTAAGGACCCATCATGTAATTCTCGTTTATCACACTTCCAAGGACGTATGAGAAGTAAATGGCTTGAATTCATGGAAGAAACATCACAGAAGACTTCATCTTTATATCTCCCATTTGAAAAGGGCGTAAGTACTTGTTCTATGACTTCTAACTCTTCATCTTCATTGAATCATCATTCCGAAAAATAAAACAAAGTTAGAAATAGATAATTCAAAATCAAAGAAAATGAAAAAAATCAATTTCATGAATAAATGAATTTGTTTGTTTAAGGTCCTCATTGGATAGGTTTATTGAAACATCCCTTTCTTGAGATTGTTTGAACTTTGAATGTAGAATGAACGTACTTCGAATGTGAAAGAGCACATGTTTTGGAATACTAAATGTTACAACCTTTGGAACGTCAATATACAAATTTGATTCATCAATTTCCAATGGCATGGCCTTTGGAATAGCCTGCAAATCAAACGAAAGAATATGAAGAAAGGATTGATTAGTAGAAAGCAAACTTCATTCTCCTCCCATTATTTTCTCTCATGTTCATGTCCCTTTTGAAATTTCTCTTCTTCATACTCCTTTCGTATGTACTCTTTACACTCTTGGTATTTTTGAGTTCCACTATCACATTCATGGTTTTCTTCCCACTCAATCTCTTCAATATTATCATTTTCAACTACACCAAATGCCTTTGTTTTCTCTCAATATTCATTTTGCATAGCATCAAAGTTTTCTTAAGTTGTTGTTGATCTTGAACTACTTCGGGTGATGGAATTGGTACTAACGTGAATCTCCTTCTCCCATGGATGAATGAATAATGATTTAAAAACCCATCATGGAATGCTCGTTTATCACAGTGCCTAGGACGTCCGAGAAGTAGATGGCTTGAATTCATTGAAGCAAGATCACACAAGACTTTATCTTCATATCTCCCAATTGAAAGGGGCGCAAGTACTTGCTCCAAGACTTCTAACTCTTCATCTTCATTGAATCATCTTTCTAAAAAATAAAGCAAAGTTAGAAGTAGATAATTCAAAATCAAAGAAAATGAAATTATAAATTTCATGAATGAATGAATTTGTCTGTTTAAGGTCTTCATTGGATAGGTTCATTGAAACTTCCCTTTCTTTAGATTGTTTGAACTTTGAATGTAGAATGAACGTACTTGAATGTCAAAGAGCACATGTTTTAGAATACCAAATGTTACAACATTTGGAACTTCAATGTACAAATTTGATTCATCAATTTGCAATGGTATGGCCTTTGGAATAACCTACAAATCAAACGAAAGAATAGGAAGAAAAGATTGATTAGTAGAAAGCAAACTTCATTCTCCTCCCATTATTTTCTCTCATGCTCATGTCCCTTTTGAAATTTCTCTTCTTCATACTCCTTTCGTATGCTCTCTATACACTCTTCTTATTTTTGAGTTCCACTATCACATTCATGGTTTTCTTCCCACTCAATCTCTTCAATATTCTCATTTTCAAGTACTCCAAATGCCTTTGTTTTCTCTCAATGTTCATTTTGCATAACATCAAAGTTTTTCTTAAGTTGTTGTTGATCTTGAAGTACTTGGTATGATGGAATTGGTACTAACGTGAATCTCCTTCTCCCATGGATGAATGAATAATGATTTAAAAACCTATCATGGAATGCTCGTTTATCACAGTGCCAAGGACGTCCGAGAAGTAGATGGCTTGAATTCATTGAAGCAACATCACACAAGACTTCATCTTCATATCTCCAAATTGAAAAGGGTATAAGTACTTGTTCTATGACTTCTAACTCTTCATCTTCATTGAATCACCATTCTGAAAAATAAAGCAAAGTTAGAAATAGTTAATTCAAAATCAAAGAAAATGAAATAATCAATTTCATGAATAAATGAATTTGTTTGTTTAAGGTTCTCATTGGATAGGTTTATTGAAACATCCCTTTCTTGAGATTGTTTAAACTTTGAATGTAGAATGAACGTATTTCGAATGTCAAAGAGCACATGTTTTGGAATACCAAATGTTACAACATTTGGAACTTCAATTTACAAATTTGATTCATGAATTTGCAATGGTATGGCCTTTGGAATAACCTGCAAATCAAACGAAAGAATGTGAAGAAAAGATTGATTAGTAGAAAGCAAACTTCATTCTCCTCCCATTATTTTCTCTCATGCTCATGTCCCTTTTGAAATTTCTCTTCTTCATACTCCTCTCGTATGCTCTCTTTACACTCTTGTTCTTTTTGAGTTCCACTATCACATTCATGGTTTTCTTCACACTCAATCTCTTCAATATTCTCATTTTCAACTACTCCAAATGCCTTTGTTTTCTCTCAATGTTCATTTTGCATAGCATCAAAGTTTTTCTTAAGTTATTGTTGATCTTGAAGTATTTGGTGTGATGGCATTGGTGCTAACATGAATCTCCTTCTCCCATGGATGAATGAATAATGATTTAAAAACCCATTTTGCAATGCTCGTTTATCACAGTTCCAAGGACGCCTGAGAAGTAGATGGCTTGAATTCAAGGAAGCAACATCACACAGGACTTCATCTTCATATCTCCCAATTGAAAAGGGCACAAGTACTTGCTCTATTACTTCTAACTCTTCATCTTCATTGAATCATCATTCTGAAAAATAAAGCAAATATAAAAGTAGATAATTCAAAATCAAGAGTCATGCCTCATGGATTATACATGCCCTTGCAAATACCAACCATGTCATAGATAGATATCTCAATGGACTTTATTTTGGGCTTACCAAAAACAAAGAGTGGAAAGGATTCAATATTTGTGGTGGTTGATCGATTCTCCAAGATTGCTCACTTTATACCATGTCACAAGACCGATGATGCTATTCATGTTGCTAACTTATTCTTCCAAGAAGTGGTAAGGTTACATGGACTACCTCGAACCATTGTGTCAGATAGAGACGTTAAGTTCTTAAGTCACTTTTAGAGGACTTTGTGGAGCAAAATCGGCACAAAACTAATATTCTCTACTACATGTCATCCTCAAACGGATGGTCAAACTGAAGTAGTTAATAGAGTTTTATCAACGCTACTACGATCCATTATCAAGAAAAACATCAAGACATGGGGAGAATGCCTACCACACGTGGAGTTTGCATACAACCGAACCATTTACTCAGCAACCAAATATTCTCCATTTGAGGTAGTGTATGGTTTCAATCATTTAACTCCTTTGGACTTACTTCCTTTATCTTGTGATCAAATAGTAAACAAAGATGGAAAGAACAAGGCAGAATTTGTTAAAAGACTCCATCAACAAGTCAAGGAGAACATTGAAAGGAGAACGAGACAATATGAACAGCAAGCAAACAAAGGAAGGAAGAAGGTAATTTTTGACGTGGGAGATTGGGTTTGGGTACACTTTAGGAAAGAAAGATTCCCAAACCAAAGGAAGTCTAAACTACTACCCCGAGGAGATGGCCCATTTCAGTTTGTAGAAAAGATCAACGACAATGCCTATAAACTCAAATTGCCCAGTGAGTTTGGTGGCGTCAGTGCCTCATTCAACATCACTAACTTATCACCCTTTGAGGATGGACACGATTTGGGGACAAAACACTTAAAATAAGGGGGGATGATGTGGTCACACCTACCCCAGATCCGTAAGTCATGCCACAAGGTCCCATTACTAGGTCAAGGGCCAAACAATTCAGGGAAGTTCTCCTAACTAAGTGTCTTGAAGCTTTTGATTCATTTAATAACTTAACACCCTCCTATGTTATGTTATATAATGTTTTAATAGTTAAAGAGTAACTTAGTATGAACACAACATACACATTGATATTTAAGCATATTAGGATAGTTTTATAATCATATTAAGCATGACTACATTATATACATCAAGGCAGCATACTTATCATTCAATTGTATTAGTTCATATGCATTCATATTAACTCCTAGGCTTTAGTTTACACATAATATGAGATGATATATTTAGCTCATGACATGAAATCATAGCTCACATTACCATATTCTTACATGGCAGCAAGGTATTTAGCTCGTCTTAGCTTAATATCATGGACTTAACTTATTTCCTTGCACATATAGGTACAATGGAGTTTGATGAACGTTGAGATAGCTTGGTAGAGGATTTGGACGTATTATGCAGCGCACAAACAGCTCACAAAGAACAAGGCAACTCATGGAACATTAAGGAAAGCTCAATTCAGCTATAGGAGCTCAAGGCTAGCTAAACTCAGCTAGTTGGACTATTTGGAGCTGAGTTGCTAAAAGTGATATCAATGGTAGCTGAATGTAGCTGAACATGCTGTTATGAAGCTCATAAGGATTCGGCTAGGAAGCTTGTTCACAAAACAGCTCATGCTTGCTAGCTAGCTCCACACTCAAGCTAGCATGGAGGAGACACATGCACGCCTAAGAAGGGAACACATGACCAGCCATCATCCCATGCAAAGGGCTGCACCACAAAGTTCCCTAGAACACCCATGTGCTTTGCATATGATCAACCCCCATGTGCCTTGCATGTGGTTCATTTAGGCGCTAAGATGAAGAGCTCTCTCCCTATTCGGCCAAGCCAATTTAGCGCCAACTTGAGGGGACACACGAACTATTCGGCCAAGGATTATTTCCCTCCATATAGGACCAAAACATTATGTCATTTAGCATTTAATTATGTCATTTTATAGAGGCACAAGGGCTGGCCGAACCACCATGTATCCATTCGGCCATGCCTCTCCATTTCCTATAAATAGGAAAGCACAATTCATTTGTAAGCAGACCTTTTGTTTAAATAAAGTGAGATTATCTCTTCCTTAAGTCCTGGTGACTTTTTATCGACTTATCAAGTATAATTTATACTTGTGGCATCAACCCCTTCTCTTTTCACCTTGAAACTTCTGGTTCCTAGTTAATTATAACTAGTGGGTCAAAGTACTTCATACTACCCCTTAAAGAAGCAATATAAAGTCTGGGTCTTTGCTATATATACCATTGGTTCTTCTTTGAGACTTCTTTAAGATATTATCCTCACAACCATCCCTTTGTTTCATAAACCATAACCATAGCCATATTAACCATCTTCCGCTTCCATCTCTCAACCAAACAGCCCACCTAATCACCCATACGTTTACCACCCTTAACCATTCTGTTTTGAACCATTCACTTTGCAGGTGGTTTTGCTTCCTTCCTAGATCCACAATCAATTTGTTAAGGAATCAGAAGAGCCTTACATCAAGTACTTTGTGTGATGGCAATTGTACTAACGTGATTATCCTTCTCCTATGTATGAATGAATAATGATTTAAGGACCCATCATGTACTTCTCGTTTATCACACTTCCAAGGACGTCCGAGAAGTAAATGGCTTGAATTCATGGAAGAAACATCAAAGAAGACTTCATCTTTATATCTCCCAAATGAAAAGGGAACAAGTACTTGTTCTATGACTTCTAACTCTTCATCTTCATTGAATCATCATTCTAAAAAATAAAGCAAAGTTAGAAGTAGATAATTCAAAATCAAAGAAAATGAAATAATCAATTTCATGAATAAATGAATTTGTTTGTTTAAGGTTCTCAATGGATAGGCTTATTGACACATCCCTTTCTTGAGATTGTTTGAACTTTGAATGTAGAATGAACGTACTTCGACTGTCAAAGAGCACATGTTTTGGAATACCAAATGTTACAACATTTGGAACTTCAATGTACAAATTTGATTCATCAATTTGCAATGGTATGGCCTTTAGAATAACCTGCAAATCAAACGAAAGAATAGGAAGAAAAGATTGATTAGTAGAAAGCAAACTTCATTCTCCTCCCATTATTTTCTCTAATGCTCATGTCCCTTTTGAAATTTCTCTTCTTCATACTCCTCTCGTATGCTATCTTTACACTCTTGTTCTTTTTGAGTTTCACTATCACATTCATGGTTTTCTTCACACTCAATCTCTTCAATATTCTCATTTTCAACTACTCCAAATGCCTTTGTTTTCTCTCAATGTTCATTTTGCATAGCATCAAAGTTTTTCTTAAGTTGTTGTTGATCTTGAAGTACTGGTGTGATGGCATTGGTACTAACGTGAATCTCCTACTCCCATGGATGAATGAATAATGATTTAAAAACCCATTATGCAATGCTCATTTATCACAGTACCAAGGACGTCCGAGAAGTAGATGGCTTGAATTCATGGAAGCAACATCACACAAGACTTCATCTTCATATCTCCCAATTGAGAAGTCCGCAAGTACTTGCTCTATTACTTCTAACTCTTCATTGAATCATCCTTCTGAAAAATAAAGCAAAGATAGAAGTAGATAATTCAAAATCAAAGAAAATGAAATAATAAATTTCATGAATGAATGAATTTGTCCGTTTAAGGTCCTCATTGGATAGGTTCATTGAAACTTCCCTTTCTTTAGATTACTTGAACTTTGAATGTAGAATGAACGTACTTCGAATGTCAAAGAGCACATGTTTTGGAATACCAAATGTTACAACATTTGGAACTTCAATGTACAAATTTGATTAATCAATTTGCAATGGTACGGCCTTTGGAATAACCTGCAAATCAAACGAAAGAATAGGAAGAAAAGATTGATTAGTAGAAAGCAAACTTCGTTCTCCTCCCATTATTTTCTCTCATGCTCATGTCCTTTTTGAAATTTCTCTTCTTCATACTCCTCTCGTATGCTATCTTTACACTCTTGCTCTTTTTGAGTTCCACTATCACATTCATGGTTATCTTCGCACTCAATCTCTTCAATATTCTCATTTTCAACTACTCCAAATGTTTTTGTTTTCTCTCAATGTTCATTTTGCATAGCATCAAAGTTTTTCTTAAGTTGTTGTTGATCTTGAAGTACTGGTGTGATGGCATTGGTACTAACGCGAATCTCCTATTCCCATGGATGAATGAATAATGATTTAAAAACCCATTATGCAATGCTCGTTTATCACAGTACCAAGGACGTCCGAGAAGTAGATGGCTTGAATTCATGGAACCAACATCACACAAGACTTCATCTTCATATCTCCCAATTGAGATGTGCGCAAGTACTTGCTCTATGACTTCTAACTCTTCATCTTCATTGAATCATCATTCTGAAAAATAAAGCAAAGATAGAAGTAGATAATTTAAAATCAAAGAAAATGAAATAATAAATTTCATGAATGAATGAATTTGTCCGTTTAAGGTCCTCATTGGATAGGTTCAATGAAACTTCCCTTTCTTTAGATTGTTTGAACTTTGAATGTAGAAAGAACGTACTTCGAATGTCAAAGAGCGCATGTTTTGGAATACCAAATGTTACAACATTTGGAACTTCAATGTACAAATTTGATTAATCAATTTGCAATGGTTCGGCCTTTGGAATAACCTGCAAATCAAACGAAAGAATAGGAAGAAAAGATTTATTAGTAGAAAGCAAACTTCGTTCTCCTCCCATTATTTTCTCTCATGCTCATGTCCCTTTTGAAATTTCTCTTCTTCATACTCCTCTCGTATGCTATCTTTGCACTCTTGCTCTTTTTGAGTTCCACTATCACATTCATGGTTTTCTTCGCACTCAATCTCTTCAATATTCTCATTTTCAACTACTCCAAATGCCTTTGTTTTCTCTCAATGTTCATTTTGCATAGCATCAAAGTTTTTCTTAAGTTGTTGTTGATCTTGAAGTGCTGGTGTGATGGCATTGGTACTAACGTGAATCTCCTTCTCCCACGGATGAATGAATAATGATTTAAAAACCTATTATGCAATGCTTGTTTATCACAGTACCAAGGACGTCCGAGAAGTAGATGGCTTGAATTCATGGAACCAACATAACACAAGACTTCATCTTCATATATCCCAATTGAGAAGTGCGCAAGTACTTGCTCTATGACTTCTAACTCTTCATCTTCATTGAATCGTCATTCTGAAAAATAAAGCAAAGATAGAAGTAGATAATTCAAAATCAAAGAAAATGAAATAATAAATTTCATGAATGAATGAATTTGTCCGTTTAAGATCCTCATTGGATAGGTTCATTGAAACTTCCCTTTCTTTAGATTGTTTGAACTTTGAATGTAAAATGAACGTACTTCGAATGTCAAAGAGCACATGTTTTGGAATACCAAACGTTACAACATTTTGAACTTCAATGTACAAATTTGATTAATCAATTTTCAATGGTATGGCCTTTGGAATAACCTGCAAATCAAACGAAAGAATAGGAAGAAAAGATTGATTAGTAAAAAGCAAACTTCGTTCTCCTCCCAATATTTTCTCTCATGCTCATGTCCCTTTTGAAATTTCTCTTCTTCATACTCCTCCCGTATGCTCTCTTTACACTCTTGCTCTTTTTGATTTCCACTCTCACATTCATGGTTTTCTTCACACTCAATCTCTTCAATATTCTCATTTTTAACTACTCCAAATGCCTTTGTTTTATCTCAATTTTCATTTTGCATAGCATCAAAGTTTTTCTTAAGTTGTTGTTGATCTTGAAGTACTTGGTGTTGTGGCATTGGTACTAACGTGAATCTCCTTCTCCCATGGATGAATGAATAATGATTTAAAAACCCATCATGCAATGCTCGTTTATCACAGTGCCAAGGACGTCTGAGAAGTAGATGGCTTGAATTCATGGAAGCAACATCACACAATACTTCATCTTCATATCTCCCAATTGAAAAGGGCTCAAGTACTTGCTCTATGACTTCTAACTCTTCATCTTCATTAAATCATCATTCTGAAAAATAAAGCAAAGTTAGAAGTAGATAATTCAAAATCAAAGAAAATGAAATAATCAATTTCATTAATGAATGAATTTGTCCGTTTAAGGTCCTCATTGGATAGGTTCATTGAAACTTCTCTTTCTTTAGATTGTTTGAACTTTGAATGTAGAATGAACGTACTTCAAATGTTAATGAGCACATGTTTTGGAATACCAAATGTTACAACCTTTGCAATTTCAATAAATAAATTGGATTCATCAATTTGCAATGGTATGGCGTTTGGAATAACCTTCAAATCAAACGAAATAATAAGAAGAAAAGATTGATTAGTAGAGAGCATAATTCATTCTCCTTGCATTCTTTTCTCTCATGCTCAAATCCCTTTTGAAATTTCTCTTCTTCACACTCCTCACGTATGCTCTCTTTACACTATTGTTCTTTTTGAGTTCCACTCTCACATTCATGTTTTTCTTCACACTCAATCTCTTCAATGCCTTTGTTTTCTCACAATTTTTCTTTTTGTAAAGCATCAAAGTTTTTCTTAAGTTGTTGTCGATCTTGAAGTACTTGGTGTGATGGCATTGGTACTAACGTGATTCTCCTTCTCCATTGGATGAATGAAAAATGATTTAAGAACCCATCATGCAATGCTCGTTTATCACACTACCAAGAACGTCCGAGAAATATATGGCTTGAATTCGTTGAAGAAACATCACACAAGACTTCATCTTTATATCTCCCAATTAAAAAGGGCACAAGTACTTGCTCTATTACTTCTAACACTTCATCTTCATTGAATCATCATTTTGAAAATAAAGCAAAGTTAGAAGTAGATATTTATGTAAGGCTCTTCTGTTGCCTTAACAAATGATTGTGGATCTAGGAAGGATGCAAAACAACCTGCAAAGTGAATGGCTCAAAAATAGAAATGTTAAGGTGGTAAACGTAAGGTAAAGAGGTGGGTTGTTTAATAATTAAGAGATGGAAGCGGAAGTTGATGGATATGGCTATGGGTTTGGTTATCGAAACAATGGAATGGATGAGAGGATAGTATCTTAAAGAAGGCTTAAAGACGAACCAATTCTATAGAGAGCATAGACCCAGACTTTATATTGCTTCTTTAAGGGGTGGTTTAAAAGTACTTTGACCCACTAGTTATAAAGAACTAGGAACCAGAAGTATCAAGGTGAAAAGGAAGGGGTTGATGCCACAAGTATAAAATACTTGATAAGTCGATAAAAAGTCACCAGAACTTAAGAAAGAGAATAATCTCACTTCAATTAAAATAAAGGTCTGATTACAAATGAAATATAATGGCCTATTTATAATTTTTGAAGGGACTTGGCCGAATAGGTACATGTTGGTTCGGCCAGCCCTTGTACCTTCCTAAAATGACATGATTTTTAATGAAAAAACAAGACTTTAATGAAAATACATGCTCTTGGCCGAATGGTTATGTGTTGGTTCGGCCCTAAGGATGATTTGAATGCATTTGGAAGTTATTTAGGCGCCAAAATGAAGAGAAAAGAGTCTTTGGCCGAATACGAAGCATCCCTTGGTGTTTTGGCGCCAATTTGATGTTACATGAAGTGCACATGCTTGAATGATGAACATGGCATCCTACATGAATGCACATGAGTCTTCTTGCTATGCTTTGATGAGGTTGCAACCATATGATGATGTCTTGAAGTCCATGGAATGAAGATAGGCAACAACTAGGCGTGAATTAACTTCCAACATGTATTTAGATGACATGGCATCCATTGGGCAGCCTAGAGATGAACTAGCTTCAAGGTAAGCTAGATGAGTGTCTTGGTAGCTAACTAGGTGAGTTATAGCTTGATAAACTTAATCTAGTTAGCTTTGGTCTTCTCAGCTACTCAGCTACTCTCCCAGCTACTTCCAGCTACCTTTAGTCCACTTTTCAACACTTTGGTCCAAAGCTCTCCTCCAGCTAAGTTCAGCTACATGCTAGCTCCTCTAGCTAAGTTGAGCTTTCCTTAGTGTTCCACGAGCTGACATGATATTTGTGAGTTGTTTGTGAGCTACATATGATGTCCAAATACTCTACCAAGCTGCCTAATCGTGCATCACACTCCAATGTACCTATATGTGCAAGGAAACAAGGTAAGTCCATGATATTTAGCTGTTATGAGCTAAATACCTTGCTGCCATGTATGATTATGGTGATGTGAGCTATGTTTGAAGGTCATGAGCTAATTATATCATCTCAAAATATGTGTAGGGTAATGCATGAAGCTTAAGAGCTAATATGAATGCATATGAACTAATGAAATGATTTATAATGATATTGCCTTGATGTATATATGATAATCATACTTAATATGATTATAAGACTATCCTAACATGCTTATAACATTGTGTATCAATCATAAAGATATGGGTATATGTTGTATGCATGAATATCATATAACATGGTATTCATAAATGATAAATGGAAACATGTAATAATAATATCCTAAGAAATGATATGTAATAATAGCATATATTTGAATAAAATTAAAAACATGATCAAATAAGCATAGGATGGAAATAATAATATGATAATTTATACTAACATGTGAATGCATGCTTATGATAGAATAGAATGTATAAATGATATAGTATAAGATAGGGTAATGAATAACTCCCTTAGAAACATCTTTGAAGAACATCCATGGTGTGTTCAAATCATGGAGAAAGTTGGAGCTAGTTTGGATCGTATCAAGATAATTCAAAATCAAAGAAAATGAAATAATCAATTTCATGAATAAATGAAATTGTCCATTTAAGGTCCTCATTAGATAGCTTTATTGAAACATTCCTTTCGTGAGATTGTTTGAACTTTGAATGTAGAATGAACGTACTTCGAATGTCAAAGAGCACCTGTTTTGGAATACCAAATGTTACAACATTTGGAACTTCAATGTACAAATTTGATTAATCAATTTGCAATGGTATGGCCTTTGGAATAACCTGCAAATCAAACGAAAAAATAGGAAGAAAAGATTGATTAGTAGAAAGCACACTTCATTGTCCTCCCAATATTTTCTCTCATGCTCATGTCCCTTTTGAAATTTTTCTTCTTCATACTCCTCTCGTATGCTCTCTTTACACTCTTGTTCTTTTTGAGTTCCACTCTCACATTCATGGTTTTCTTTACACTCAATCTCTTCAATATTATCATTTTCAATTACTCCAAATGCTTTTGTTTTCTCTCAATGTTCTTTTTGCATAGCATCAAAGTTTTTCTTAAGTTGTTGTTAATCTTGAAGTACTTTGTGTGATGAAAATTGTACAAACGTAATTCTCCTTCTTCCATGGATGAATGAATAATGATTTAAGGACCCATCATGTAATGCTCGTTTATCACATTGCCAAAGACGTCCGAGAAGTAAATGGCTTGAATTCATGGAAGCAATATCACAGAAGACTTCATCTTTATATCTCCCAATTGAAAAGGGCGCAAGTACTTGTTCTATGACTTCTAACTCTGAACTTTGTATGTCAATCCACCAAAGCTCTGATTACCGCTTGATGTAAGGTTAACCAGGCTTCTTCAATTATGGAGAAGTTGGCAACCTTGTTGTTTCCCGATCTAGGAAAGACACCAAATGCTACACCTTGAATTGGAAATCAATCTGCACAAAAGAAGAATTATTGGTTAAATAAATGAATAATAAAGAAAGTAAATAGAAATGGAAAGAATTGAAATGGATAGAATAGATATCAAAGAAGGGCCGCGGAAGTGTTGTAGAATGATCCTTCAAGTGATGATGGATTCGGCCTCTAATGGTGATGATGGATGAATGCCTTGTTGATGATGAAGGATAATTCAAAGATGAAGAATTGGAAATTTGAGAATTTGGTGATGATATATGCGTGATATCGTGATGGACTATGGTGATGATATAGGTGTGATAATGGAAGATGGATTATGATGATGGAAATAGTATCTTATAAAACTGAGAAAGAACCAATGCTATAAAGAGCAAAGACCCGTTTCTTATAAGTCTTACAAGGGATGGTAAGAAAGGACTTTGACCCTCTAGTTATAAGAACCAGAAGTATCAATGAGGGAATGACGCCACAAGCTTTAGAAAAGGCTTGCTTAATCGATATAGTTCTAAAAAGAACTTGAAGAGAGAATAATCTCAAAAAGAGTTTATATTATAAAAGGTGTAGTTTACAAATGAATGCCAAAGCCTATTTATAGATTTGTAAAGGCTTTGCCGAATAAATACATGCCATTTCGGCAAAAGTACATGTCTTAAAATGAAAATAAATGATTCTTGGATGAGGGGAGATGTCTTTGGCCGAATGGTTCCCATATCTCTTCATCTTGGTGCCAACTTGAAGCATGATGATGTTTAGGCCGAATATAGAGAAGCCTCTTCATTTTGGCGCCTATTTCATTCACATGCAAAGCACATGGGTGGCTGGTCATATGGCACTCACATGGATGGTGTAGAATGCTTAAGGTGTGGACTCCTCCATGGCGTGAAGACGAACAGCAACTTAGGCGTGACTTGGCATCAAACATGTGTCTAGGTGACATGGCATCAATGGGGCAGCAACTAATTATGAAAGGTCACATTTGTGTTAAACAACCTTTCATCATTTGAGCTACTTCCCATGAGTTTGAGCTGAAGTTGAGCTGGCCATAGATGAAGGACATGTGTACAAGTCATAGGACAGCTACTTGTGAAAAGGCACTTCTCGGAATGGCAACTCTTCACGGAAAGGTACAAATCCACAAAAATTGACCTAGACCATATTTGTAGTGCTCTGTGTGGTGAAGATGATGGTGCAACTCTCCAGCTGAAATGAAGTCTCTAGCTAGCTCAAAAGTCCAACTCAAGTGAGCTATGAGCTCGGGGGTCAGCTAGCAACTTTTCACCATTTGTTCTTCATGATCTCCCGAGTCATCCTATGTAAGATTTCCTAGCTTATTGACTCCAATTCTAGCTTTAAGTCAGCTCCCATGATGTGGCCGAACATGTACCTACAAAAGAAAACATTTATAAGCTAAGTAATATAAGATATAAAGATGTGGTTCATAACAATAACTTCATACATTCATAATATCATCATCATAACTATAATTATAATGTATGTAAGCTATTATCATAACTATGGTATAAAGAAAGATTAAGTTAAGGAAAATCCCCCTTTGAATATTGAGAAAGGTTGGAGATGCAAGTTCATTTTTTACGCTGAATCGGATCATATCATATGCTCCTTGACATTCGAAGTACGTTCATTCTACATTCAAAGTTTAAACAATCTCAAGAAAGGAATGTTTCAATAAACCTATCCAATGAGGACCTTAAACGGACAATTTCATTTATTCATGAAATTGATTATTTCCTTTTCTTTGATTTTGAATTATCTACTTCTAACTTTTCTTTATTTTCAGAATGATGATTCAATGAAGATGATGAGTTAGAAGTTATAGAGCAAGTACTTGCACCCTTTTTAATTGGGAAATATGAAGATGAAGTCTTGTGTGATGTTGCTTCCATGAATTCAAGCCATCTACTTCTCGGACGTCCTTGGTAGTGTGATAACCGGGCATTGCATGATGGGTTCTTAAATCATTTTTCATTCATCCATGGGAGAAAGAGAATCACGTTAGTACCAATGCCATCACACCAAGTACTTCAAGATCAACAACAACTTAAGAAAAACTTTGATGCTATGCAAAACAAACATTGAGAGAAAACAAAGGCATTTGGAGTAGTTGAAAATGAGATTATTGAAGATATTGAGTTTGAAGAAAAACATGAATGTGAGAGTGGAACTCAAAAAGAACAAGAGTGTAAAGAGAGCATACGTGAGGAGTATGAAGAAGAGAAATTTCAAAAGGGACATGAGCATGAGAGAAAAGAATGCAAGGAGAATGAATTTTACTCTCTACTAATCAATCTTTTCTTCCTATTCTTTCGTTTGATTTGCAGGTTATTCCAAAGGCCATACCATTGCAATTTGATGAATCAAATTTGTATATTGAAGATCCAAATGTTGTAACATTTGGTATTCCAAAACATGTGCTCTTTGACATTCGAAGTACATTCATTCTACATTCAATGTTCAAACAATCTAAAGAAAGGGAAGTTTCAATGAACCTATCCAATGAGGACCTTAAACGGACAAATTCATTCATTCATGAAATTTATTATTTCATTTTCTTTGATTTTGAATTATCTACTTCTAACTTTGCTTTATTTTTCAGAATGATGATTCAATGAAGATGAAGAGTTAGAAGTCTTAGAGAAAGTACTTGCGCCCTTTTCAATTGGGAGATATAAAGATGAAGTCTTGTGTGATGTTGCTTCCATGAATTCAAGCCATCTACTTCTCGGATGTCCTTGGCACTGTGATAAACGAGCATTGGATGATGGATTTTTAAATCATTATTCATTCATCCATGGGAGAAGGAGATTTACATTAGTACCGATGCCATCACACCAAGTAGTTCAAGATCAACGATAACTTAAGAAAAACTTTGATTCTATGCAAAATGAACATTGAGAGAAAACAAAGGCATTTGGAGTAGTTGAAAATGAGAATATTGAAGAGAATGAGTGTGAAGAAAACCATGAATGTGAGAGTCGAACTCAAAAAGAACAACAATGTAAAAAGCGCATATGAGAGGTGTATGAAAAAGAGAAATTTCAAAAGGGACATGAGCATGAGAGAAAATAATGGAGGAGAATGAAGTTTGCTTTCTACTAATCAATCTTTTCTTCCTATTCTTTCGTATGATTTACAGGTTATTCCAAAGGCCATACCATTGCAAATTGATGAATCAAATTTGTACATTGAAGTTCCAAATGTTGTAACATTTGGTATTCGAAAATATGTGCTCTTTGAAATTTGAAGTACGTTCATTCTACATTCAAAGTTCAAACAATCTAAAGAAAGGGAAGTTTCAATGAACCTATCCAATGAGGACCTTAAACGGACAAATTCATTCATTAATGAAATTGATTATTTCATTTTCTTTGATTTTGAATGATCTACTTCTAACTTTGCTTTATTTTCAGAATGATGATTCAATGAAGATGAAGAGTTAGAAGTCATAGAGCAAGTACTTGCGCCCTTTTCAATTGGGAGATATAAAGATGAAGTCTTGTGTGATGTTTCTTCCATGAATTCAAGCCATCTACTTCTCGGACGTCCTTGGCACTGTGATAAACGAGCATTGCATGATGGGTTTTTAAATCATTATTCATTCATCCATGGGAGAAGGAGATTCACGTTAGTACCAATACCATCACACCAAGTACTTCAAGATCAACTACAGCTTAAGAAAAACTTTGATGCTATGCAAAATGAACATTGCCAAAAAACAAAGGCATTTGGAGTAGTTGAAAATGAGAATATTGAAGATATTGAGTGTGAAGAAAACCATGAATAAGAGAGTGGAGCTCAAAAAGAACAAGAGTGTAAAGAGAGCATACAAGAGGAGTATGAAGAAGAGAAATTTCAAAAGGGACATGAGCATGAGAGAAAATAATGGGAGGAGAATGAAGTTTGCTCTCTACTAATCAATCTTTTCTTCATATTCTTTCGTTTGATTTGCAGGTTATTCCAGAGGCTATACCATTGCAAATTGATGAATCAAATTTGTACATTGAAGTTCCAAATGTTGTAACATTTGGTATTCCAAAACATGTGCTCTTTGACATTCGAAGTACGTTCATTCTACATTCAAAGTTCAAACAATCTAAAGAAAGGGAAGTTTCAGTGAACCTATCCAATGAGGACCTTAAACAGACAAATTCATTCATTCAAGAAATTTATTATTTCATTTTCTTTGATTTTGAATTATCTACTTCTAACTTTGCTTTATTTTTCAGAATGATGATTCAATGAAGATGAGGAGTTAGAAATCATAGAGCAAGTACTTGCGCCCTTTTCAATTGGGATATATGAAGATGAAGTCTTGTGTGATGTTGCTTCCATGAATTCAAGCCATCTACTTCTCGGACGTCCTTGGCACTGTGATAAACGAGTATTGCATGATGGGTTTTTAAATCATTATTCATTCATCCATGGGGGAAGGAGATTCACATTAGTACCAATGCCATCACACCAAGTACTTCCATATCAACAACAACTTAAGAAAAACTTTGATGCTATGCAAAATGACATTGAGAGAAAACAAAGGTATTTGGAGTAGTTAAAATGAGAATATTGAAGAGAATGAGTGTGAAGAAAACCATGAATGTGAGAGTGGAACTCAAAAAGAACAAGAGTGTAAAGAGAGTATACGAGAGGAGTATGAAGAAGAGAAATTTCAAAAGGGACATGAGCATGAGAGAAAATAATGGGAGGAGAATTAAGTTTGCTTTCTACTAATCAATCTTTTCTTCCTATTCTTTCGTTTGATTTGCAGGTTATTCCAAAGGCCATGCCATTACAAATTGATGAATCAAATTTGTACATTGAAGTTCCAAATGTTGTAACATTTGGTATTCCAAAACTTGTGCTCTTTAACATTCGAAGTACGTTCACTCTACATTCAAAGTTCAAACAATCTAAAGAAAGGGAAGTTTCAATGAACCTATCCAATGAGGACCTTAAATGGACAAATTCATTCATTCGTGAAATTTATTATTTAATTTTCTTTGATTTTGAATTATCTACTTCTAACTTTGCTTTATTTTTCAGAATGATGATTCAATGAAGATGAAGAGTTAGAAGTCATAGAGCTAGTACTTGCGCCCTTTTCAATTATGAGATATGAAGATGAAGTCTTGTGTGATGTTGCTTCCATGAATTCAAGCCATCTACTTCTCGGACGTCCTTGGCACTATGATAAACGAGCATTGCATGATGGGTTTTAAAATCATTATTCATTAATCCATGGGAGAAAGAGATTCACGTTAGTACCAATGCCATCACACCAAGTACTTCAAGATCAACAACAACTTAATAAAAAATTAGATGCTATGCAAAATGAACATTGAGAGAAAACAAAGGCATTTGGAGTAGTTGAAAATTAGAATATTGAAGAGATTGAGTGTGAAGAAAACCATGAATGTGAGAGTGGAACTCAAAAAGAACAAGAGTGTAAAGAGAGCATACGAGAGGAGTATAAAGAAGAGAAATTTCAAAAGGGACATGTGATGTGTTCCAATTCAGCATCAAAAATGGACTTGCATCTCCAATCTTTCTCAAAAATCAAAGGGAAATTTTCTTTAACTTAATCTTTTTTATATCATAGTTATGATAATAACTTACATACATTATATTTATAGTTATGATGATGATATTATGAATGTATGAAGTTAATATTATGAACCACATATTTACATGATTATATCTTATATAAGTTTGCTTATTATATGCTTTCTTTTATAGGTACATGTTCGACCGCATCATTAGAGTTGATTTAAAGCTAGCATTGGAGTCATTGAGCTAAGGAAACTTGACTATGACAACTCCGGGACAGCTCAAGGACATTTTAAGACAAAGTTGCCAGCTGACCTCTGAGCTCATAGCTCACTTGAGCTGGACTTTTGAGATAGCTAGAGACCTCTTTTTAGCTGGAGAGTTGCACCATCATCTTCACCACACAGAGCACTACAAATATGGTCTAGGTCAAATTTTGTGAATTCGTACCTTTTCGTGAAGAGTTGCCAATCCGAGAAGTGCCCTTTCACAAGGAGCTATCCTAAGACTCATCTTCTTGTATTTCATCTATGGCCAGCTCATCTTCAACTCGAACACATGGGAAGTAGCTCAAATGATGAAAGGATGCTTCACACAAATGTGCCCTTTCATAATTAGTTGCTGCCCCATTGATGCCATGTCACCAAGATACAAGATGGAAGCCAAGTCACACCTAGTTGCTGTTCAATTTCACGCCAAGGAGAAGCCACACCATAAGCACCCTATGTCGCCCATGTGAGTGTCTCATGACCAGCCCACACATGTGCAATGCATGTGGATGAAATAGACGCCAAAATGAATAGGTTCTCACCATTCGACCAAACCATCATCTTGCTTCAAGTTGGCGCCAAGATGAAGAGACAAGGGAACCATTCGGCCAAAGACATCTCCCCTCATCCAAGCATCATCTATTTTCGTTTTAAGACATGCATCTAGCCGAATAGACACCTAATTATTCGGCCAAACCTATGTAAGCCTATAAATAGGCTTTGACATTTCATTTGTAAAAAAACCCTTTTGATAAATTAAACTCTTGTGAGATTATTCTCTCTTCAAGTTATTTTTAGAACTATATCGATTAAGCAAGCTTTCATAGTTTGTGGCATCAAACCCCTTTCATTGATACTTCTGGTTCCTAGTTTATATAACTAGTGGGTCAAAGTCCTTTCATACCATCCCTTATAAGACTTATAAGAAACGGGTCTTTGCTCCTTTATAGCATTGATTCCTTCTTAGTTTTATAAGATACTACCTAAACATCACCATCTTCCATCTCCATTTTCACGCCTATAGCATCACCATCTTCTAATACCATTACATGCCTATATCATTACCATCTTCTATCAGTATTTCACGCCTATATCATCACCATTCCCTTACCAAATATTCACCATTAAATCATCCTTTATTCATCAACTAGGCATACTTCATCACCACCATTGGAGGCCGAAGTCAACATCACTTGAAGGAGATTTATTCAACATCACTTCTGCAGCCCATATTTGATAACTTTTCTTTCTATTTCAATTCTTTCCATTTCTATTTTCTTTCTTAATTATCCATTTATTTAACAACTTCTTATTCTTTGTGCAGATTACTTCCAATTCAACGTGTAGCATTTGGTGTCTCTCCTAGATCGGGAAACAACAAGGTTGCCAACTTCTCCATTATTGAAGAAGCCTGGTTGGCCTTACATCAAGCGGTAATCAGAGCTTTGGTGGATTGGAAATCAAGTGCTGCAACAAAAAGAAAAAAAGAAAGAAGAAAAAGAAAAAAAAAGAAAAAGACTCCTACATCAAATTTGGAGTGCAAAAGAAAGAAAATAAAAGAAGAAAATTCAATGCAAAAGAAATAAAGGTGAAGCAAAGTTGCAAAGTACACTCAAAGAGAAGCATATTACAATCTGCCCAACATCAAACTTGAAGGAGGTATCCTTGTTGTTTCTTGTGAAGGAAGATAGTAAGTGTTGCAACTTGAGTTGTAAGTTATCTTCACTTTCTTACTATTTCATTTCTTTATTCTTTCATTTTTTTTCTTATTTCATTACTATATCTTTTTAAAAAAAACTTTCTACCCTATCATAACCATTTCTATCTCTAACCATTTCTAAACCGACGCACAAACTAAAGAGACTTGCTCAATCTTGAGTTAGTTCTTTAAAAGGACCCACAAGAGAGAATTGAGCGGTAAAAGGCAAACGAGATGGTGAGATCAGAAGGGGATCAGAAAAAGCCAAGAACATATATCCCCGAGTGCAAACATGAGTGTGAGTGGAGTGCAATCTGAAATATCTTTGGAGTGATCAAGTGAGGTTTTGCGAGTGTGCTGGTAAGGTTTTTATTTACTTTTATTTTACTAACCATGTCTCAAAGTCCCATAGAAAATGCAGGAACACCAAACTTACAAATGCAAGCACTCATTGGCGAAATGATGAGAATGTTTCATGAAGAGTTTGATGCTCTTCATGAAAAGATAGATCAACGCCAGGATCTACCACCAGGACGTAATAATGGAGCCCATAGAAGACAACAACAACCACCACCTCCAGAAGAAGATGTTCAAGAAAATTTAGACGATGGAGAACAAGCAGCATTCCAAGGCCCTAGACGTGCCATTGTTGATGACAATTTGAGTAATATCAAGATCAAAATTCCTCAATTCCAAGGAAAGACTGATCCTGAACCCTACCTTGAATGGGAAAGCAAAGTGGAACACATTTTTAGTTGCCACAACTATTCCGAAATGAAGAAAGTAAGATAGCAACCATGGAGTTCATAGACTATGCTTTAATATGGTGGGATCAACTTACCCTTAATCAAATAAGGAATGGAGAAAGACCGATCTCAACTTGGCTTGAAATGAAAGGTATTATGCGGAAATGATTCATTCCTGTTCACTATCACTATGACTTGTTTCAAATGTTACAGAATCTTAAACAAGGCCATAGGAGTGTGTAGAACTATTACAAAGAGATGGAAGTGGTAATGATCTGAGTCAACATTGAGGAGGATCGTGAAGCAACTATGGCGAGATTCCTTGCTGGACTTAATCTCGAAATTACCAATACCTTGGAATTGTATCATTACATCGAAATGGATGAGATGGAGCAAATGGCAATGAAAATTGAAAGGAAACTAAAGAGGAGACATACATCTCGCAATATTACACCCACATAATCCAAATAGAGTCCAAACAACATCAATAAGCCAACTACTCCTCCTGTCAAAGAACAAGCTGAATCTTCAAAGAATCAACAAGTAAACAAAGACTTCAACCGAGGAAAGCAAACTACTGAATGTTCAAGAGACATTAGATGCTTTAAATGTCTTGGGAGGGGCCACATATCTACACAATTCCCTAACCGGAACACCATGCTTTTACTTGGAAATGGTGAAATAGAATCTGAATCAGAGGAAGAACAAGAGGCACCTATTGAAGTCAATGAAGAAATCACTCTTGCAGATCCCGTTGATCAAGGAGAAGCTTTGGTAATTAAAAGAAGTTTGAATGTTCAAGTATCAGAAGATAATGCACAGCGAGAGAACATTTTTCATACCCGATGCCATGCGAATGAAAAGGTATGTTTTGTTATTATAGATGGTGGAAGTTGTACTAATGTGGCCAGTACAATAATGGTGGAAAAGCTTGGTTTAAAAACAATGAAGCACCCAAAGCCATATAAGTTACATTGGCTAAATGAACGGGGAGAACTCAATGTTAACAAATAGGTGTTAGATCCTTTTTCCATTGGCAAATACAAAGATGAGGTTATGTGTGATGTTGTCCCTATGCACGCTAGCCATCTACTTCTTGGAAGGCCATGGCATTCGATAAAAGAACTATTCATGATTGTTTTACCAATCAATACTCGTTCAGCCATAAAGGGAAGAAGATTATCCTTACTCCTTTAACGCCTAAATAAGTTCAGAATGATCAAGCTAAAATAAAGAAAAGTGTTGAGACTATAAGGAAAGGAAAGGCAACAACCATGGAGGAAACTGATCCGAGAACTAGTGCTTATTCTTTAAAGTGCTTGATTCGAGAATGTATGTTGACAGAATGCAAGGGTAAAGATGATTATTCTAACTTTGAACATGTAGATTTTTTCTTTGACTTGCAGGATGTATCAAGAGACGCCAATTGCCAAAAGGAAGGTTTAGAAGACGTGACATTTGGAAATCCAAAAGACATATCCATTGAGCAGCAAAAGGACACAAATTTTCATTCAAAGAACGTGTATTTAGAAGAACCAATGGACGTGAACCATGAGGATTTAATGATCATGCCTATTGGAGTATTAAGAGACATCACTTTTGGGAAATCAAGGGACCTAAACGTTCAAAGAAAAATTACATTGACATATCTCACTCAAGAATCTATTAAAGGGATCCTAATTTCTGACGAAACAACAACTATGGAATGGAGGAACATTGAAAAGAAACCACCCTTTGATTTGAGGACAAATCGCTTTAAAGAAGGGGGATGATGTGATCCAATTCAGCATAAAAAATGGACTTGCATCTCCAACCTTTCTAAAAAATCAAAGGGAGATTTTCTTTAACTTAATCTTTCTTTATAGCATAGTTATGATAATAACTTACATACATTATATTTATAGTTATGATGATGATATTATGAATGTATGAAGCTATTATTATGAATCGAATATTTACATGATTATATCTTATATTATTTAGCTTATTATATGCTTTCTTTTATAGGTACATGTTCGACCACATCATTGGAGCTGATTTAAAGCTAGCATTGGAGTCATTGAGCTAAGGAAACTTGACTAAGACAACTCCGGGACAGCTCAAGGACATTTTGAGACAAAGTTGTCAGTTGACCTTTGAGCTCATAGCTCACTTGAGCTGGACTTTTGAGCTAGCTAGAGACCTCTTTTCAGCTGGAGAGTTGCACCATCATCTTCACCACACAGAGTACTATAAATATGGTCTAGGTTGAATTTTGTGAATTCATACCTTTTCGCGAAGAGTTGCAAATCTGAGAAGCGCCCTTTCACAAGGAACTGTCCTAAGACTCATCTTCATGTATTTCATCTATGGCCAGTTCATCTTCAGCTCAAACACATGGGAAGTAGCTCAAATGATGAAAGGATGCTTCATACAAATGTGCCCTTTCATAATTAGTTACTGCCCCATTGATACCATGTCACCAAGATACAAGATGGAAGCCAAGTCACACCTAGTTGTTGTTCAATTTCACGCCAAGGAGAAGCCACACCATAATCACCCTATGTCGCCCATGTGAGTGTCTCATGACCAGCCCACACATGTGCAATGCATGTGGATGAAATAGGCACCAAAATGAATAGGTTCTCTCCATTCGACCAAACCATCATCTTGCTTCAAGTTGGCACCAAGATGAAGAGACAAGGGAACCATTCGGCCAAAGACATCTCCCCTCATCCAAGTATCATCTATTTTCATTTTAAGACATGCATCTAACCGAATAGACACCTAATTATTCGGCCAAACCTATGCAAGCCTATAAATAGGCTTTGGCATTTCATTTGTAAAAAAAACCTTTTTGATAAATTAAACTCTTGTGAGATTATTCTCTCTTCAAGTTCTTTTTAGAACTATATCGATTAAGCAAGCTTTCATAGTTTGTGGCGTTAAACCCCTTTCATTGATACTTCTGGTTCCTAGTTTATATAACTAGTGGGTCAAAGTCCTTTCATACCATCCCTTATAAGACTTATAAGAAACGGGTCTTTGTTCCTTTATAGCATTGGTTCCTTCTTAGTTTTATAAGATACTACCTAAACATCACCATCTTCCATCTCCATTTTCACGCCTATAACATCACCATCTTCCATTACCATTGTTGGACTATATCATTTACTTCTTCTATCACCATTTAACGCCTATATCATCACCATTTCCTTACCAAATATTCACCATTAAATCATCTTTTATTCATCAACTAGGCATACTTCATCACCACCATTGGAGGCCAAAGTCAACATCACTTCCGCAGCCCATCTTTGATAACTTTTCTTTCTATTTCAATTCTTTCCATTTCTATTTCCTTTCTTAATTATCCATTTATTTAACAACTTCTTATTCTTTGTGCAGATTACTTCCAATTCAACGTGTAGCATTTGGTGTCTCTCCTAGATCGGGAAACAACAAGGTTGCCAACTTCTCCATTATTGAAGAAGCCTGGTTGGCCATACATCAACATGAGCATGAGAGAAAATAATGGGAGGAGAATGAAGTTTTCTTTCTACTAATCAATCTTTTCTTCCTATTCTTTCGTTTGATTTGCAGGTTATTCCAAAGGCCAGACCATTGCAAATTGATGAATCATATTTGTACATTGAAGTTCCAAATGTTGTAACATTTTGTATTCCAAAACATGTGCTCTTTGACATTTGAAGTATGTTCATTCTACATTCAAAGTTTAAACAATCTAAAGAAAGGGGAGTTTCAATGAACCTATCAAATGAGGACCTTAAACGGACAAATTCATTCATTCATGAAATTTATTATTTCATTTTCTTTGATTTTGAATTATCTACTTCTAACTTTGCATTATTTTTCAGAATGATGATTCAATGAAGATGAAGAGTTAGAAGTCATAGTGCAAGTACTTGTGCCCTTTTCAATTGGGAGATATGAAGATGAAGTCTTGTGTGATGTTGGTTCCATGAATTTAAGCCATCTACTTCTCAGACGTACTTGGTACTGTGATAAACGAGCATTGCATGATGGGTTTTTAAATCATTATTCATTCATCCATAGGAGAAGGAGATTCATGTTAGTACCAATGCCATCACACCAAGTACTTCAAGATCAACAACAACTTAAGAAAAACTTTGATGCTACGCAAAATGAACATTGAGAGAAAACAAAGGCATTTGGAGTAGTTGAAAATGAGAATATTGAAGAGAATGAGTGCGAAGAAAACCCTGAATGTGAGAGTGGAACTAAAAAAGAACAAGAGTGTAAAGAGAGCATACGAGAGGAGTATTAAGAAGAGAAATTTCAGAAGGGACATGAGCATGAGAGAAAATAATAAGAGGAGAATGAAATTTGCTTTCTACTAATCAATCTTTTCTTCCAATTCTTTCATTTGATTTGCAGGTTATTCCAAAGGACATACCATTACAAATTGATGAATCAAATTTGTACATTGAAGTTCCAAATGTTGTAACATTTGGTATTCCAAAACATGTGCTCTTTGACATTTGAAGTACGTTCATTCTACATTCAAAGTTCAAACAATCTAAAGAAAGGGAAGTTTTAATGAACATATCCAATGAGGACCTTAAACGGACAAATTCATTCATTCGTGAAATTTATTATTTCATTTTCTTTGATTTTGAATTATCTACTTCTAACTTTGCTTTATTTTTCAGAATGATGATTCAATGAAGATGAAGAGCTAGAAGTCATACAGCAAGTACTTTCGCCCTTTTCAATTGGGAGATATGAAGATGAAGTCTTGTGTGACGTTGCTTCCAAGAATTTAAGCCATCTACTTCTCGGACGTCCTTGGTACTGTGATAAACGAGCATTGCATGATGGGTTTTTAAATCATTATTCATTCATCCATGGGAGAAGGAGATTCATGTTAGTACCAATTCCATCACACCAAGTACTTCAAGATCAACAACAACTTAAGAAAAACTTTGATGCTACGCAGAATGAACATTGAGAGAAAACAAAGGCATTTGGAGTAGTTGAAAATGAGAATATTGAAGAGAATGAGTGCGAAGAAAACCCTGAATGTGAGAGTGGAACTAAAAAAGAACAAGAGTGTAAAGAAAGCATACGAGAGGAGTATTAAGAAGAGAAATTTCAGAAGGGACATGAGCATGAGAGAAAATAATGGGAGGAGAATGAAATTTGCTTGCTACTAATCAATCTTTTCTTCCAATTCTTTCATTTGATTTGCAGGTTATTCCAAAGGCCAGACCATTACAAATTGATGAATCAAATTTGTACATTGAAGTTCCAAATGTTGTAACATTTGGTATTCCAAAACATGTGCTCTTTGACTTTCGAAGTACGTTCATTCTACATTCAAAGTTCAAACAATCTAAAGAAAGGGAAGTTTCAATGAACATATCCAATGAAGACCTTAAACGGACAAATTCATTCATTCGTGAAATTTATTATTTCATTTTCTTTAATTTTGAATTATCTACTTCTAACTTTGCTTTATTTTTCAGAATGATGATTAAATGAAGATGAAGAGTTAGAAGTTATAGAGCAAGTACTTGTGCCATTTCAATTGGGAGATATGAAGATGAAGTCTTGTGTGATGTTGCTTCCATGAATTCAAGCCATCTACTTCTCGGACGTCCTTGGCACTGTGATAAACGAGCATTGCATGATGGGTTTTTAAATCATTATTCATTAATCCATGGGAGAAGGAGATTCACGTTAGTACCAATGCCATCACACCAAGTACTTCAAGATCAACAACAACTTAAGAAAACTTTGATGCTATGCAAAATGAACATTGAGAGAAAACAAAGGCATTTGGAGTAGTTGAAAATGAGAATATTAAATAGAATGAGTGTGAAGAAAACCATGAATGTGAGAGTGGAACTAAAAAAGAACAAGAGTGTAAAGAGAGCATACGAAAGGAGTATGAAGAAGAGAAATTTCAAAAGGGACATGAGCATGAGAGAAAATAATAGGAGGAGAATGAAGTTTACTTTCTACTAATCAATCTTTTCTTCCTATTCTTTCATTTGATTTACAGGTTCTTCTAAAGGCCATACCATTGCAAATTGATGAATCAAATTTGTACATTTAAGTTCCAAATTTTTTACATTTGGTATTCCAAAACATGTGCTCTTTCACATTCGAAGTGCGTTCATTCTACAATCAAAGTTCAAACAATCTCAAGAAAAGGGTGTTTCAATAAAACTATCCAATGAGGACCTTAAACAAACAAATTCATTTATTCATGAAATTGATTATTTCATTTTCTTTGATTTTAAATTATCTACTTCTAACTTTGCTTTATTTTTCAGAATGATGATTCAATGAAGATGAAGAGTTAGAAGTTATAGAACAAGTACTTACGGCCTTTTCAATTGGGAGATATAAAGAGGAAGTCTTCTGTGATGTTGCTTCCATGAATTCAAGCCATTTACTTTTTGGACGTCCTTAGCAATGTGATAAACGAGCATTACATGATGGGTCCTTAAATCATTATTCATTCATCCATGGGAGAAGGAGAATAACGTTAGTACAAGTGCCATCACACAAAGTACTTCAAGATTAACAACAACTTAAGAAAAACTTTGACGCTATGCAAAAAGAAAATTGAGAGAAAACAAAAGCATTTGGAATAGTTGAAAATGAGAATATTGAAGAGATTGAGTCTTAAGAAAACCATGAATGTGAGAGTGGAACTCAAAAAGAACAAGAGAGCATACGAGAGGAGTATGAAGAAGAGAAATTTCAAAAGGGACATGAGCATGAGAGAAAATAATGGGAGGAGAATGAAGTTTTCTTTATACTAATCAATCTTTTCTTCCTATTCTTTCGTTTGATTTGCAGGTTATTCCAAAGGTCATACCATTGCAAATCGATGAATCAAATTTATACATTGAAGTTCCAAATGTTGTAACATTTGGTATTCCAAAACATGTGCTCTTTAACATTCGAAGTACGTTCATTCTACATTTAAAGTTCAAACAATCTCAAGAAAAGGGTGTTTTAATAAACCTATCCAATGAGGACCTTAAACAAACAAATCCATTTATTCATGAAATTGATTATTTCATTTCATTTTCTTTGATTTTGAATTATCTACTTCTAACTTTGCTTTATTTTTCAGAATGATGATTCAATGAAGATGAAGAGTTAGAGGTTATAGAACAAGTACTTGCGCCCTTTTCAATTGGGAGATATAAAGATGAAGTCTTCTGTGATGTTGCTTCCATGAATTCAAGCCATTTACTTTTCGGACGCCCTTAGCAATGTGATAAACGAGCATTACATGATGGGTCCTTAAATCATTATTCATTCATCCATGGGAGAAGGAGAATAACGTTAGTACAATTGCCATCACACAAAGTACTTCAATATTAACAACAACTTAAGAAAAACTTTGATGCTATGCAAAAAGAAAATTGAGAGAAAACAAAAGCGTTTGGAATAGTTGAAAATGAGAATATTGAAGAGATTGAGTTTGAAGAAAACCATGAATGTGAGAGTGGAACTCAAAAAGAACAAGAGAGCATACGAGAGGAGTATGAAGAAGAGAAATTTCAAAAGGGACATGAGCATGAGAGAAAATAATGGGAGGAGAATGAAGTTTGCTTTATACTAATCAATCTTTTCTTCCTATTCTTTCGTTTGATTTGCAAGTTATTCCAAAGGACATACCATTGCAATTTGATGAATCAAATTTGTACATTTAAGTTCCAAATGTTTTAACATTTGGTATTCCAAAACATGTGCTCTTTAACATTCGAAGTACGTTTATTCTACATTCAAAGATCAGAATGTTTCAATAAACCTATCCAATGAGGACCTTAAACAAACAAATTCATTTATTCTTGAAATTGATTATTTCATTTTCTTTGATTTTGAATTATCTACTTCTAACTTTGCTTTGTTTTTTAGAATGATGATTCAATGAAGATGAAGAGTTAGAATTCATAGAACAAGTACTTGCGCCCTTTTCAATTGGGAGATATAAAGATGAAGTCTTCTGTGATGTTGCTTCCATGAATTCAAGCAATATACTTCTCGGACGTCCTTGGCAATGTGATAAACGAGCATTGCATGATGGGTCCTTAAATCATTATTCATTCATCCATGAGAGAATGAGAATCACATTAGTACAATTACCATCACACAAAGTACATCAAGATTAACAACAACTTAAGAAAAACTTTGATGCTATGCAAAACTAACATTGAGAGAAAATAAAAGCTTTTGGAGTAGTTGAAAATGAGAATATTGAAGAGATTGGGTGTGAAGAAAACAATGAATGTGAGAGTGAAACTCAAAAAGAACAAGAGTGTAAAGAGAGCATACGAGAGGAGTATGAAGAAGAAAATTTTCAAAAGGGACATGAGCATGAGAGAAAATAATGGGAGGAGAATGAAGTTTGCTTTCTACTAATCATCCTTTTCTTCCTATTCTTTCGTTTGATTTGCAGGTTATTCCAAAGGCCATACCATTACAAATTGATGAATAAAATTTGTATATTGAAGTTACAAATGTTGTAACATTTGATATTCCAAAACATGTGCTCTTTGACATTCGAAGTATGTTCATTCTACATTCAAAGTTCAAACAATCTCAAGAAAGGAATGTTTCAATAAACCTATCCAATGAGGACCTTAAATGGACAATTTCATTTAATCATGAAATTGATTATTTACATTTCTTTTATTTTCAATTATCTACTTCTAACTTTGCTTTATTTTCAGAATGATGATTCAATGAAGATTCGATGAAGATGAAGAGTTAGGAGTTTTAGAGCAAGTACTTGCACCCTTTTTAATTGGGAGATAATAAGATGAAGGCTTATGTGATGTTGCTTCCACGAATTCAAGCCATCTACTTCTCGTACTTCCTTGGAAGTGTGATAAACGAGCTTAGCATGATGGGTTCTTAAATCATTTTTCATTCATCCATGGGAGAAGGAGATTCACGTTAGTACTAATGCCATCACACCAAGTACTTCAAGATCAACAACAACTTAAGAAAAACTTTGATGCTATGCAAAATGAACATTAAGAGAAAACAAAGGAATTTGGAGTAGTTGAAAATGAGAATATTGAAGAGATTGAGTGTGAAGAAAAACACGAATGTGAGAGTGGAACTCAAAAAGAACAAGAGTGTAAAGAGAACATACGTTAGGAGTATGAAGAAGAGAAATTTCAAAAGGGATAAGAGCATGAGCGAAAAGAATGCAAGGAGAATAAAGTTTTCTCTCAACTAATCTATCTTTTCTTCCTATTCTTTCGTTTGATTTGCAGGTTATTCCAAACGCCATACCAAAACATGTGCTCTTTGACATTTGAAGTACGTTCATTCTACATTCAAAGTTCAAACAATCTCAAGAAAAAGATGTTTCAATAAACCTATCCAATGAGGACCTTAAACAAACTTCTAACTTTGCTTTGTTTTTCAGAATGATGATTCAATGAAGATGAAGAGTTAGAAGTCATAGAGCAAGTACTTGCGCCCTTTTCAATTGGGAGATATGAAGATGAAGTCTTGTTTGATGTTGCTTCTATGAATTCAAGCCATATACTTCTCGGACGTCCTTGGCACTGTGATAAACGAGCATTGCATGATGGGTTTTTAAATCATTATTCATTCATCCACGGGAGAAGGAGATTCACGTTAGTACCAATGCCATCACACCAAGTACTTCAAGATCAACAACAACATAAGAAAAAGTTTGATGCTATGCAAAATGAACATTGAGAGAAAACAAGGCATTTGGAGTATTTGAAAATGAGAATATTGAAGAGATTGAGTGTGAAAAAAACCATGAATGTGAGAGTGGAACTGATGCAAGGCTAACCAGGCTTCTTCAATAATGGAGAAGTTGGCAACCTTGTTGTTTCCCGATCTAGGAGAGACACCAAATGCTACACCTTGGATTGAAAGTAATCTGCACAAAAGAAGAAGAATTGATTAAGTAATATGATAATTAAGAAATGAAAAGTAAATAGAAATGGAAAGAATTGAAATGGATAGAATAGTTATCAAAGAAGGGCTGCGGAAGTGTTGTAGAATGATCCTTCAAGTGATGATGGATTCGGCCTCCAATGGTGATGATGGACGAATGCCTTGTTGAGGATGAAGGATAATTCAAAGATGAAGAAATGGAAATTTATATGTTGGTGATAATATAGGCGTAATATGGTGATGGAATATGGTGATGATATAGGCGTGATAATGGTGATGGATTATGGTGATGATATAGGCGTGATAATAGTGATGGAATATGGTGATGATATAGGCGTGATAATGGTGATGGACTATGGTGATGATATAGGCGTGATAATGGTGATGGACAGATTGTATCTTATAAAACTAAGAAGGAACCAATGCTATAAAGGAGCAAAGACCCGTTTCTTATAAGTTCTATAAGGGATGGTATGAAAGGACTTTGACCCACTAGTTATTTAAAGTAGGAACCAGAAGTATCAATGAGGGAATGACGCCACAAGATTTAGAAAAGGCTTGCTTAATCGATATAGTTCTAAAAAGAACTTGAAGAGAGAATAATCTCACAAAGGATTTTTAATATCAAAAGGGTTGGTTTACAAATGAATGCCAAAGCCTATTTATAGATTTGTAAAGGCTTGGCCGAATAAATACATGCCTTTTCGGCAAATTACATGTCTTAAAACGAAAATAAATGATGCTTTGATGAGGGGAGATGTCTTTGGCCGAATGGTTCCCATATCTCTTCATCTTGGCGCCAACTTGAAGCATGATGATGTTTAGGCCGAATAGAGAGAAGCCTTTTCATTTTGACGCCTATTTCATTCACATGCAAAGCACATGGGTGGCTGGTCATGTGGCACTCACATGGATGGTGTAGAATGCTTAACGCGTGGACTCCTCCATGGCGTGAAGATGAACATCAACTTAGGCGTGACTTGGCATCAAACATGTGTCTAGGTGACATGGCATCAATGGGGCAATAACTAATTATGAAAGGTCACATTTGTGTGAAACAACCTTTCATCATTTGAGCTACTTCCCATGAGTTTGAGATGAAGTTGAGCTGGCCATAGATGAAGGACATGTGTACAAGTCATTGGACAAATCCTTGTGAAAAGGCACTTCTCGGAATGGCAACTCTTCGTGGAAAGGTACGAATCCACAAAAATTGACCTATACCATATTTGTAGTGCTCTGTGTGGTGAAGATGATGGTGCAACTCTCCAGCTGAAATGAAGTCTCTAGCTAGTTCAAAAGTCCAGCTCAAGTGAGCTATGAGCTCGGGGGTCAGCTAGCAACTTTTCACCATTTGTTCTTCATGATCTTCCGAGTCATCCTATGTAAGATTTCCTAGCTTATTGACTCCAATTCTAGCTTTAAGTCAGCTCCCATAATGTGGCCGAACATGCACCTACAAAAGAAAGCATAATATAAGCTAAGTATATGAATTATTATAAAGTAATAAGAATGTGCATATTATAAAGATATGAACTATAGGTTATAATAATAACTCATGCATCATATGATAATGAATGAATATTATTATTACAACTATAGATTATATGCATGAATATCAATCAATGATGCAAACCATAGGACATAATGAATGAATGCACATGTTATGATAATTCAAGCATAGTCTAATATGAAATTGTATGCTTATAATAATATATAGTGCATAAATAAGTAAATATAAGATAAAGTAAGGTAGAACTCCCTTAGAACCAAATTTGAATAACCTCCATGGTGTGATCAAATCATGGAGAAATTTGGAGCTAGACAGGATCACATCATCCTCCCCTTCTTTTGAGCGATTTGTCCTCAAATTGAAAGGTGAATTCTCCTTAGTGTCCTCCCATCCGGTATTTGCAACGGGGATCTTTATGAAATATTTCTTTTCATAAGTCATGTCCTTTGAATAAGTGCTTCGAATGTACATGACCTGAAAAGAAATATAACTCTCATAAGTAAAAACACGATTAAATACAAATAATGGAAAATTGTACTTCCTGTTGGTGTTTGATGGTTGGTTAAAAATCATGTCTGTTGAAGACATGTTGCTTTGAATGATCATGTCCCTTGGCATCCCAAAAGTCATGTCCATTGGATCATGAAAATTCACGATTTTATGCTCTTGAAGGGTCACATCCATTAAGCCTTTATGATTCACGTCTCTTGGCTCTTTCCCTTGACAAATTGTGTCGTTTGAATCATCATTTTCATCACAAATTGATAAGATAATACCACAGACATGAATTGAATTGCTGTAAAATGAATCAAAATAAGTAAATGAAAAACTATTGACAAGATGAATAGACATATCAAACCAGGGTGGATGTTTAATGGGAGTTGGTTGCTGAATTCTTTTCATAATTGGCAATGTACTTGGAATGTCAACGGCTGCTACTCTAGGTATTTCAAGTGACACTTCGTTTGAAATATCAAGAGACATGTTTTTTGGATCACCAAAAGTCACATCGTTTAGTCCTCCAACAGCCATGATTCTTGATTCATCTCCTTGAAAAGATATGTCCCTTGAATGGTCCTGCAAAACAAAAGGAATGATAGGAGAAGAAAGGTTAGATAAAATTTGTTCTTCACTCTCCTCTTTTTCTCCAAATTCATTCTTCTCATTTTCAACTCCAACGTTTTCTACATCCACTCTCTTTTGTTCAACTTCAAAAAGCTTTTCTTCATTTGATTCTTCCTCCAAACGTTCTCCTTCAGTTGCATTGTCTTTAAGTTGCTTGTTCATTGCTTCAATTCTCATTTTCAAATGAGTTTGATCTTCACTCACTCGGCTAGGAGATAATGGAGTCAAAATGAATTTTCTTTCATTGTGGATGATTGAGTATCGATTTGTGAATCCATCATGGACAGCCAGTTTTTCAAATAGCCATGGTCGTCCAAACAACAAATGACTCGTATTCATAGGCACCACGTCGCATAGAATCTCGTCTTTGTACCTTCCAATTGAGAATGGCACAAGTACTTGTTCAGTGACCATCAACTCTTCCTCGTCATTAAACCATTGCAATTCATATGGGCTGGAATGTTTAATCGTTGAAAGCCCCAATTTGTTCACCGTGTATGTGCTTGCAATGTTTGTACAACTTCCTCCGTCAATAGCTACAAGACACACTTTACCATCTACATGGCAACGAGTGTGAAATGTGTTTGTTCTTTGTTGTTCGTCCTCTAATGTTTGGAAAGATGGAAGATCACAAGGCATTGTTAGTAGAAAAAAAATTAAACCTTACCAGCGCACTCACAAAGCCTCAGTTGGTCACTCCAAAGAAAGTTCAGATTCCACTCACACTTGTGTTTGCACTCGGGAATATAATCTTGGTTTTTTCGATCCCCCTTCTGATCTCACCCTCTCGTATGCCTTTTTCCACTCGATTCTCTCTTGTGGATCCTTTTTAAGAACTAACTCAAGATTGAGCAAGTTTCTTTAGTTTGTGCGTCGGTTTAAAAATGGTTAGGGTATATGATAAAGGATAGGCTAGAAAAGGTTAAGAAAGATGATAAGGTAATGGAATAAGAAAAGATGAAAGAAAAGGAAATGAAATAGTAAATAAGTGAATATAACTTACAACTCAAGTTGCAACACTTACTATCTTCCTTCACAAGAAACAACAAGGATACCTCCTTCAAGTTTGATGTTGGGCAGATTGTATGGTGCTTCTCTTTGAGTGTACTTTGCAACTTGCTTCACTTTTCTTTTGCTTTTGATTTTCTTCTTTTTCTTTTCTTTCTTTTTCACTCCAAATTTGATGTAGGAGTCTTTTTCTTTTCTCTTTTATTTTCTTCTTTCTTGTTGCTTTTTTTGTAGCACTTTGAATGTCAATCCACCAAAGCTCTGATTACCGCTTGATGTAAGGCTAACCAAGCTTCTTCAATAATGGAGAAGTTATCAACCTTGTTGTTTCCCGATCTAGGAGAGACACCAAATGCTACACCTTGGATTAAAAGTAATCTGCACAAAAGAAGAAGAATTGATTAAGTAATATGATAATTAAGAAATGAAAAGTAAATATAAATGGAAAGAATTGAAATGGATAGAATAGTTATCAAAGAAGGGCTGCGGAAGTGTTGTAGAATGATCCTTCAAGTGATGATGGATTCGGCCTCCAATGGTGATGATGGACGAATGCCTTGTTGAGGATGAAGGATAATTCAAAGATGAAGAAATGGAAATTTATAAGTTGGTGATAATATAGGCGTGATATGGTGATGGAATATGGTGATGATATAGGCGTGATAATGGTGATGGATTATGGTGATGATATAGGCGTGATAATGGTGATGGAATATGGTGATGATATAGGCTGATAATGGTGATGGACTATGGTGATGATATAGGCGTGATAATGGTTATGGACAGATTGTATCTTATAAAACTACGAAGGAACCAGTGCTATAAAGGAGCAAATTCCCGTTTCTTATAAGTTCTATAAGGGATGGTATGAAAGGACTTTGACCCACTAGTTATTTAAACTAGGAACCAGAAGTATCAATGAGGGAATGACGCCACAAGCTTTAGAAAAGGCTTGCTTAATCGATATAGTTCTAAAAAGAACTTGAAGAGAGAATAATCTCACAAAGTATTTTTAATATCAAAAGGGTTGGTTTACAAATGAATGCCAAAGCCTATTTATAGATTTGTAAAGGCTTGGCCGAATAAATACATGCCTTTTCGGCAAAGTACATGTCTTAAAACGAAAATAAATGATGCTTGGATGAGGGGAGATGTCTTTGGCCAAATGGTTCCCATATCTCTTCATCTTGGCGCCAACTTGAAGCATGATGATGTTTAGGCCGAATAGAGAGAAGCCTTTTCATTTTGACGCCTATTTCATTCACATGCAAAGCACATGGGTGGCTGGTCATGTGGCACTCACATGGATGGTGTAGAATGCTTAAGGCATGGACTCCTCCATGGCGTGAAGATGAACAGCAACTTAGGCGTGACTTGGCATCAAACATGTGTCTAGGTGACATGGCATCAATGGGGCAGCAACTAATTATGAAAGGTCACATTTGTGTGAAACAACCTTTCATCATTTGAGCTACTTCCCATGAGTTTGAGCTAAAGTTGAGCTGGCCATAGATGAAGGACATGTGTACAAGTCATTGGACAGCTCCTTGTGAAAAGGCACTTCTCGGAATGGCAACTCTTCGCGGAAAGGTACGAATCCACAAAAATTAACCTAGACCATATTTGTAGTGCTCTGTGTGGTGAAGATGATGGTGCAACTCTCCAGCTGAAATGAAGTCTCTAGCTAGCTCAAAAGTCCAGCTCAAGTGAGCTATGAGCTCGGGGGTCAGCTAGCAACTTTTCACCATTTGTTCTTCATGATCTCCTGAGTCATCCTATGTAAGATTTCCTAGCTTATTGACTCCAATTCTAGCTTTAAGTCAGCTCCCATGATGTGGCCGAACATGCACCTACAAAAGAAAGCATAATATAAGCTAAGTATATGAATTATTATAAAGTAATAAGAATGTGCATATTATAAAGATATGAACTATAGGTTATAATAATAACTCATGCATCATATGATAATGAATGAATATTATTATTACAACTATAGATTATATGCATGAATATCAATCAATGATGCAAACCATAGGACATAATGAATGAATGCACATGTTATGATAATTCAAGCATAGTCTAATATGAAATTGTATGCTTATAATAATATATAGTGCATAAATAAGTAAATATAAGATAAAGTAAGGTAGAACTCTCTTAGAACCAGATTTGAATAACCTCCATGGTGTGATCAAATCATGGAGAAATTTGGAGCTAGACAGGATCACATCAGGAACTCAAAAAGAACAAAAGTGTAAAGAGAGCATACGAGAGGAGTATGAAGAAGAGAAATTTCAAAAGGGACATGAGCATGAGAGAAAATAATGGGAGGAGAATTGAGTTTTCTTTCTACTAATCAATCTTTTCTTCCAATTCTTTCGTTTGATTTGTAGGTTATTCCAAAGACCATTCCATTGCAAATTAATGAATCAAATTTGTACATTGAAGTTCCAAATGTTGTAACATTTGGTATTCCAAAACATGTGCTCTTTGACATTCGAAGTACGTTCATTCTACATTCAAAGTTCAAACAATCTCAAGAAAAGGATGTTTCAATAAACCTATCCAATGAGGACCTTAAACTGATTATTTCATTCTACAAATTCATTTATTCTTGAAATTGATTATTTCATTTTCTTTGATTTTGAATTATCTACTTCTAACTTTGCTTTATTTTTCAGAATGATGATTCAATGAAGATGATGAGTTAGAAGTCACAGAACAAATACTTGCGCCCTTTTCAATTAGGAGATATAAAGATGAAGTCTTCTGTGATGTTGCTTCCATGAATTCAAGCCATTTACTTCTCGGACGTCCTTGGCAGTGTGATAAACTAGCATTACATGATGGGTCCTTAAATCATTATTCATTCATCCATGAGACAATGAGAATCACATTAGTACAATTACCATCACACAAAGTACTTCAAGATTAACAAAAACTTAAGAAAAACTTTGATGCTATGCAAAAAGAACATTGAGAAAAAATAAAAGATTTTGGAGTAGTTGAAAATGAGAATATTGAAGAGATTGAGTGTGAAGAAAACCATGAATGTGAGAGTGGAACTCAAAAAGAACAAGAGTTTAAAGAGAGCATACGAGAGGAGTATAAAGAAGAAAAATTTCAAAAGGGACATGAGCATGAGAGAAAATAATGGGAGGAGAATGAAGTTTGCTTTCTAATCAACCTTTTCTTCCTATTCTTTCGTTTGATTTACAGGTTATTCCAAAAGCCATACCATTGCAAATTGATGAATAAAATTTGTACATTGAAGTTACAAATGTTGTAACATTTGGTATTCCAAAACATGTGCTCTTTGACATTAGAAGTACGTTCATTCTACATTCAAAGTTCAAACAATCTCAAGAAAGGAATGTTTCAATAAACTTATCCAATGAGGACCATAAATGGACAATTTCATTTATTCATGAAATTGATTATTTACTTTTCTTTTCTTTTCAATTATCTACTTCTAACTTTGCTTTATTTTCATAATGATGATTCAATGAAGATTCAATTAAGATTCGATGAAGATGAAGAGTTAGAAGTTATAGAGCAAGTACTTGCACCCTTTTTAATTGGGCGATATTAAGATGAAGTCTTGTGTGATGTTGTTTCCACGAATTCAAGCCATATACTTCTCGGACTTCCTTGGAAGTGTGATAAACGAGCTTAGCATGATGGGTTCTTAACTCATTTTTCATTCATCCATGGGAGAAGGAGATTCACGTTAGTACCAATGCCATCACACCAAGTACTTCAAGATCAACAACAACTTAAGAAAAACTTTGATGCTATACAAAATGAACATTAAGAGAAAACAAAGGCATTTGGAGTAGTTGAAAATGAGAATATTGAAGAGATTGAGTGTGAAGAAAACACGAATGTGAGAGTGGAACTCAAAAAGAACAAGAGTGTAAAGAGAACATACGTGAGGAGTATGAAGAAGAGAAATTTCAAAAGGGACATGAGCATGAGAGAAAAGAATGCAAGGAGAATAAAGTTTGCTCTCTACTAATCTATATTTTCTTTCTATTCTTTCGTTTGATTTGCAGGTTATTCCAAACGCCATAACATTGCAAATTGATGAATCAAATTTGTACATTGAAGTTCCAAATGTTGTAACATTTGGTATTCCAAAACATGTGCACTTTGACATTCGATGTACGTTCATTCTACATTCAAAGTTCAAACAATCTAAAGAAAGGGAAGTTTCAATGAACCTATCCAATGGGGACCTTAAACGGACAAATTCATTCATTCATTAAATTTATTATTTCATTTCCTTTGATTTTGAATTATCTACTTCTAACTTTGCTTTTTTTTTTTCAGAATGGTTATTCAATGAAGATGTAGAGTTAGAAGTCATAGAGCAAGTACTTGCGCCCTTTTCAATTGGGAGATATGAAGATGAAGTCTTTTGTGATGTTGCTTCCATGAATTCAAGCCATCTACTTCTCAAACATCCTTTGCACTTTGATAAACGAGCAGTGCATGATGGGTTCTTAAATCATTTTTCATTCATCCAAGGGAGAAGGAGACTCATGTTAGTACCGATTCCATCATACCAAGTACTTCAAGATCAACAACAACTTAAGAAAAACTTTGATTCTATGCAAAATAAGCATTGAGTAAAGACAAAGGCATTTGGAGTAGTTAAAAATGAGAATATTGAAGAGATTGAGTGTGAAGAAAACCATGAATGTGAGAGTGGAACTCAAAAAGAACAAGTGTGTAAAGAGAGCATACGAGAGGAGTATGAAGAAGAAAAATTTCAAAAGGGACATGAGCATGAGAGAAAATAATGGGAGGAGAATGAAGTTTTCTTTCTACTAATCAACCTTATCTTCCTATTCTTTCGTTTGATTTGCAGGTTATTCCAAAAGCCATACCATTGCAAATTGATGAATAAAATTTGTACATTGAAGTTACAAATGTTGTAACATTTGGTATTCCAAAACATGTGCTCTTTGGCATTCGAAGTATGTTCATTCTACATTCAAAGTTCAAACAATCTCAAGAAAGGAATGTTTCAATAAACCTATCCAATGAGGACCTTAAATGGACAATTTTATTTATTCATGAAATTGATTATTTACTTTTCTTTTATTTTCAATTATCTACTTCTAACTTTGCTTTATTTTCAGAATGATGATTCAATGAAGATTCAATGAAGATTCGATGAAGATGAAGAGTTAGAAGTTATAGAGCAAGTACTTGCACCCTTTTTAATTGGGCGATATTAAGATGAAGTCTTGTGTGATGTTGTTTCCACGAATTCAAGCCATATACTTCTCGGACTTCCTTGGAAGTGTGATAAACTAGCTTAGCATGATGGGTTCTTAACTCATTTTTCATTCATCCATGGGAGAAGGAGATTCATGTTAGTACCAATGCCATCACACCAAGTACTTCAAGATCAACAACAACTTAAGAAAAACTTTGATGCTATCCAAAATGAACATTAAGAGAAAACAAAGGCATTTGGAGTAGTTGAAAATGAGAATATTGAAGAGATTGAGTGTGAAGAAAAACACGAATATGAGAGTGGAACTCAAAAAGAACAAGAGTGTAAAGAGAACATACGTGAGGAGTATGAAGAAGAGAAATTTCAAAAGAGACACGAGCATGAGACAAAAGAATGCAAGGAGAATAAAGTTTGCTCTATACTAATCTATATTTTCTTCCTATTCTTTTTTTGAATTGCAGGTTATTCCAAACGCCATAACATTGCAAATTGATGAATCAAATTTTTACATTGAAGTTCCAAATGTTGTAACATTTGGTATTCCAAAACATGTGCACTTTGACATTCGATGTACGTTCATTCTACATTCAAAGTTCAAATAATCTAAAGAAAGGGAAGTTTCAATGAACCTATCCAATGAGGACCTTAAACAGACAAATTCATTCATTCATTAAATTTAATATTTCATTTCCTTTGATTTTGAATTATCTACTTCTAACTTTGCTTTATTTTTCAGAATGGTTATTCAATGAAGATGTAGAGTTAAAAGTCATAGAGCAAGTACTTGCGCCCTTTTCAATTGGGATATATGAAGATGAATTCTTTTGTGTGTTGCTTCCAGGAATTCAAGCCATCTACTTCTCGAACGTCCTTTGCACTTTGATAAACGAGCATTGCATGATGGGTTCTTAAATCATTTTTCATTCATCCAAGGTAGAAGGAGACTCATGTTAGTACCGATTCCATCACACCAAGTACTTCAAGATCAACAACTACTTAAGAAAAACTTTGATGCTATGCAAAATAAACATTGAGTGAAGACAAAGGCATTTGGATTAGTTAAAAATGAGAATATTGAAGAGATTGAGTGTGAAGAAAACCATGAATGTGAGAGTGGAACTCAAAAAGAACAAGAGTGTAATGAGAGCATACGAGAGGAGTATGAAAAAGAGAAATTTCAAAAGGGACATGAGCATGAGAGAAAATAATGGGAGGAGAATTGAGTTTGCTTTCTACTAATCAATCTTTTCTTCCTATTCTTTCATTTGATTTGTAGGTTATTCCAAAGACCATTCCATTGCAAATTGATGAATCAAATTTGTACATTGAAGTTCCAAATGTTGTAACATTTGGTATTCCAAAACATGTGCTCTTTGACATTCGAAGTACGTTCATTCTACATTCAAAGTCCAAACAATCTCAAGAAAAGGATGTTTCAATAAACATATAAAATGAGGACCTTAAACAAACAAATTCATTTATTCTTGAAATTGATTGTTTCATTTTCTTTGATTTTATATTATCTACTTCTAACTTTGCTTTGTTTTTCAGAATGATGATTCAATGAATATGATGAGTTAGAAGTCATAGAGCATGTACTTGCGCCCTTTTCAATTGGGAGATATAAAGATGAAGTCTTCTGTGATGTTGCTTCCATGAATTCAAGCCATTTACTTCTTGGACATCCTTGGCAGTGTGATAAACTAGCATTACATGGTGGGTCCTTAAATCATTATTCATTCATCCATGAGACAATGAGAATCACATTAGTACAATTACCATCACACAAAGTACTTCAAGATTAACAACAACTTAAGAAAAACTTTGATGCTATGCAAAAAGAACATTGAGAAAAAATAAAAGATTTTGGAGTAGTTGAAAATGAGAATATTGAAGAGATTGAGTGTGAAGAAAACCATGAATGTGAGAGTGAAACTAAAAAAGAACAAGAGTTTAAAGAGAGCATACGAGAGGAGTATAAAGAAGAAAAATTTCAAAAGGGACATGAGCATGAGAGAAAATAATGGGAGGAGAATGAAGTTTGCTTTCTACTAATCAACCTTTTCTTCCTATTCTTTCGCTTGATTTACAGGTTATTCCAAAAGCCATACCATTGCAAATTGATGAATAAAATTTGTACATTGAAGTTACAAATGTTGTAACATTTGGTATTCCAAAACATGTGCTCTTTGACATTCGAAGTATGTTCATTCTACATTCAAAGTTCAAACAATCTCAAGAAAGGAATGTTTCAATAAACCTATCCAATGAGGACCATAAATGGACAATTTCATTTATTCATGAAATTGATTATTTACTTTTCTTTTATTTTCAATTATCTACTTCTAACTTTGCTTTATTTTCATAATGATGATTCAATGAATATTCAATTAAGATTCGATGAAGATGAAGAGTTAGAAGTTATAGAGCAAGTACTTGCACCCTTTTTAATTGGGCGATATTAAGATGAAGTCTTGTGTGATGTTGTTTCCACGAATTCAAGCCATATACTTCTCGGACTTCCTTGGAAGTGTGATAAACGAGCTTAGCATGATGGGTTCTTAACTCATTTTTCATTCATCCATGGGAGAAGGAGATTCACGTTAGTACCAATGCCATCACACCAAGTACTTCAAGATCAACAACAACTTAAGAAAAACTTTGATGCTATACAAAATGAACATTAAGAGAAAACAAAGGCATTTGAAATAGTTGAAAATGAGAATATTGAAGAGATTGAGTGTGAAGAAAACACGAATGTGAGAGTGGAACTCAAAAAGAACAAGAGTGTAAAGAGAACATACGTGAGGAGTATGAAGAAGAGAAATTTCAAAAGCGACATGAGCATGAGAGAAAAGAATGCAAGGAGAATAAAGTTTGCTCTCTACTAATCTATATTTTCTTCCTATTCTTTCGTTTGATTTGCAGGTTATTCCAAACGCCATAACATTGCAAATTGATGAATCAAATTTGTACATTGAAGTTCCAAATGATGTAACATTTGGTATTCCAAAACATGTGCACTTTGACATTCGATGTACGTTCATTCTACATTCAAAGTTCAAACAATCTAAAGAAAGGGAAGTTTCAATGAACCTATCCAATGAGGACCTTAAACGGACAAATTCATTCATTCATCAAATTTATTATTTCATTTCCTTTGATTTTGAATTATCTACTTCTAACTTTGCTTTATTTTTCAGAATGGTTATTCAATGAAGATGTAGAGTTAGAAGTCATAGAGCAAGTACTTGCGCCCTTTTTAATTGGGAGATATGAAGATGAAGTCTTTTGTGATGTTGCTTCCAGGAATTCAAGCCATCTACTTCTAAGACATCCTTTGCACTTTGATAAACGAGCAGTGGATTATGGGTTCTTAAATCATTTTTCATTCATCCAAGGGAGAAGGAGACTCATGTTAGTACCGATTCCATCACACCAAGTACTTCAAGATCAACAACAACTTAAGAAAAACTTTGATGCTATGCAAAATGAACATTGAGAGAAAACAAAGGCATTTGGAGTAGTTGAAAATGAGAATATTGAAGAGATTGAGTGTGAAGAAAACCAAGAATGTGAGAGTAGAAGTCAAAAAGAACAAGAGTGTAAAGAAAGCATAGGAGAGGAGTATGAAGAAGAGAAATTTCAAAAGGGACATGAGCTTAAGAGAAAATAATGGGAGGAGAATTGAGTTTGCTTTCTACTAATCAATCTTTTCTTCCTATTCTTTCGTTTGATTTGTAGGTTATTCCAAAGACCATTCCATTGCAAATTGATGAATCAAATTTGTACATTGAAGTTCCAAATGTTGTAACATTTGGTATTCCAAAACATGTGCTCTTTGACATTCGAAGTACGTTCATTCTACATTCAAAGTTCAAACAATCTCAAGAAAAAGATGTTTCAATAAACCTATCCAATGAGGACCTTAAACAAACAAATTCATTTATTCTTGAAATTGATTATTTCATTTTCTTTTATTTTGAATTATCTACTTCTAACTTTGCTTTGTTTTTCAGAATGATGATTCAATGAAGATGAAGAGTTAGAAGTCATAGAACAAGTGCTTGCGCCCTTTTCAATTGGGAGATATAAAGATGAAGTCTTCTGTTATGTTGCTTCCATGAATTCAAGCCATTTACTTCTCGGACATCCTTGGCAGTGTGATGTGATCCTGTTTAGCACCAACTTTCTGCATGACATACTCACATCATTGAAGAACCATCAAACTGAATATAAGGGAGTTCTACCATACTTTATATTATATTTACTTATTTATGCACTATATATATTATTATGAGCATACATTTGCATATTAGACTATTAGACTATACTTGAATTATCATAGTATGTGCATTCATTCATTATATCCTATGGTTTGCATCATTGATTGATATTCATGTATATAATCTATAGTTATAATATTAATATTCATTCATTATCATATGATGCATGAATTATTATTATAACCTATAGTTCACATCTTTATAATATGCACATCATTATATTATATGCATTATATAGTTTATATACTTAGTTTATTTCTTTATGTTATGCATGTAGGAATATTCGGCCAACACTTGGGAGCTACATTTGAGCTTAACTAAGGATAAGTAGCTAGGAAAACTTACATAGGATGACTCGGAAGATCATGAAGAACAAATGGTGAAAAGTTATCAGCTGACCCCCCGAGCTCATAGCTCACTTGAGCTGGACTTTTGAGCTAGCTAGAGACCTCATTTCAGCTGGAGAGTTGCACCATCACCACCACCACACAGAGTACTTCAAATATGGTCTAAGTCAATTTTTGTGGATTCGTATCTTTTCGCAAAGAGTTGCCATTCCAAAAGGTGCCTTTTCATAAGGAGCTGGCCAAAGACTCATCTTCATGTAATTCACCTATAACCAGCTCATCTTCAGCTCATACACATGGGAAGTAGCTCAAATGATGAAAGGTTACCTTCCACAAATGTGACCTTTCATGACAAGTTGCTGACCATTGAAGACCATGACACCTAGATGCATGTTGGAAGCCAAGTCACGCCTAGTTGCTGCCATCTTCATTCCATGGACTTCAAGACATTATCCTATGATTGCAACCTCACCAAAGCCTTGCAAGAAGACCCATGTGCGTTCAAGTAAACTGCCATGTGCATCATTCAAGCATGTGCACTCCATGTGACATCAAATTGGTGCCAAAACACCAAGGGATGCTTCCTATTCGGCCAAAGACTCTTTCCTCTTCATTTTGGCACCCAAATAACTTCCAAAGGCATTCAAAACATCCTTAGGCTGAACCAACACCTTACCATTCGGCCAAGAGCATGTATGATGTGATCTTGTCTAGCTCCAACTTTATCCATGACTTGATCACACCATGGAGATTATTCAAAGCTGGTTCTAAGGGAGTTCTTCCTTACTTTATCTTATATTTACTTATTTATGCACTATATATTATTATAAGCATACAATTTCATATTAGACTATGCTTGAATTATCATAACATGTGCATTCATTCATTATGTCCTATGGTTTGCATCATTGATTGATATTCATGCATATAATCTATAGTTGTAATAATAATATTCATTCATTATCGTATGATGCATGAGTTATTATTATAACCTATAGTTCACATCTTTATAATATGCACATTCTTATTACTTTATAATAATTCATATACTTAGCTTATATTATGCTTTCTTTTGTAGGTTCATGTTCGGCCATATGATGGGAGCTGACTTAAAGCTAGCATTGGAGTCTAAGAGCTATGGAAACTTAACTAGGACAACTCTGGGATAGCTCAAGAATATTTTGGGACAAAGTTGCCAGCTGACCCCCGAGCTCATAGCTCACTTGAGCTGGACTTTTGAGCTAGCTAGAGACCTCATTTCAGCTGGAGAGTTGCACCGTCATCTTCACCACACAGAACACTTCAAATATGGTCTATGTCAATTTTTGTGGATTCATACCTTTTCGCGAATAGTTGTCATTCCAAAAGGTGCCTTTTCACAAGGAGCTGTCCTATGACTTGTACACATGTCCTTCATCTATGGCCAGCTCAACTTCAGCTCAAACTCATGGGAAGTAGCTCAAATGATGAAAGGTTGTTTCACACAAATGTGACCTTTCATAATTAGTTGCTGCCCCATTGATGCCATGTCACCTAGACACATGTTTAATGCCAAGTCACGCCTAAGTTGCTGTTCATCTTCACGCCATGGAGGAGTCCACGCCTTAAGCATTCTACACCATCCATGTGAGTGCCACATGACCAGCCACCCATGTGCTTTGCATGTGAATGAAATAGGCGCCAAAATAAAGAGGCTTCTCTCTATTCGGCCTAAACATCATCATGCTTCAAGTTGGCGCCAAGATGAAGAGATATGGGAACCATTCGGCCAAAGACATCTCCCCTCATCCAAGCATCATTTATTTTCGTTTTAAGACATGTACTTTGCCGAAAAGGCATGTATTTATTCGGCCAAGCCTTTACAAATCTATAAATAGGCTTTGGCATTCATTTGTAAACCAACCTTTTGGATAATACAAACTCTTTGTGAGATTATTCTCTCTTCAAGTTCTTTTTAGAACTATATCGATTAAGCAATCCTTTCTAAAGCTTGTGGTGTCATTCCTTCACCTTGATACTTCTGGTTCCTAGTTTAAAAAACTAGAGGGTCAAAGTCCTTTCATACCATCCCTTATAAAACTTATAAGAAACGAGTCTTTTCTCCTTTATAGCTTTGGTTCCTTCTTAGTTTAATAAGATACAATCTGTCCATCACCATTATCACGCCTATATCATCACCATAGTCCATCACCATTATCACGCCTATATCATCACCATATTCCATCACCATATCACGCCTATATTATCACCAACTTATAAATTTATATTTCTTCATCTTTGAATTATCCTTCATCCTCAACAAGGCATTCGTCCATCACCACCATTGGAGGCCGAATCCATCATCACTTGAAGGATCATTCTACAACACTTCCGCAGCCCTTCTTTGATAACTATTGTATCCATTTCAATTCTTTCCATTTCCTTTCTTAATTACTGATTTACTTAACCAATCATTCTTCTTATGTGCAGATTACTTTCAATTCAAGGTGTAGCATTTGGTGTCTTTCCTAGATCGGGAAACAACAAGGTTGCCAACTTCTCCATAATTGTAGAAGCCTGGTTAGCCTTACATCAATGTATCTTTATTAAAATCATGTATTTTCATTTAAAAATCATGTATTTTCAAAGGGGTTTCATCTATAGCCGAACCATCATGTATCTATTCGGCCTAAACCCTTTGAAAAACTATAAATAGGCTAGTGCATTTCATTTGTAATGATCTCATCTCATATATTAAAATTACTCTTGTGAGCTAATTTCTCTTCAAAGTTCTTTGTGAACTTTATCGATTAAGCAAGTATAATTTCCTATACTTGTGGCGTCATTCCTTCCAATTTGATTCCTAAATTCCTAGATTAATATCTAGTGGGTTGAAGACACTATCACCATTCCAAGAGGTGCCTTTTCACAAGGAGCTGGCCAAAGACTCATCTTCATGTAATTCACCTATGACCAGCTCATCTTCATCTCATACACATGGGAAGTAGCTCAAATGATGAAAGGTTACCTTCCACAAATGTGACCTTTCATGACAAGTTGCTGACCATTGAAGACCATGACACCTAGATGCATGTTGGAAGCCAAGTCACGCCTAGTTGATGCCATCTTCATTCCATGGACTTCAAGACATTATCCTATGATTGCAACCTCACCAAAGCCTTGCAAGAAGACCCATGTGCATTCAAGTAGGCTGCCATGTGCATCATTCAAACATGTGCACTCCATGTGACATCAAATTGGCGCCAAAACACCAAGGGATGCTTCCTATTCGGCTAAAGACTATTTCCTTTTCATTTTGGCGCCAAAATAACTTCCAAAGGCATTCAAAACATCCTTAGGCCGAACCAACACCTTACCATTCGTCCAAGAGCATGTATCTTCATTAAAATCATGTATTTTCATTTAAAAATCATGTATTTTCAAAGGGGTTTCATCCATAGCCGAACCATCATGTATCTATTCGGCCTGAACCCTTTGAAAAACTATAAATAGGCTAGTGCATTTCATTTGTAATGATCTCATCTCATATATTAAAATTACTCTTGTGAGTTAACTTCTCTTCAAAGTTCTTTGTGAACTTTATCGATTAAGCAAGTATAATTTCCTATACTTGTGTCGTCATTCCTTCCAAATTGATTCCTAAATTACTAGATTAATATCTAGTGGGTTGAAGACACTATCACCACCCCTCAAGCAAGTTTGTGAAGATCGGGATTGTGCTCTTTAGCATTGTTTCATCTTTGGCGTGTTTGAGATACAAATCACTACCATTTCCATTTCATCAACAACACCATCATCAACATCCATCAAGACCATCAATTCCGCAGCCATCTCTTTCATTTCTTTCTATTTCATTTCCTTTATTATATATTCATTTCTGAAGACCATTATTAATATCATTTCTTTCTTATATTTATTGCAGCCAAGCTTATAATTCAAGGACATCAGTACTTGTCAATCCTAGATCGGGACACAATAAGGCTATCTACTCTCTTCTCCCAAAGCATGTAGATTTGCCTTACATCACAGTGTGATAAACTAGCATTACATTATGGGTCCTTAAATCATTATTCATTCATCCATGAGAGAATGAGAATCACATTAGTATAATTGCCATCACACAAAGTACTTCAAGATTAACAACAACTTAAGAAAAACTTTGATGCTATGCAAAAAGAACATTGAGAGAAAACAAAAGCTTTTGGAGTAGTTGAAAATGAGAATATTGAAGAGATTGGGTGTGAATAAAAACCATGAATATGAGAGTGAAACTCAAAAAGAACAAGAGTGTAAAGAGAGCATACGAGAGGAGTATGAAGAAGAAAAATTTCAAAAGGGACATGAGCATGAGAGAAAATAATGAGAGGAGAATGAAGTTTGCTTTCTACTAATCAACCTTTTCTTCGTATTCTTTCGTTTGATTTGCAGGTTATTCCAAAGGCCATACCATTTCAAATTGATGAATAAAATTTGTACATTGAAGTTACAAATGTTGTAACATTTGGTATTCCAAAACATGTGCTCTTTGACATTCGAAGTACGTTCATTCTACATTCAAAGTTCAAACAATCTCAAGAAAGGAATGTTTCAATAAACCTATCCAATGAGGACCTTAAATGGACAATTTCATTTATTCATGAAATTGATTATTTACTTTTCTTTTATTTTCAATTATCTACATCTAACTTTGCTTTATTTTCAGAATGATGATTCAATGAAGATTCAATGAAGATTCGATGAAGATGAAGAGTTAGAAGTTATAGAGCAAGTATTGCACCCTTTTTAATTGGGCGATATTAAGATGAAGTCTTGTGTGATGTTGTTTCCACGAATTCAAGCCATATACTTCTCGGACTTCCTTGGAAGTGTGATAAACGAGCTTAGCATGATGGGTTCTTAACTCATTTTTCATTCATCCATGGGAGAAGGAGATTCACGTTAGTACCAATGCCATCACACCAAGTACTTCAAGATCAACAACAACTTAAGAAAAACTTTGATGCTATCCAAAATGAACATTAAAAGAAAAAAAAAGGAATTTGGAGTAGTTGAAAATGAGAATATTGAAGAGATTGAGTGTGATGAAAAACACGAATGTAAGAGTGAACTCAAAAAGAACAAGAGTGTAAAGAGAACATACGTGAGGAGTATGAAGAAGAGAAATTTCAAAAGGGACAAGAGCATGAGAGAAAACCATGCAAGGAGAATAAAGTTTTCTCTCAACTAATCTATCTTTTCTTCCTATTCTTTCGTTTGATTTGCAGGTTATTCCAAACGCCATACCAAAACATGTGCTCTTTGACATTCAAAGTACGTTTATTCTACATTCAAAGTTCAAACAATCTCAAGAAAAGGATGTTTCAATAAACCTATCCAATGAGGACCTTAAACAAACAAATTCATTTATTCTTGAAATTGATTATTTCATTTTCTTTGATTTTGAATTATCTACTTCTAACTTTGCTTTGTTTTTCAGAATGATGATTCAATGAAGATGAAGAGTTAGAAGTCATAGAGCAAGTACTTGCGCCCTTTTCAATTGGGAGATATGAAGATAAAGTCTTGTTTGATGTTGCTTCCATGAATTCAAGTCATATACTTCTCGGACGTCCTTGGCACTGTGATAAACGAGCAGTGTATGATGGGTTTTTAAATCATTATTCATTCATCCATGAGAGAAGGAGATTCACGTTAGTACCAATGCCATCACACCAAGTACATCAAGATCAACAACAATATAAGAAAAACTTTGATGCTATGCAAAATGAACATTGAGAGAAAACAAAGGGATTTGGAGTATTTGAAAATGAGAATATTGAAGAGATTGAGTGTGAAAAAAACCATGAATGTGAGAGTGGAACTCAAAAAGAACAAGAGTGTAAAGAGGGCATACGAGAGGAGTATGAAGAATAGAAATTTCAAAAAGGATATGAGCATGAGAGAAAATAATGGGAGGAGAATTGAGTTTGCTTTCTACTAATCAATCTTTTCTTCCTATTCTTTCGTTTGATTTGTAGGTTATTCCAAAGACCATTCCATTGCAAATTGATGAATCAAATTTGTACATTGAAGTTCCAAATGTTGTAACATTTGGTATTCTAAAACATGTGCTCTTTGACATTCGAAGTACGTTCATTCTACATTCAAAGTTCAAACAATCTCAAGAAAAAGGATGTTTCAATAAACCTATCCAATGAGGACCTTAAACAAACAAATTCATTTATTCTTGAAATTGATTATTTCATTTTCTTTGATTTTGAATTATCTACTTCTAACTTTGCTTTGTTTTCAGAATGATGATTCAATGAAGATTCAATGAAGATTCGATGAAGATGAAGAGTTAGAAGTTATAGAGCAAGTACTTGCACCCTTTTTAATTGGGCGATATTAAGAAAAACTTTGATGCTATACAAAATGAACATTAAGAGAAAACAAATGCATTTGGAGTAGTTGAAAATGAGAATATTGAAGAGATTGAGTGTGAAGAAAAACATGAATGTGAGAGTGGAACTCAAAAATAACAAGAGTGTAGAGAGAACATACGTGAGGAGTATGAAGAAGAGAAATTTCAAAAGGGACATGAGCATGAGAGAAAAGAATGCAAGGATAATAAAGTTTCCTCTCTACTAATCTATCTTTTCTTCCTATTCTTTCATTTGATTTGCAGGTTATTCCAAACGCCATAACATTGCAAATTGATGAATCAAATTTGTACATTGAAGTTCCAAATGTTGTAACATTTGGTATTCCAAAACATCTGCACTTTGACATTCGATGTACGTTCATTCTACATTCAAAGTTCAAACAATCTAAAGAAAGGGAAGTTTCAATGAACCTATCCAATGAGGACCTTAAACGGACAAATTCATTCATTCATAAAATTTATTATTTCATTTCCTTTGATTTTGAATTATCTACTTCTAACTTTGCTTTATTTTTCAGAATGGTTATTCAATGAAGATGTAGATTTAGAAGTCATAGAGCAAGTTCTTGCACCCTTTTCAATTGGAGATATGAAGATGAAGTCTTTTGTGATGTTGCTTCCATGAATTCAAGCCATCTACTTCTCGAGCGTCCTTTGCACTTTGATAAACGAGCATTGCATGATGGGTTCTTAAATCATTTTTCATTCATCCAAGGGAGAAGGAGAATCACGTTAGTATCAATTCCATCACACCAAGTACTTCAAGATCAACAACTTAAGAAAAACTTTGATGCTATGCAAAATAAACATTGAGTGAAGACAAAGGCATTTGGAGTAGTTGAAAATGAGAATATTGAAGAGGTTCAGTGTGAAGAAAACCATGAATGTGAGAGTGGAACTCAAAAAGAACAAGAGTGTAATGAGAACATACGAGAGGAGTATGAAGAAGAGAAATTTCAAAAGGGACATGAGCATGAGAGAAAATAATGGGAGGAGAATGAAGTTTGCTTTCTACTAATCAATCTTTTCTTCTTATTCTTTCGTTTGATTTGTAGGTTATTCCAAAGGCCATACAATTGCAAATTGATGAATCAAATTTGTACATTGAAGTTCAAAATGTTGTAACATTTGGTATTCCAAAACATGTGCTCTTTGACATTCGAACTACGTTTATTCTACATTCAGAGTTCAAACAATCTAAAGAAAGGGAAGTTCCAATGAACCTATCCAATGAGGACCTTAAACGGACAAATTCATTGAATCATGAAATTTATTATTTCATTTTCTTTGATTTTGAATTATCTACTTCTAACTTTGCTTTTTTTTTCAGAATGATGATTCAATGAAGATGAAGAGTTAGAAGTCATAGAGCAAGTACTTGCGCCCTTTTCAATTGGGAGATATAAAGATGGGTTTTTAAATCATTATTCATTCATCCATGGGAGAAGGAGATTCACGCTAGTACCAATGCCATCAAACCAAGTACTTCAAGATCAACAACAACATAAGAAAAACTTTGATGCTATGCAAAAATAACATTGAGAGAAAACAAAGGCATTTGGAGTAGTTGAAAATGAGAATATTGAAGAGATTGAGTGTGAAGAAAACCAAGAATGTGAGAGTGGAACTCAAAAAGAACAAGAGTGTAAAGAAAGCATACGAGAGGAGTATGAAGAAGAGAAATTTCAAAAGGGACATGAGCATAAGAGAAAATAATGGGAGGAGAGTTGAGTTTGCTTTCCACTAATCAATATTTTCTCCCTATTCTTTCGTTTGATTTGTAGGTTATTCCAAAGACCATTCCATTGCAAATTGATGAATCAAATTTGTACATTGAAGTTCCAAATGTTGTAACATTTGGTATTCCAAAACATGTGCTCTTTGACATTCGAAGTACGTTCATTCTACATTCAAAGTTCAAAAAATCTCAAGAAAAAGGATGTTTCAATAAACCTATCCAATGAGGACCTTAAACAAACAAATTCATTTATTCTTGAAATTGATTATTTCATTTTCTTTGATTTTGAATTATCTACTTCTAACTTTGCTTTGTTTTTCAGAATGATGATTCAATGAAGATGAAGAGTTAGACGTCATAGAACAAGTGAGAGAAAATAAAAGCTTTTGGAGTAGTTAAAAATGAGAATATTGAAGAGATTTGGTGTGAAGAAAACAATGAATGTGAGAGTGAAACTCAAAAAGAACAAGAGTGTAAAGAGAGCATACAAGAGGAGTATGAAGAAGAAAAATTTCAAAAGGGACATGAGCATGAGAGAAAATAATGAGAGGAGAATGAAGTTTGCTTTCTACTAATCAACATTTTCTTCCTATTCTTTCGTTTGATTTGCAGGTTTTTCCAAAGGCCATACCATTGCAAATTTATGAATAAAATTTGTACATTGAAGTTACATATGTTGTAACATTTGGTATTCCAAAACATGTGCTCTTTGACATTCGAAGAATGTTCATTCTACATTCAAAGTTCAAACAATCTCAAGAAAGGAATGTTTCAATAAACCTATCCAATGAGGACCTTAAATGGACAAATTCATTGATGTATGGTACTTGTACCTTTTCAAATGATTGTGGATCTAGGAAGGAAGCAAAACAACCTGCAAAGTGAATGGCTCAAAATAGAATGGTTAAGGGTGGTAGACGTATGGGTGAATTGGTAGGCTATTTAAATAATGAGTAATGGAAGCGGAAGATAGTTGATAAGGCTATGGTTATGGTGATGAAATAAAAGGATGGTTGTGAGGATAGTATCTTGAAGAAAACTCAAAGAAGAACCAATGCTATATAGAGCAGAGACCCAATCTTTATATTGTTTCTTCAAGGGATGGTGTTAAGTACTTTGACCCACTAGTTATATGAACTAGGAACCAGAAGTATCAAGATTAAAGGAAGGGGTTGACGCCACAAGTATAAAATACTTGATAAGTCGATAAAAAGTCACCAGGACTTAAGAAGAGAATAATCTCACTTTAATTGAATAAAAAGGTCTAGTTACAAATGATGGAATGTTTTCCTATTTATAGGAAATGGAGAGACATGGCCGAATAAATACAAGATGATTCGGCCAGCCTATGTATCTCCCTATAAAGACATAATTTAAATGTTAAAAGAGAGGATGGTTCGGCCCTAGATGGAGGGAAATGATCCTTGGCCGAATAGTTCTTGTGTCTCCTCAAGTTGGCGCCAATTTGGATGGGAGATGATGCTTGGCCGAATAGGGAGAGGGCTCTTCATCTTGGTGCCTAAATGAGTTCACATGCAAGGCACATGGGGGCTGGTCATATGCACGGCACATGGGTGTTCTAGGAAGCCTTGTGGTGTACCCATGTGCATTGGATGATGTCTGGTCATGTGCTTCTTCTTAGGCGTGCATGTGTCTCCTCCAAGCTAGCTTGAGTGTTGAGCTAGCTAGCAAGCATGGGGCTGTTTGTGAATGATCTTCCTAGCCGAGTCCTTTTGAGCTCCATAACAGCATGTTCAGCTACATTCAGCTACCTTTGTCATCACTTTTAGCAACTCAGCTTCAAATAGTCCAACCAGCTAAGTTTAGCTAGCCTGAAGCTTCTCCAGCTGAATCGAGCTTCCCTTAGCATTCCATGAGCTACCTTGTACTTTGTGAGCTGTTTGTGAGCTATATATGACGTCCAAATCATTCACCAAGCTACCTCAACGTGCATCACACTCCATTGTACCTATATGTGCAAGGAAACAAGGTAAGTTCATGATATTGAGCTAAAACGAGCTAAATACCTTGCTGCCATGTTTGTTTATGGTAATGTGAGCTAAGTATGATGGTCATGAGCTAAGTACATCATCTCCTAATATGTGTAAGATAATGTATAAAGCCTAAGAGTTAATATGAATGCAAATAAACTAATGAAATGCATTATAAGTATGCTGCCTTGATGTATATATAATAATCATGCTTAATATGATAAAAACTATCCTAACATGCTTAACATATTAAAATAACAATGTGTAATATGAATTCATACTAAGTTACTTAACTAATATTCTTATCATAAAATGTATTATAATAGCATATATTATAAAGCTAATAATAAGTAAATTCAATATAAAGATGTTCAAAAGTACTCCCTTTGTAGATGAAAACGTGCTGATATCATCCCCCCCTTCTTTAGGGCGATTTGTCCTCAAATCGAGTTCATTCTGTCCTTGCATAGCTTCACGCCTCTTTGCTAATAGAAAGTATTCTTTGAACGTTTGTGTTCTTCCATTAGGTATCTTTTCGTAAGATTTCCTTTTAGGTCTTTCTTTGGAATATGATTTACCAACAGATACCTTTTGGGAATGATCTTTATCTAAGGATATCCCTTTTGGAAGTGAACTTTTACGTGATTGGTCCTGAAAAGTGAGAAGAGAAAAGGTTTCATATGAAGGGTTACTTACCTTTTGAAGTTTAAACCCATTGGTGAAGAGTGACTTTAAGTCCCAAACATCACCATTGTTCGTAGAAGACCCTTCATTTTTCAGCATTGAACCATCATGTTTCTCTATGAAGAAGTTTGGTTTCTTGTTTTGTTCCTCTTCATTCTTTGTTGGGGTTTTGTCTTTGCGCCATGCTTGTACACTCTTTCTCATATGCAACTGATCTTGTTGCACTTCTTTGGGCGTTAAAGGTATCAAGGTCACCTTGCGTCCATCATGCTTAAAAGTGTATTGATTGTGAAAACAATCATGAATAGCCCTTTTATCATACTGCCATGGTCTCCCAAGTAAAATGTGGCTAGCATGCATAGGGACAATGTCACAAAGCACCTCGTCCTTGTACCTACCAACTGAAAAAGGAATTAGAACCTGTTTGGTAACATTTAACTCACCTCCTTCATTGAGCCATTGGAGTTTATACGGAGTAGGATGCTTTGACGTTGCTAATCCAAGTTTTTCAACCATAAGAGTGCTGGCTACGTTTGTGCAACTTCCTCCATCGATGATCATTGTGCAAACCTTATCCTTGACATGGCACCTTGTATGAAAGATATTGTTTCTTTGAATATCCTCTTGGGATGTTTGTGATTGTAGGCACCTCTTTGAAACAAGCATTTCACCATGATCTGCATTTTCTTCCGTTTCTTCGTCTTGTATTATTTCAGGTTCCTCGTCAAAAATAGGCTCATCAGAATCTGATACAATATCTCCATTGTCAAGTACCATCATGGCATTTCGGTTGGGACATTGACTAGCAACATGTCCTTTTCCAAAACACTTGAAACATTTGATGTCTCTTGATCTCTCGAAAGTGCTGGTTTGCTTTTCTTTACCCTTGCTAGATTCGCCCATTTGTGCAGATTTAGGTATCTCTGCGCGATCCTTTGGTGGGATTGGAGTTTGTTTCCGGAAGGTATTAGGTTCTTGCTTCCATTTGGTGGCCGAATTTGGACTGCTCCTAGTGTAGGATTTCCTTTTGAGTTGTCTTTCAATTTTCATGGCCATATGCACCATCTCTTCAATTTCTACATAATGCTGAAGTTCAACAAGGTTAGCAATATCAATATTTAGACCAGATAAGAACCTTGCCATTGTTGCTTCTCTATCTTCATCCACATTGGCTCGGATCATGGCAATCTCCATCTCCTTGAAATAATCTTCAACGTTCTTGCTTCCTTGTTTCAGATTTTGTAACTTATGATAGAGATCTCGGTGATAGTGATTAGGAACAAACCTTTTTCTCATAAGGGCCTTCATTTCTTCCCAAGTTGTGATGGGGCGTTCACCATTTCGTCTTCTTGAACTCACCAACTGATCCCACCAAACTAAGGCATAGTCAACGAATTCCATAGCAGCAAGTCTAACCTTCTTTTGCTCCGTATAGTTTTGGCATTCAAAAATGTGTTCAATTTTGATTACCCAATCAAGATAGGCTTCTGGATCAGTTCGTCCTTGAAATGGAGGAATAGTCACTTTAATGTTGCTGAAGTTGTCATTTTGATTTCGATGAACATCTCTCCTTTCTACTGATGTTACTTCAGCCTCTTCCTCTTCTAAGTCTTCTTCCATTCTAGGGCGATTTACTCTCCGATTGCCTAGAGATACTTCTAATTGATCCAGACGATCTTACAAAGGCTCCAATTCTAATTTCAGCAATCTTGCCATTTCACGCATAACGGCTTGAGTCTGTAAATTAGGGGATTCTCTTTCTGGGGATTGTCCTGAACTTCGTGACATGGTTAATAAATAAGAAAAGAATAAGATGTGTAAAAGACCTTACCAGAATATACTCTCACAAAGCCTCACGAGTCACTCCAAGAAAACTTGATGTCAATCAATCCGCTCGTGTTTGCACTCTAGGACTTTAATGGCTTTTACTTGTCCTCTTCTGATCTCACACACGCTCCAGCCTTTTTCCCTCAATTCTCTTGTCTCAAGTTCTAATGAACTTTTACTCAAGACTATATCGAGTAATTTCACTTGTTTGGCGTCGGCTGCAAATGGTTAGTAGGAATGGAAAGCAAATATAATTGAAAAGGTGGCTTAGAAATTAGAAAGAAGAGAATGAAAGGGTTACTTACACAAGTCACTTCACAACCTTCTATCACCACAATCAATTTTAAAGGCTTACTTGAAAATGCTTGGTGATGAGAATTGTTGATGAGTGCTTCCAACTTTTCTTTCTTTTCTTTGTTTTTTTTTTCTTCTTTTTGAGTGCTTTGACTTTTGAGTCCTTCAATTTTCTTTGCTGATTTTTTTTTTCTTTTTCTTTGACTTTGCACTTCACTTTTGCACTTCTTTTTGTATTTTTTTCTTTTTGTTGTTGTTGCACGTTGCTTCTTCCACCAAAGCTCTGATTACCGCTTGATGTATGGTACTTGTACCTTTTCAAATGATTGTGGATCTAGGAAGGAAGCAAAACAACCTGCAAAGTGAATGGCTCAAAATAGAATGGTTAAAGGTGGTAGACGTATGGGTGAATTGGTAGGCTATTTAAATAATGAGTAATTGAAGCGGAAGATAGTTGATAAGGATATGGTTATGGTGATGAAATAAAAGGATGGTTGTGAGGATAGTATCTTGAAGAAAACTCAAAGAAGAACCAATGTTATATAGAGCAGAGACCCAATCTTTATATTGTTTCTTCAAGGGATGGTGTTAAGTACTTTGACCCACTAGTTATATGAACTAGGAACCAGAAGTATCAAGATGAAAGGAAGGGGTTGATGCCACAAGTATAAAATACTTGATAAGTCGATAAAAAGTCACCAGGACTTAAGAAGAGAATAATCTCACTTTAATTGAATAAAAAGGTCTAATTACAAATGATGGAATGTTTTCCTATTTATAGGAAATGGAGAGACATGGCCGAATAAATACAAGATGATTCGGCCAGCCTATGTATCTCCCTATAAAGACATAATTTAAATGCTAAAAGAGAGGATGGTTCGGCCCTAGATGGAGGGAAATGATCCTTGGCCGAATAGTTCTTGTGTCTCCTCAAGTTGGCGCCAATTTGGATTGGAGATGATGCTTGGCCGAATAGGGAGAGGGCTCTTCATCTTGGCGCCTAAATGAGTTCACATGCAAGGCACATGGGGGCTGGTCATATGCACGGCACATGGGTGTTCTAGGAAGCCTTGTGGTGCACCCATGTGCATTGGATGATGGCTGGTCATGTGCTTCTTCTTAGGCGTGCATGTGTCTCCTCCAAGCTAGCTTGAGTGTTGAGCTAGCTAGCAAGCATGGGGCTGTTTGTGAATGATCTTCCTAGCCGAGTCCTTTTGAGCTCCATAACAGCATGTTCAGCTACATTCAGCTACCTTTGTCATCACTTTTAGCAACTCAGCTTCAAATAGTCTAACTAGCTAAGTTTAGCTAGCCTGAAGCTTCTCCAGCTGAATCGAGCTTCCCTTAGCATTCCATGAGCTGCCTTGTACTTTGTGAGCTGTTTGTGAGCTATATATGATGTCCAAATCATTCACCAAGCTACCTCAACGTGCATCACACTCCATTGTACCTATATGTGCAAGGAAACAAGGTAAGTTCATGATATTGAGCTAAAACGAGCTAAATACCTTGCTGCCATGTTTGTTTATGGTAATGTGAGCTAAGTATGATGGTCATGAGCTAAGTACATCATCTCCTAATATGTGTAAGATAATGTATAAAGCCTAAGAGTTAATATGAATGCAAATAAACTAATGAAATGCATTATAAGTATGCTGCCTTGATGTATATATAATAATCATGCTTAATATGATAATAAAACTATCCTAACATGCTTAACATATTAAAATAACAATGTGTAATATGAATTCATACTAAGTTACTTAACTAATATTCTTATCATAAAATGTATTATAATAGCATATATTATAAAGCTAATAATAAGTAAATTCAATATAAAGATGTTCAAAAGTACTCCCTTTGTAGATGAAAACGTGCTGATATCATCCCCCCTTCTTTAGGGCGATTTGTCCTCAAATCGAGTTCATTCTGTCCTTGCATAGCTTCACGCCTCTTTGCTAATAGAAAGTATTCTTTGAACGTTTGTGTTCTTCCATTAGGTACCTTTTCGTAAGATTTCCTTTTAGGTCTTTCTTTGGAACATGATTTACCAACAGATACCTTTTGGGAATGATCTTTATCTAAGGATATCCCTTTTGGAAGTGACCTTTTACGTGATTGGTCCTGAAAAGTGAGAAGAGAAAAGGTTTCATATGAAGGGTTACTTACCTTTTGAAGTTTAAACCCATTGGTGAAGAGTTGCGACTTTAAGTCCCAAACATCACCATTGTTTGTAGAAGACCCTTCATTTTCCAGCATTGAACCATCATGTTTCTCTATGAAGAAGTTTGGTTTCTTATTTTGTTCCTCTTCATTCTTTGTTGGGGTTTTGTCTTTGCGCCATGCTTGTACACTCTTTCTCATATGCAACTGATCTTGTTGCACTTCTTTGGGCGTTAAAGGCATCAAGGTCACCTTGCATCCATCATGCTTAAAAGTGTATTGATTGTGAAAACAATCATGAATAGCCCTTTTATCATACTGCCATGGTCTCCCAAGTAAAATGTGGCTAGCATGCATAGGGACAATGTCACAAAGCACCTCGTCCTTGTACCTACCAACTGAAAAAGGAATTAGAACCTGTTTGGTAACATTTAACTCACCTCCTTCATTGAGCCATTGGAGTTTATACGGAGTAGGATGCTTTGACGTTGCTAATCCAAGTTTTTCAACCATAAGAGTGCTGGCTACGTTTGTGCAACTTCCTCCATCGATGATCATTGTGCAAACCTTATCCTTGACATGGCACCTTGTATGAAAGATATTGTTTCTTTGAATATCCTCTTGGGATGTTTGTGATTGTAGGCACCTCTTTGAAACAAGCATTTCACCATGATCTGCATTTTCTTCCGTTTCTTCGTCTTGTATTATTTCAGGTTCCTTGTCAAAAATAGGCTCATCAGAATCTGATACAATATCTCCATTGTCAAGTACCATCATGGCATTTCGGTTGGGACATTGACTAGCAACATGTCCTTTTCCAAAACACTTGAAACATTTGATGTCTCTTGATCTCTCAAAAGTGCTGGTTTGCTTTTCTTTACCCTTGCTAGATTCGCCCATTTGTGCAGATTTGGGTATCTCTGCGCGATCCTTTGGTGGGATTGGAGTTTGTTTCCGGAAGGTAATAGGTTCTTGCTTCCATTTGGTGGCCGAATTTGGACTGCTCCTAGTGTAGGATTTCCTTTTGAGTTGTCTTTCAATTTTCAAGGCCATATGCACCATCTCTTCAATTTCTACATAATGCTGAAGTTCAACAAGGTTAGCAATATCAATATTTAGACCAGATAAGAACCTTGCCATTGTTGCTTCTCTATCTTCATCCACATTGGCTCGGATCATGGCAATCTCCATCTCCTTGAAATAATCTTCAACGTTCTTGCTTCCTTGTTTCAGATTTTGTAACTTATGATAGAGATCTCGGTGATAGTGATTAGGAACAAACCTTTTTCTCATAAGGGCCTTCATTTCTTCCCAAGTTGTGATGGGGCGTTCACCATTTCATCTTCTTGAACTCACCAACTGATCCCACCAAACTAAGGCATAGTCAACAAATTCCATAGCAGCAAGTCTAACCTTCTTTTGCTCCGTATAGTTTTGGCATTCAAAAATGTGTTCAATTTTGATTACCCAATCAAGATAGGCTTCTGGATCAGTTCGTCCTTGAAATGGAGGAATAGTCACTTTAATGTTGCTGAAGTTGTCATTTTGATTTCGATGAACATCTCTCCTTGCTACTGATGTTACTTCAGCCTCTTCCTCTTCTAAGTCTTCTTCCATTCTAGGGCGATTTACTCTCCGATTGCCTAGAGATACTTCTAATTGATCCAGACGATCTTGCAAAGGCTCCAATTCTAATTTCAGCAATCTTGCCATTTCACGCATAACGGCTTGAGTCTACAAATTAGGGGATTCTCTTTCTGGGGATTGTCCTGAACTCCGGGACATGGTTAATAAATAAGAAAAGAATAAGATGTGTAAAAGACCTTACCAGAATATACTCTCACAAAGCCTCACGAGTCACTCCAAGAAAACTTGATGTCACTCAATCCGCTCGTGTTTGCACTCTAGGACTTTAATGGCTTTTACTTGTCCTCTTCTGATCTCACACACGCTCCAGCCTTTTTCCCTCAATTCTCTTGTCTCAAGTTCTAATGAACTTTTACTCAAGACTATATCGAGTAATTTCACTTGTTTGGCGTCGGCTGCAAATGGTTAGTAGGAATGGAAAGCAAATATAATTGAAAAGGTGGCTTAGAAATTAGAAAGAAGAGAATGAAAGGGTTACTTACACAAGTCACTTCACAACCTTCTATCACCACAATCAATTTTAAAGGCTTACTTGAAAATGCTTGGTGATGAGAATTGTTGATGAGTGCTTCCAACTTTTCTTTCTTTTCTTTGTTTTTTTTTTCTTCTTTTTGAGTGCTTTGACTTTTGAGTCCTTCAATTTTCTTTGCTGATTTTTTTTTCTTTTTCTTTGACTTTGCACTTCACTTTTGCACTTCTTTTTGTATTTTTTTCTTTTTTGTTGTTGTTGTTGCACGTTGCTTCTTCCACCAAAGCTCTAATTACCGCTTGATGTATGGTACTTGTACCTTTTCAAATGATTGTGGATCTAGGAAGGAAGCAAAACAACCTGCAAAGTGAATGGCTCAAAATAGAATGGTTAAGGGTGGTAGACGTATGGGTGAATTGGTAGGCTATTTAAATAATGAGTAATTGAAGCGGAAGATAGTTGATAAGGCTATGGTTATGGTGATGAAATAAAAGGATGGTTGTGAGGATAGTATCTTGAAGAAAACTCAAAGAAGAACCAATGCTATATAGAGCAGAGACCCAATCTTTATATTGTTTCTTCAAGGGATGGTGTTAAGTACTTTGACCCACTAGTTATATGAACTAGGAACCAGAAGTATCAAGATGAAAGGAAGGGGTTGATGCCACAAGTATAAAATACTTGATAAGTCGATAAAAAGTCACCAGGACTTAAGAAGAGAATAATCTCACTTTAATTGAATAAAAAGGTCTAATTACAAATGATGGAATGTTTTCCTATTTATAGGAAATGGAGAGACATGGCCGAATAAATACAAGATGATTCGGCCAGCCTATGTATCTCCCTATAAAGACATAATTTAAATGCTAAAAGAGAGGATGGTTCGGCCCTAGATGGAGGGAAATGATCCTTGGCCGAATAGTTCTTGTGTCTCCTCAAGTTGGCGCCAATTTGGATTGGAGATGATGCTTGGCCGAATAGGGAGAGGGCTCTTCATCTTGGCGCCTAAATGAGTTCACATGCAAGGCACATGGGGGCTGGTCATATGCACGGCACATGGGTGTTCTAGGAAGCCTTGTGGTGCACCCATGTGCATTGGATGATGGCTGGTCATGTGCTTCTTCTTAGGCGTGCATGTGTCTCCTCCAAGCTAGCTTGAGTGTTGAGCTAGCTAGCAAGCATGGGGCTGTTTGTGAATGATCTTCCTAGCCGAGTCCTTTTGAGCTCCATAACAGCATGTTCAGCTACATTCAGCTACCTTTGTCATCACTTTTAGCAACTCAGCTTCAAATAGTCTAACTAGCTAAGTTTAGCTAGCCTGAAGCTTCTCCAGCTGAATCGAGCTTCCCTTAGCATTCCATGAGCTGCCTTGTACTTTGTGAGCTGTTTGTGAGCTATATATGATGTCCAAATCATTCACCAAGCTACCTCAACGTGCATCACACTCCATTGTACCTATATGTGCAAGGAAACAAGGTAAGTTCATGATATTGAGCTAAAACGAGCTAAATACCTTGCTGCCATGTTTGTTTATGGTAATGTGAGCTAAGTATGATGGTCATGAGCTAAGTACATCATCTCCTAATATGTGTAAGATAATGTATAAAGCCTAAGAGTTAATATGAATGCAAATAACTAATGAAATGCATTATAAGTATGCTGCCTTGATGTATATATAATAATCATGCTTAATATGATAATAAAACTATCCTAACATGCTTAACATATTAAAATAACAATGTGTAATATGAATTCATACTAAGTTACTTAACTAATATTCTTATCATAAAATGTATTATAATAGCATATATTATAAAGCTAATAATAAGTAAATTCAATATAAAGATGTTCAAAAGTACTCCCTTTGTAGATGAAAACGTGCTGATATCATCCCCCCCTTCTTTAGGGTGATTTGTCCTCAAATCGAGTTCATTCTGTCCTTGCATAGCTTCACGCCTCTTTGCTAATAGAAAGTATTCTTTGAACGTTTGTGTTCTTCCATTAGGTACCTTTTCGTAAGATTTCCTTTTAGGTCTTTCTTTGGAACATGATTTACCAACAGATACCTTTTGGGAATGATCTTTATCTAAGGATATCCCTTTTGGAAGTGACCTTTTACGTGATTGGTCCTGAAAAGTGAGAAGAGAAAAGGTTTCATATGAAGGGTTACTTACCTTTTGAAGTTTAAACCCATTGGTGAAGAGTTGCGACTTTAAGTCCCAAACATCACCATTGTTTGTAGAAGACCCTTCATTTTCCAGCATTGAACCATCATGTTTCTCTATGAAGAAGTTTGGTTTCTTGTTTTGTTCCTCTTCATTCTTTGTTGGGGTTTTGTCTTTGCGCCATGCTTGTACACTCTTTCTCATATGCATTTGATCTTGTTGCACTTCTTTGGGCGTTAAAGGCATCAAGGTCACCTTGCGTCCATCATGCTTAAAAGTGTATTGATTGTGAAAACAATCATGAATAGCCCTTTTATCATACTGCCATGGTCTCCCAAGTAAAATGTGGCTAGCATGCATAGGGACAATGTCACAAAGCACCTCGTCCTTGTACCTACCAACTGAAAAAGGAATTAGAACCTGTTTGGTAACATTTAACTCACCTCCTTCATTGAGCCATTGGAGTTTATACGGAGTAGGATGCTTTGACGTTGCTAATCCAAGTTTTTCAACCATAAGAGTGCTGGCTACGTTTGTGCAACTTCCTCCATCGATGATCATTGTGCAAACCTTATCCTTGACATGGCACCTTGTATGAAAGATATTGTTTCTTTGAATATCCTCTTGGGATGTTTGTGATTGTAGGCACCTCTTTGAAATAAGCATTTCACCATGATCTGCATTTTCTTCCGTTTCTTCGTCTTGTATTATTTCAGGTTCCTCGTCAAAAATAGGCTCATCAGAATCTGATACAATATCTCCATTGTCAAGTACCATCATGGCATTTCGGTTGGGACATTGACTAGCAACATGTCCTTTTCCAAAACACTTGAAACATTTGATGTCTCTTGATCTCTCGAAAGTGCTGGTTTGCTTTTCTTTACCCTTGCTAGATTCGCCCATTTGTGCAGATTTGGGTATCTCTGCGCGATCCTTTGGTGGGATTGGAGTTTGTTTCCGGAAGGTAATAGGTTCTTGCTTCCATTTGGTGGCCGAATTTGGACTGCTCCTAGTGTAGGATTTCCTTTTGAGTTGTCTTTCAATTTTCATGGCCATATGCACCATCTCTTCAATTTCTACATAATGCTGAAGTTCAACAAGGTTAGCAATATCAATATTTAGACCAGATAAGAACCTTGCCATTGTTGCTTCTCTATCTTCATCCACATTGGCTCGGATCATGGCAATCTCCATCTCCTTGAAATAATCTTCAACGTTCTTGCTTCCTTGTTTCAGATTTTGTAACTTATGATAGAGATCTCGGTGATAGTGATTAGGAACAAACCTTTTTCTCATAAGGGCCTTCATTTCTTCCCAAGTTGTGATGGGGCGTTCACCATTTCGTCTTCTTGAACTCACCAACTGATCCCACCAAACTAAAGCATAGTCAACGAATTCCATAGCAGCAAGTCTAACCTTCTTTTGCTCCGTATAGTTTTGGCATTAAAAAATGTGTTCAATTTTGATTACCCAATCAAGATAGGCTTCTGGATCAGTTCGTCCTTGAAATGGAGGAATAGTCACTTTAATGTTGCTGAAGTTGTCATTTTGATTTCGATGAACATCTCTCCTTGCTACTGATGTTACTTCAGCCTCTTCCTCTTCTAAGTCTTCTTCTATTCTAGGGCGATTTACTCTCCGATTGCCTAGAGATACTTCTAATTGATCCAGACGATCTTGCAAAGGCTCCAATTCTAATTTCAGTAATCTTGCCATTTCACGCATAACGGCTTGAGTCTGCAAATTAGGGGATTCTCTTTCTGGGGATTGTCCTGAACTCTGAGACATGGTTAATAAATAAGAAAAGAATAAGATGTGTAAAAGACCTTACCAGAATATACTCTCACAAAGCCTCACGAGTCACTCCAAGAAAACTTGATGTCACTCAATCCGCTCGTGTTTGCACTCTAGGACTTTAATGGCTTTTACTTGTCCTCTTCTGATCTCACACACGCTCCAGCCTTTTTCCCTCAATTCTCTTGTCTCAAGTTCTAATGAACTTTTACTCAAGACTATATCGAGTCATTTCACTTGTTTGGCGTCGGCTGCAAATGGTTAGTAGGAATGGAAAGCAAATATAATTGAAAAGGTGGCTTAGAAATTAGAAAGAAGAGAATGAAAGGGTTACTTACACAAGTCACTTTACAACCTTCTATCACCACAATCAATTTTAAAGGCTTACTTGAAAATGCTTGGTGATGAGAATTGTTGATGAGTGCTTCCAACTTTTCTTTCTTTTCTTTGTTTTTTTTTCTTCTTTTTGAGTGCTTTGACTTTTGAGTCCTTCAATTTTCTTTGCTGATTTTTTTTTCTTTTTCTTTGACTTTGCACTTCACTTTTGCACTTCTTTTTGTATTTTTTTCTTTTTGTTGTTGTTGCACGTTGCTTCTTCCACCAAAGCTCTGATTACCGCTTGATGTATGGTACTTGTACCTTTTCAAATGATTGTGGATCTAGGAAGGAAGCAAAACAACCTGCAAAGTGAATGGCTCAAAATAGAATGGTTAAGGGTGGTAGACGTATGGGTGAATTGGTAGGCTATTTAAATAATGAGTAATGGAAGCGGAAGATAGTTGATAAGGCTATGGTTATGGTGATGAAATAAAAGGATGGTTGTGAGGATAGTATCTTGAAGAAAACTCAAAGAAGAACCAATGCTATATAGAGCAGAGACCCAATCTTTATGTTGTTTCTTCAAGGGATGGTGTTAAGTACTTTGACCCACTAGTTATATGAACTAGGAACCAGAAGTATCAAGATGAAAGGAAGGGGTTGACGCCACAAGTATAAAATACTTGATAAGTCGATAAAAAGTCACCAGGACTTAAGAAGAGAATAATCTCACTTTAATTGAATAAAAAGGTCTAGTTACAAATGATGGAATGTTTTCCTATTTATAGGAAATGGAGAGACATGGCCGAATAAATACAAGATGATTCAGCCAGCCTATGTATCTCCCTATAAAGACATAATTTAAATGCTAAAAGAGAGGATGGTCCGGCCCTAGATGGAGGGAAATGATCCTTGGCCGAATAGTTCTTGTGTCTCCTCAAGTTGGCGCCAATATGGATGGGAGATGATGCTTGGCCGAATAGGGAGAGGGCTCTTCATCTTGGTGCCTAAATGAGTTCACATGCAAGGCACATGGGGGCTGGTCATATGCACGGCACATGGGTGTTCTAGGAAGCCTTGTGGTGCACCCATGTGCATTGGATGATGTCTGGTCATGTGCTTCTTCTTAGGCGTGCATGTGTCTCCTCCAAGCTAGCTTGAGTGTTGAGCTAGCTAGCAAGCATGGGGCTGTTTGTGAATGATCTTCCTAGCCGAGTCCTTTTGAGCTCCATAACAGCATGTTCAGCTACATTCAGCTACCTTTGTCATCACTTTTAGCAACTCAGCTTCAAATAGTCCAACTAGCTAAGTTTAGCTAGCCTGAAGCTTCTCCAGCTGAATCGAGCTTCCCTTAGCATTCCATGAGCTGCCTTGTACTTTGTGAGCTGTTTGTGAGCTATATATGACGTCCAAATCATTCACCAAGCTACCTCAACGTGCATCACACTCCATTGTACCTATATGTGCAAGGAAACAAGGTAAGTTCATGATATTGAGCTAAAACGAGCTAAATACCTTGCTGCCATGTTTGTTTATGGTAATGTGAGCTAAGTATGATGGTCATGAGCTAAGTACATCATCTCCTAATATGTGTAAGATAATGTATAAAGCCTAAGAGTTAATATGAATGCAAATAAACTAATTAAATGCATTATAAGTATGCTGCCTTGATGTATATATAATAATCATGCTTAATATGATAATAAAACTATCCTAACATGCTTAACATATTAAAATAACAATGTGTAATATGAATTCATACTAAGTTACTTAACTAATATTCTTATCATAAAATGTATTATAATAGCATATATTATAAAGCTAATAATAAGTAAATTCAATATAAAGATGTTCAAAAGTACTCCCTTTGTAGATGAAAACGTGCTGATATCATTCATTCATTCATGAAATTTATTATTTCATTTCGTTTGATTTTGAATTATCTACTTCTAACTTTGCTTTATTTTTCAGAATGATGATTCAATGAAGATGTAGAGTTAGAAGTAATAGAGCGAGTACTTGTGCCCTTTTCAATTGGGAGATATGAAGATGAAGTCTTTTGTGTTGTTGCTTCCTTGAATTCAAGCCATCTACTTCTCGAACATCCTTTGCACTGTGATAAACGAGCATTGCATGATGGGTTCTTAAATCATTTTTCATTCATCCTAGGGAGAAGGAGAATCACGTTAGTACTAATTTCATCACACCAAGTACTTCAAGATCAACAACAACTTAAGAAAAACTTTGATGCTATGCAAAATAAACATTGAGTGAAGACAAAGGCATTTGGAGTAGTTGAAAATGAGAATATTCAAGAGATTGAGTGTGAAGAAAACCATGAATGTGAGAGTGGAACTCAAAAAGAACAAGAGTGTAATGAGAGCATACGAGAGGAGTATGAACAAGAGAAATTTTAAAAGGGACATGAGCATGAGAGAAAATAATGGGAGGAGAATGAAGTTTACTTTCTACTAATCAATCTTTTCTTCTTATTCTTTCGTTTGATTTGCAGGTTATTCCAAAGGCCATACCATTACAAATTGATGAATCAAATTTGTACATTGAAGTTCCAAATGTTGTAACATTTGGTATTCCAAAACATGTGCTCTTTGACATTCGAAGTACGTTCATTCTACATTCTAAGTTCAAACAATCTAAAGAAAGGGAAGTTCCAATGAACCTATCCAATGAGGACCTTAAACGGACAAATTCATTCAATCATGAAATTTATTATTTCAATTTCTTTGGTTTTGAATTATCTACTTCTAACTTTGCTTTATTTTTCAGAATGATGATTCAATGAAGATGAAGAGTTAGAAGTTATAGAGCAAGTACTTACGCCCTTTTCAATTGGGAGATATGAAGATGAAGTCTTGTGTGATGTTGCTTCCATGAATTCAAGCCATATACTTCTCGAACGTCCTTGGCACTGTGATAAACGAGCATTACATGATGGGTTTTTAAATCATTATTCATTCATCCATGGGAGAAGGAGATTCACGTTAGTACCAATGCCATCACACCAAGTACTTCAAGATCAACAACAACATAAGAAAAACTTTGATGCTATGCAAAATGAACATTGAGAAAAGACAAAGGCATTTGTAGTAGTTGAAAATGAGAATATTGAAGAGATTGTGATACAGTTCAACCTAGCCTCACTTGGATGGATGGTCAAGTCAAGGTTGTACCTTTTATTGTTTCGATCTAGGAAAGCAGCAAGTATCCTGCACAAACAAGAAAGCTAAAAAAATGGTTAAATGGAAGTAATGAAATGGGAAGATAAATATGGCAGCGGAAAATATATATAAGTTGGTGATATGTTTAAAGGAAATGATGAAGTATGGTAATGGAAGTAGAATGAAGGTGATGGAGATGAATATGAAAATTAGTATCTCAAAGAAGAACCAATGTTAAAGAACAAAGACCCAGAATTTATATTGCTTCTTTAAGGAATGGTAAACAAGGACTTTGACCCACTATCTATAAAGAGATAGGAACCATAAGTATCAGGGTGACATAGATAGGGGTGACGCCACAAGCATAAGCTTGATAAGTCGATAAATTTCACTTAAGAACTAAAGAGAGAAACTCTCACAAATATTTGATTAAACAAAGTGAATTGCTTTTTTACAAATGAAATGGAAAGCTATTATTTATAGGCCTAAGAGATGTCTAGGATGCACATACAAGATTTAATGATTGAACATTCATGGATGAATGTTCATCCTTAAGTAGATACAATGTACGTCCCCTATGCAAGTTCATGGACTAATAAAATAAATGAATGTTCATCCATTTAAGTGAATACATCTTCATAGCCGAATTCATCCTCTCTTGATGTGAACATGTTGGTTCATTTCGTTGCATGATTTGGAGGAATGTTTCATTGTATGTTCGGCCCCCTTTGGAATGCATGCACCAAGTGTGAACGTGACTCATAGGCTCCCTTCATGCACTTGGATTTGATGAATGAGTTTGAAAATAATGCATCCATATCCATTGAATGTGAACAAGTCCTTTAGCCTCATTGTATGATTGTACACGCCATAAATGGATTCATGAAGGTGGAAATGCATCAGGTGTGAACATGGCTCTTCATTTGGTTGTAAATCTCGAACTTATTTCCAGCCTGCTCTGTCTTAATTAATATGGGCATATCGTGGGCTCCCAATATCAGATTGATACGATTTAAAGTGCATTGGAAAGATAAGAGATAGAGGATTAAATGTTAAGAAGACTTAATCACCCAAAGATTCTTGAAATATGTTCAAAAATGACGATCAATCTGACTGACGTGAACTGTCCATCCAACTCTTCAATTGCCTTTAGTCTACTTAGCATCCAATGTACCTAGAAAAAGTATGTAAACAAATAATTAGATAGGAATTGAGATATTATAAATATGAGTGCAATCTGCCACCTATGTTAGAATGCAAATGAGCTAACTATGAATGCATATGCATTCAATGAGTTATATAAAGATGTGAATTAATAAGTCATACATGAATATCATATATTATACATATAAATGACAGCATATAACATTCAAGCATAATTAAGAATAATATAAACATATTCACATGACATGTAATGCATAAATAAGTAAATAAATAATAACATAAGGCAAGACTCCGTTAGAATCATATTGGAAGAACTTCAAAGTTGTGAGCATGTTTTTGTTGAACATGATGGTCGGTAGGATCACATCAGATTGAGTGTGAAGAAAACCATGAATTTGAGAGTGGAACCAAAAAAGAACAAGAGTGAAGTTTGCTTTCTACTAATCAATCTTTTCTTCTTATTCTTTCGTTTGATTTGCAGGTTATTCCAAAGGCCATACCATTGCAAATTGATGAATCAAATTTGTACATTGAAGTTCCAAATGTTGTAACATTTGGTATTCCAAAACATGTGCTCTTTGACATTCGAAGTACGTTCATTCTACATTCAAAGTTTAAACAATCTAAAGAAAGGGAAGTTCCAATGAACCTATCCAATGAGGACCTTAAACGAACAAATTCATTCAATCATGAAATTTATTATTTCATTTTCTTTGATTTTGAATTATCTACTTCTAACTTTGCTTTATTTTTCAGAATGATGATTCAATGAAGATGAAGAATTAGAAGTCATAGAGCAAGTATTTACGCCCTTTTCAATTGGGAGATATGAAGATGAAGTCTTGTTTGATGTTACTTCCATGAATTCAAGCCATATACTTCTCGGACGTCCTTGGCACTGTGATAAACGAGCATTGCATGATGGGTTTTTAAATCATTATCCAATCATCCATGGGAGAAGGAGATTCACGTTAGTACCAATGCCATCACACCAAGTACTTCAAGATCAACAACAACATAAGAAAAACTTTGATGCTATGCAAAATGAACATTGAGAGAAAAAAAGGCATTTGGAGTAGTTGAAAATGAGAATATTGAAGAGATTGAGTGTGAAGAAAACCATGAATGTGAGAGTGCAACTTAAAAAGAACAAGAGTGTAATGAGAGCATATGAGAGGAGTATGAAGAAGAGAAATTTCAAAAGGGACATGAGCATGAGAGAAAATAATGGGAGGAGAATTGAGTTTGCTTTCTACTAATCAATCTTTTATTCCTATTCTTTCGTTTGATTTGTAGGTTATTCCAAAGACCATTCCATTGCAAATTGATGAATCAAATTTGTACTTTGAAGTTCCAAATGTTGTAACATTTGGTATTCCAAAACATGTGCTCTTTAACATTCGAAGTACGTTCATTCTACATTCAAAGTTCAAACTATCTCAAGAAAAGGATGTTTTAATAAACCTATCCAATGAGGACCTTAAAAAAACAAATTCATTTTTTCTTGAAATTGATTATTTCATTTTCTTTGATTTTGAATTATCTACTTCTAACTTTGCTTTATTTTTCAGAATGATGATTCAATGAAGATGAAGAGTTAGAAGTCATAGAACAAGTACTTGTGCCCTTTTCAATTGGGAGATATAAAGATGAAGTCTTATGTGATGTTGCTTCCATGAATTTAAGCCATTTACTTCTCGGACGTCCTTGGCAGTGTGATAAACTAGCATTACATGATGAGTCCTTAAATCATTATTCATTCATCCATGAGAGAATGAGAATCACATTAGTACAATTGCCATCAGACAAAATACTTCAAGATTAACAACAACTTAAGAAAAACTTTGATACTATGCAAAAAGAACATTGAGAGAAAATAAAAGCTTTTGGAGTAGTTGAAAATGAGAATATTGAAGAGACTGAGTGTGAATAAAACCATGAATGTGAGAGTAGAACTCAAAAAGAGCAAGAGTGTAAAGAGAGCATACGAGAGGAGTATGAAGAATAAATATTTCAAAAGGGACATGAGCATGAGAGAAAATAATGGGAGGAGAATGAAGTTTGCTTTCGACTAATCAACCTTTTCTTCCTATTCTTTCGTTTGATTTGCAGATTGTTCCAAAGGCCATACCATTGCAAATTGATGAATAAAATTTGTACATTGAAATTACAAATGTTGTAACATTTGGTATTCCAAAACATGTGCTCTTTGACATTCGAAGTACGTTCATTCTACATTCAAAGTTCAAACAATCTCAAGAAAGGAATGTTCAATAAACCTATCCAATGAGGACCTTAAATGGACAATTTCATTTATTCATGAAATTGATTATTTACTTTTCTTTTATTTTCAATTATCTACTTCTAACTTTGCTTTATTTTCAGAATGATGATTCAATGAAAATTCGATGAAGATGAAGAGTTAGAAGTTATAGAGCAAGTACTTCACCCTTTTTAAGAGGGAGATATTAAGGTGATGTCTTGTGTGATGTTGCTTCCATGAATTCAAGCCATCTACTTCTCGGACTTCCTTGGAAGTGTGATAAACGAGCTTAGCATGATGGGTTCTTAAATCATTTTTCATTCATCCATGGGAGAAGGAGATTCACGTTAGTACCAATGCCATCACACCAAGTACTTCAAGATCAACAACAACTTACGAAAAACTTTGATACTATGCAAAATAAACATTAAGAGAAAACAAAGGCATTTGGAGTAGTTGAAAATGAGAATATTGAAGAGATTGAGTGTGAAGAAAAACACGAATGTGAGAGTGGAACTCAAAAAGAACAAGAGTGTAAAGAGAACATACGTGAGGAGTATGAAGAAGAGAAATTTCAAAAGGGACATGAGCATGAGAGAAAAGAATGCAAGGAGAATAAAGTTTGCTCTCTACTAATCTATCTTTTCTTCCTATTCTTTCGTTTGATTTGTAGGTTATTCCAAACGCCATACCATTGATAATTGATGAATCAAATTTGTACATTGAAGTTCCAAATGTTGTAACATTTGGTATTCCAAAACATGTGCACTTTGACATTCTATGTACGTTCATTCTACATTCAAAATTCAAACAATCTAAAGAAAGGGAAGTTTCAATGAACCTATCCAATGAGGACCTTAAACGGACAAATTCATTCAGTCATGAAATTTATTATTTCATTTCCTTTGATTTTGAATTATCTACTTCTAACTTTGCTTTATTTTTCAGAATGATGATTCAATGTAGATGTAGAGTTAGAAGTCACAGAGCAAGTACTTGCGCCCTTTTCAATTGGGAGATATGAAGATGAAGTCTTGTGTGATATTGCTTCCATGAATTCAAGCCATCTACTTCTCGAACGTCCTTTGCACTGTGATAAACGAGCATTGCATGATGGATTTTTAAATCATTATTCATTCATCCATGGGAGAAGGAGATTCGCGTTAGTACCAATGCCATCACACCAAGTACTTCAAGATCAACAACAACTTAAGAAAAACCTTGATGCTATGCAAAATGAACATTGAGAGAAAACAAAGGCATTTGGAGTAGTTGAAAATACGAATATTTAAGAGATTGAGTGTGAATAAAACCATGAATTTGAGAGTGGAACTCAAAAAGAACAAGAGTGTATAGAGAGCATACGAGAGGAGTATGAAGAACAGAAATTTCAAAAGGGACATGAGCATGAGAGAAAGTAATGGGAGGAGAATGAAGTTTGCTTTCTACTAATAAATATTTTCTTCCTATTCTTTCGTTTGATTTGCAGGTTATTCCAAAGGCCATACCATTGCAAATTGATGAATCAAATTTGTACATTGGAGTTCCAAATGTTGGAACATTTAGTATTCCAAAACATGTGCTCTTTGACATTCGAAGTACATTCATTCTACATTAAAAGTTCAAACAATCTCAAGAAATGGATGTTTCAATAAACCTATCCAATGAGGACCTTAAATGGATAATTTCATTTATTCATGAAATTGATCATTTCGTTTTCTTTGATTTTCAATTATCTACTTCTAACTTTGCTTTATTTTCAGAATGATGATTCAATGAAGATGAAATGAAGATGAAATGAAGATGAAATGAAGATGAAGAGTTAGATGTTATAGAGCAAGTACTTGAACTTCATTCTATCATTTCCATTACTTTTATATACATATTTAAATATACATATTTCCCTTCTTATAAAGTTGTTTGTACATTTTCAGTCTTAAATCAAAGCACTGCGAAGTTCTTAATAAAATCAAGATCGGGCAATCAGATATATGATATGAAACTCATAATCGAGATCATCATTATTCATCCATTTTCAAAGAACCCTAGCTATTGTCGCCACCTTCCTCATTCATTCCTTATTGTTCTTCATCGAGTCTAGAGCTTTTCTAGGTTTGATTCTTCAACAAGAGCAACGTTCATCAATCCGCCACCGCTTCCCTATCACAATGCTTCCAAGCCAAGTTCATGAATGTCAAGTGACCCTCAAGTCACGCATAGAAGAATGGGAGAAAGAAAAGAAGGCCAAAGAAGTTCATACTCCGAAGATGAATATCTATGCCAGCAGAGAAGATATCCGGAAACATTTATCAACTAAGAAGGCTCTACTTATACTTATGTATAAGGAAAGTTTTCTTATTACTAACCCTCCTGAAGGCTTGCCTTCTTCTATTTCTAATCTTTTACAGGAATTTGAGGATATGTTTCCCGAAGAAATTCCCGAGGGATTGCCTCCAATTAGAGGAATTGAACATCAAATTGATTTCATTCCTAGAGCCACCATTCCTAATAGACCAGCATATAGGAGCAATCATGAGGAAACAAAGGAATTACAAAGACAAGTCAAAGAACTCCTAGACAAAGGTTATATTCGGGAAAGTTTAAGTCCTTGTGTTGTACCCGTTTTGTTGGTACCAAAGAAAGATGGAACTTGGAGAATGTGCGTGGATTGTAGGGCAATGAATCAAATCACTATCAAATAGAGACACCCTATACCTCGGCTGGATGATATGCTCGATGAACTTAGTGGAGCCAACATCTTCTCCAAAATTGATTTGAAAAGTGGCTATCATCAAATAAGAATGAAGGAAGGTGATGAGTGGAAAACTGCATTCAAGACCAAACAAGGTTTGTATGAATGGTTTGTCATGCCTTTTGGCTTGACTAATGCCCCTAGTACCTTTATGCGTCTAATGAATTATGTCCTTCGGCCTTACATTGGTAAGTTTTGTGTTGTTTACTTTGATGATATCTTGATATACAGTAATTCACTAAAAGATCATGTTGAACATTTACGTCCCATTCATAGCACTTTGAGAGAAGAGCACCTATATGCTAATCTCAAGAAGTGTGCTTTTTGTACTAGTCAAGTTACTTTCTTAGGCTTCATTGTAAGTTCACAGGGATTGTCAGTGGATCCAGAAAAGATTAAGGCAATACAAGAATGGCCAAACCAGATCAATATTAGCCAAGTTCGGAGTTTCCATGGATTAGCCAGTTTTTATAGAAGGTTTGTACCAAATTTTAGTTTTATTATCGCCCCCTTAATAGGGATTATTAAGAAGAATTTGAACTTCTCTTGGTGCAAAGAACAAGATGAAGCATTCAACGAAATCAAGGGTTGTTTAACAAAGGCTCCACTATTAGCATTGTCGAACTTTGAGAAAACATTTGAAGTTGAATGTGATGCCTCTGGAATTGGGATTGGTGCTGTTTTAAGTCAAAAAGGAAAGCCCATCGCCTACTTTAGTGAAAAACTAAATGGGGCAACTTTGAACTCTCCAACATATGACAAAGAAATGTATGCACTCATTTGAACCTTGGAGACTTGGCAACACTACTTATTGCCGAAAGAATTAGTGATACACACTGACCATGAAGCATTAAAGCATATCAAAGGACAACACAAACTCAACAAGAGATATGCCAAAAGGGTTGAATTTCTTGAGTCTTTTCCCTATGTCATCCACTATAAGAGAGGAAAGGATAATGTCATGGCAGATGCTCTTTCACGCATGTATGTCTTACTTAACACTTTGGATTCCAAACTTCTTGGTTTGTCATTCATTAAGGAACATTATGCTACTGATTTGGACTTTGGAGACAGGTATAAGTTATGTGAAACAAGTGCTCATGACAAATATTATCAGCATGATGGATATATTTTCAAAGAAGGACGATTATGTATTCCACAAGATTCCATACGAGAAGTTTTAACCAAAGAAGCGCATGAAGGAGCACTCATGGGACACTTTGGAGTCGAAAAGACTCTTGGCATTTTGAAAGAACATCTCTTTTGGCCAAAGACTTGTGGCGTCATTCTTTCACCTTGATACTTCTGGTTCTTATCTCTTATAGATAGAGGGTCAAAGTTCTTAATACCATCCCTTATAACGACTTATAAGAAACGAGTCTTTGCTCCTTTATAGCATTGGTTCATTCTTAGTCTTATAAGATACTATCTATTCATTACCACCTTACATCATCACTTTCACGCCAACTCCATCAACATTCCATTACTATTTCCATCACCATTATCCATATCCCTTCACACCCATATAATCATCCTTCATCATCAACAAGGCATTCGTCCATTTACCACCATTGGAGGCCGAATCCATCATCACTTGAAGGATCATTCTACAACACTTTCGCAGCCCTTCTTTGATAACTATTCTATCCATTTCAATTCTTTCCATTTCCTTCCTTAATTATTCATTAATTCAACCAATTATTCTTCTTTGGTGCAGATTACTTTTCAATTCAAGGTGTAGCATTTGGTGTCTCTCCTAGATCGGGAAATAACAAGGTTGCCATCTTCTCCATTATTGAAGAAGCCTGGTTAGCCTTACAACAAGCGGTAATTAGAGCTTTGGTGGATTGACAATCAAGTGCTACAACAAAGGCAACAAAAAGAAAAAAAAGAAGAAAAACAAAAAGAAAAGAAAAAGACTCCTACATCAAATTTGGAGTGCAAAAGAAAGAAAAAAAAGAAGAAATTTCAAAGAAAAAGAAAAAGTGAAGCAAGTTGCAAATTACACTCAAAGAGAAGCACCATACAATCTACCCCAACATCAAACTTGAAAGAGGTATCCTTGTTGTTTCTTGTGAAGGAAGATAGTAAGTGTTGTAACTTGAGTTGTAAGTTATATTCATTTTCTCTCTATTTCATTTCCTTTTCTTTCATCTTTTCTTATTTCATTACTTTATCCTTTTATTTTCTATCCTACCTTTACCATAACCATTTCTATACCCTAACCATATTGTTTTAAGCCGACGCACAAACTAAGAAACCTGCTCAATCTTGAGTTAGTTCTTTAAAGGACCACAAGAGAGAATTGAGCGGTAAAAGGCAAACGAGAGGGTGAAATCAGAAGGGGGATCAAAAAAAGCCAAGAACATATCCCCGAGTGCAAACACGAGTGCGAGTGGAGTGAAGTCTTAAATATCTTTGGAGTGACCAAGTGAGGCTTTTGTGAGTGTGCTGGTAAGGTTTTAATTTTTTTTATACTAACAATGTCTTGTGATCTTCCATCTTTCCAAACATTGGAGGATGAACAACAAAGAACAAACACATTTCACACTCGTTGCCATGTAAATGGTAAAGTGTGTCTTGTAGCTATTGATGGAGGAAGTTGTACAAACATTGCAAGCACATACATGGTCAAGAAATTGGGACTTCAACATTCAAACATCCTAGCCCATATGTTTTGCAAGGATTAAATGAAGATGAAGAGTTCGAAGTCATAGAGCAAGTACTCCATCAACATTCCATTACTATTTCCATCACCATTATCCATATCCCTTCACACCCATATAATCATCCTTCATCATCAACAAGCCATTCGTCCATTTACCACCATTGGAGGCCGAATCCATCATCCCTATTCGGCCAAGCATCAACTACCATCCAAATCGGCGCCAACATAAAGTGACATAAGAACTATTCGACCAAGGGATATTACCCTCCATTTAAATTGAATTGTCATCTCTATTTAGCATTAAATTATGTCTCTATAGGAAGGCACAAGGCTGGCCGAATCTCCTTGTAATTATTCAGCCATGTCTCTCCATTTCCTATAAATAGGAAAGCATTCATCATTTGTAATCAGAACATTTTTATTAATCAAAGTGAGATTATTCTCTTCCTTAAGTCCTGGCGACTTTTATCGACTTATCAAGTATATTTTATACTTGTGGCATCAACCCCTTTTTTTTCACCTTGATACTTCTGGTTCCTAGTTCTTTATAACTAGTGGGTCAAAGTACTTCATACCACCCCTTAAAGAAGCAATATAAAGTCTGGGTCTTTGCTCTATATAGCATTGGTTCTTCTTTGAGTCTTCTTTAAGATACCAACCTCACAATCATCCCTTTGTGTCATAAACCATAACCATAGCCATATCAACCATCATCCGCTTCCATCTCTTAATTAAACAGCCCACCTAATCACCCTTATGTTTACCACCCTTAACCCTCGCTTTTGAGCCATTCACTTGTGCAGGTTGTTTGCTTCCTTCCTAGATCCACAATCAATTGTTAAGGCATCAGAATAGCCTTACATCAAGCGGTAATCAGAGCTATTAGTGGAAGAAAGCAACGTGCAACAACAACAAAAAGAAAAATACAAAAAGAAGTGTAAAAGTGAAGTGAAAAGTCAAAGAAAAAGAAAAATCAGAAAAGAAAGTGAAGCACTCAAAAGAAAGAAAAATCCAGCACTCAAACGAAGAAAAAACAAAGAAAAGAAAAGAAAGAAGTTAAAGCACTCATCAACAATTCTCATCACCAAGCAAGTCAAGTAAGCCGTTTTAAATTGATTGTGGTGATAGAAGGTTGTGAAGTGACTTGTGTAAGTAACCCCTTTTGTTCTTTTCTTTCTATTTCTAAGCCACCCTTTCATTATATTTGTTTTTCTCTTCCTACTAACCCTTTTACAGCTGACGCTAAACAAGTAAAATTTACTTGATATAGTCTTGAGTAAAGTTCTCTAGAACTTGAGACAAGATAATCGAGAGGAAAAAGGCTGGAGAGTGTGTGATATCAGAAGAGGACAAGTAAAAGCCATTAAAGTCCTAGAGTGCAAACACGAGCGGATTGAGTGACATCAAGTTTTCTTGGAGTGACTCGTGAGGCTTTGTGAGAGTATATTCTGGTAAGGTCCTACACACATTTCAATTTTTCCTTATTTGCTAACATGTCTCTTCCATCCAACATCTTTGTAGTCAAAAGGACTTTGAACATTCAAAGTCAAGAGGATGAACAAAGAGAGAACATCTTCCATACCAAATGTCACGTGGAAGATAAAATTTGCGTGGTGAACATTGATGGAGGAAGTTGTACAAATGTAGCAAGTACTCACATGGTGGAAAAATTGGGTCTCAAGACTTCCAAGCATCCTCATCCATACAAACTTCAGTGGCTCAATGATGTGGGTAAAGCCAAGGTAACCAAACAAGTTGTTGTACCTTTCTCAATTGGAAGATACCAAGACGAAGTCCTTTGTGACGTGGTGTCAATGAGTGCAAGCCACCTTATACTCGGGCGTCCTTGGCAATATGATAAGAAGTCTACCCATGACGGATTCTCTAACAAGTACTCTTTTCAGCATCAAGGGAGAAAAATCATATTAGCACCAATGCTTCCAAGCCAAATTCATGAATGTCAAGTGACCCTCAATTCACGCATAGAAGAATGGGAGAAAGAAAAGAAGGCCAAAGAAATTCATACTCCGAAGATGAATATCTATGCCAGCAGAGGAGATATCCGGAAACATTTATCAACTAAGAAGGCTCTACTTTTACTTATGTATAAGAAAAGTTTTCTTCTTACTAACCCTCCTGAAGGCTTGCCTTCTTCTATTTCTAATCTTTTGCAGGAATTTGAGGATATGTTTCCCGAATAAATTCCCGAGGGATTGCCTCCAATTAGAGGAATTCAACATCAAATTGATTTTATTCATGGAGCCACCATTCCTAATAGACCAACATATAGAAACAATCCCGAGAAAACAAAGGAATTACAAAGACAAGTCAAAGAACTCATCGACAAAGGTTACATTCAGGATAGTTTAAGTCCTTGTGTTGTACCCGTTTTGTTGGTACCAAAGAAAGATGGAACTTGGAGAATGTGCATGGATTATAGGGCAGTGAATCAAATCACTATCAAATATAGGTACCCCATACCTCGGCTAGATGATATGCTTGATGAACTTAGCGGAGCCAACATCTTCTCCAAAATTGATTTGAAAAGTGGTTACCATCAAATAAGAATGAAGGAAGGTGACGAGTGGAAAACTGCATTCAAGACCAAGCAAGGTTTGTATGAATGGTTAGTCATGCCTTTTGGCTTGACTAATGCCCCTAGTACCTTTATGCGTCTAATGAATCATGTCCTTCGGCCTTACATTGGTAAGTTTTGTGTTGTTTACTTTGATGATATCTTGATATACAGTAAGTCACTAAAAGATCATGTTGAACATTTACATTCCATTCTTAGCACTTTAAGAGAAAAGCACCTATATGCTAATCTCAAGAAGTGTGCTTTTTCACTAATCAAGTTACTTTCTTAGGCTTCATTGTAAGTTCACAGGGATTGTCAGTGGATCCAGAAAAGATTAAGGCAATACAAGAATGGCCAAAGCCCGTCAATGTTAGCCAAGTTCAGAGTTTCCATAGATTAGCCAGTTTTTATAGAAGGTTTGTACCAAATTTTAGTTCTATTGCCTCCCCCTTAACAGGGATTATTAAGAAGAATTCGAACTTCTCTTGGGGCAAAGAACAAGATGAAGCATTCAACGAACTCAAGGATTGTTTAACAAAGGCTCCACTATTAGTATTGTCGAACTTTGAGAAAAATTTGAAATTGAATGTGATGCCTCTGGAATTGGGATTGGTGTTGTTTTAAGTCAAGAAGGGAAAGCCCATCGCCTACTTTAGTGAAAAACTAAATAGGGCAACTTTGAACTATCCAACATATGACAAGGAAATGTAAGCACTAATTCAACTTTGGAGACTTGGCGCACTACTTATTGCCGAAAGAATTCGTGATACACACTGACCATGAAGCATTAAAGCATATCGAAGGACAACACAAACTCAACAAGAGACATGCCAAATGGGTTGAATTTCTTGAGTCTTTTCCCTATGTCATCCACTATAAGAGAGGAAAGGATAATGTCGTGGCAGATGCTCTTTCACGCAGGTATGTCTTACTTATCACTTTGGATTCCAAACTTCTTGGTTTTTCATTCATTAAGGAACATTATGCTACTGATTTGGACTTTGGAGAAAGGTATAAGTTATGTGAAACAGGTGCTCATGACAAATATTATCGGCATGATGGATATCTTTTCAAAGAAGGATGATTATGTATTCCACAAGGTTCCATGTGAGAAGTGTTAACTAAAGAAGCGCATGAAGGAGGACTCATGGGACACTTTGGAGTCGAAAAGACTCTTGGCATTCTGAAAGAACACCTTTTTTGGCCAAAGATGAAAAGGTATGTTGAAAAGGTATGTGAGATGTGTTTAGTATGTAAAAAGACAAAATCAAGAGTCATGCCTCATGGATTATACATGCCCTTGCCAATACCAACCATGCCATGGATAGATATCTCAATGGACTTTGTTTTGGGCTTACCAAAAACAAAGAGTGGAAAGGATTCAATATTTGTGGTGGATGATCGATTCTCCAAGATGGCTCACTTTATACCATGTCACAAGACTGATGATGCTATTAATGTTGCTAACTTATTCTTCCGAGAAGTGGTAAGGTTACATGGACTTCCTCGAACCATTGTGTCAAATAGAGACGTTAAGTTCTTAAGTCACTTTTGGAGGACTTTGTGGAGCAAAATCGGCACAAAACTACTATTCTCTACTATAATTCATTCTCAAACGGATGGTCAAACTGAAGTAGTTAATAGAGTTTTATCAATGCTACTACGATCCATTATCAAGAAAAACATCAAGACATGGGAAGAATGCCTACCATACGTGGAGTTTGCATACAATCGAACCATTCACTCGGTAACCAAATATTCTCCATTTGAGGTAGTGTATGGTTTCAATCCTTTAACTCATTTGGACTTACTTCCTTTACCTTGTGATCAAATAGTAAACAAAGATGGAAAGAACAAGGCAGAATTTGTTAAAAGACTCCATCAACAAGTCAAGGACAACATTGAAAAGAGAACAAGACAATATGAACAGCAAGCAAACAAAGGAAGGAAGAAGATAACTTTTGACGTGGGAGATTGGATTTGGGTACACTTTAGGAAAGAAAGATTTCCAAACCAAAGGAAGTCTAAACTACTACCTCGAGGAGATGGCCCATTTCAGATTGTAGAAAAGATCAACGACAATGCCTATAAACTTTAATTGCCCAGTGAGTTTGGTGGCGTCAGTGCCTCATTCAACATCACTGACTTATCACCCTTTGAGGATGGACACGATTTGGGGACAAATCGCTTAAAAGAAGGGGGATGATGTGATCGCACCTACCCCAGATCTGGAAGTCATGCTGCAAGGTCCCATTACTAGGTCAAGGGCCAAACAATTCAGGGAAATTCTCCTAACTAAGTGTCTTGAAGCTTTTGATTCATTTAATAACTTAACACCCTTCTATGTTATGTTATATAATGTTTTAATAGTAAAAGAATAACTTAGTATGAATACATCTGGCACATTGTTATTTTAATATGTTAAGCATGTTAGGATAGCTTTATAAACATATTAAGCATGATTATTATTTATACATCAAGGCAGCATACTTATAATGCATTTCGTTAGTTCATATGCATTCATATTAACTCTTAAGCCTCATGCATAATCCTAAACATATTAAGAGATGATATAATTAGCTCATGGCCTTCAAACTTAGTTCACATTACCATAATCAAACATGGAAGCAAGGTATTTAGCTCGTCTTAGCTCAATATCATGGACTTACCTTGTTTCCTTGCACATATAGGTACAATGGAGTGTGATGCACGTTGAGGTAGCTTGGTGAATGATTTGGACATCATATGCAGCTCACAAACAGCTTACAAAGTACAAGGCAGCTCATGGAACACTAAGGGAAGCTCGATTCAGCTGGAGGAGCGTAAGGCTAGCTAAACTTAGCTAGTTGGACTATTTGGAGCTGATTTACCAAAAGTGATGTCAAAGGTAGCTGAATGTAGCTGAACATAATGTTGAGGAGCTCACAAGGACTTAGCTAGGAAGCTTGTTCACAAACAACCCATGTTTGCTAGCTAGCTCCACAACTCAAGCTAGCTTGAAGGAGACACATGCACGCCCAAGAGAGAGCATGACCTACAATCATTCCATGCACAAGGCTGTACCACAAGGCTTCCTAGAACACCCATGTTCCTTGCATATGACCAGTCCCCATGTGCCTTGCATATGGATCATTTAGGCGCCAAGATGAAGAGTTCTCTCCCTATTAAGCCAAGCCATGTGTTTTGCATGTGCTCAGCCCCCATGTGTCTTGCATATGGTTCATTTAGACACCAAGAGGAAGAGTTCTATCCCTATTCGGCCAAGCATCAACTACCATCCAAATTGGCGCCAACATGAAGTGACATAAGAACTATTCGACCAAGGGATATTACCCTCCATTTAAATTGAATTGTCATCTCTATTTAGCATTAAATTATGTCTCTATAGGAAGGCACAAGGCTGGCCGAATCTTCTTGTAATTATTCAGCCATGTCTCTCCATTTCCTATAAATAGGAAAGCATTCATCATTTGTAATCAGACCATTTTTATTAATCAAAGTGAGATTATTCTATTCCTTAAGTCCTGATGACTTTTATCGACTTATCAAGTATATTTTATACTTGTGGCATCAACCCCTTTTTTTCACCTTGATACTTCTGGTTCCTAGTTCTTTATAACTAGTGGGTCAAAGTACGTCATACCACCCCTTAAAGAAGCAATATAAAGTCTGGGTCTTTGCTCTATATAGCATTGGTTCTTCTTTGAGTCTTCTTTAAGATACTACCCTCACAACCATCCCTTTGTTTCATAAACCATAACCATAGCCATAACAACCATCTTCCGCTTCCATCTCTCAATTAAACAACCCACCTAATCACCCTTATGTTTACTACCCTTAACCCTCTCTTTTGAGCCATTCACTTGTGCAGGTTGTTTGCTTCCTTCCTAGATCCACAATCAATTATTAAGGCATCAGAAGAGCCTTACATCAATATCATTATTCATCCATTTTCAATCTACATGGGCAACCATCAAAGGGTTAGAAGAATGACAAGTCATTTAATTGAATTAAATTGCGTTTAGGAGATTATTTTATTTTAATTGTAAAAACTCTTCATATGGTGTCTATCAACACTATAAATAGGCACCACCGTGGCATTTGTACTAAGAAATTTTTGTATAATAAACTCTCTGAATGATTGTTTTCATTTTAGTTCTTGGATTAGAACTCTATCGATTTCTTGTTGGTCTTGAATTCATCATCCATTTCATCTTGTTATAGCTTTCGTTCCTAGCTCTACTATAGCTAGTGGGTCACATTTCACCCTCTATCACTTCGATTCCATCTTTAGTATATTGTTGGTTTCTAACTCATATATAGTTAGAGGGTCAGAATCCATCCTTTGAATTGCTATCATTGACCATGCTAACCACAAACATCCTTAACCATTTTCCTTACATCCAATCAACCACTATTATCACTACACATCTTTCATTTACAATCCACTTCAACTTCATTCTATCATTTCCATTACTTACATACACATATTTAAATATACATATTTCCCTTCTTATAACGTTGTTTGTACATTTTTAGTCTTAAATCAAAGCACTACGAAGTTCTTAATAGAATCAAGATCGGGCAATCATATATATGATCTAAAACTCATAATCGAGATCATATCATTATTCATCCATTTTCAATCTACATGGGCAACCATCAAAAGGTTAGAAGAATGACAAGTCATTTAATTGAATTAAATTGCATTAAGGTTATTGCTTTATTTTAATTGTAAAAACTCTTCATATGGTGCCTATCAACACTATAAATAGGCACCTCCATGGCATTTGTACTAAGAACTTTTTGCATAATAAACTCTTTGAATTATTGCTTTCATTTTAGTTCTTGGATTAGAACTCAATTGGTTTCTTGTAGGTCTTGTGAAGTCTTCATCCATTTCATCTTGTTATAGCGTTGGGTCCTAGCTCTACTATAGCTAGTGGGTCACGTTCCACCCTCCATCACTTCGATTCCATCTTTAGTTTATTGTTGGTTTCTAACTCATATATAGTTAGAGGGTCATAATCCATTCTTTAAATTACCATCATTGTCCACGTCAACCATAAACATCCTTCACCATTTTCCTTACATCCAATCAACCACTATCATCACCACACTTCTTTCATTTACAATCCAATTGAACTTCATTCTATCATTTCCATTACCTACATACGCATATTTAAATATACATATTTCCCTTCTTATAATGTTGTTTGTACATTTTCACTCTTAAATCAAAGCGCTACGAAGTTCTTAATAGAATCAAGATCGGGTAATCATATATACGATCTGAAATTCATAATCGAGATCATATCATTATTAATCCATTTTCAATCTACATGGGCAACTATAAAAAGGTTAGAAGAATGCCAAGTCATTTATTTGAATTAAATATCATTTAGGTGATTTATTTATTTTAATTGTAAAAACTCTTCATATTGTGCCTATCAACACTATAAATAGGCACCTCCATGGCATTGTACTAAGAACTTTTTGCATAATAAACTCTTTGAATTATTTCTTTCATTTTAGTTCTTGGATTAGAACTCTATCGGTTTCTTGTAGGTCTTGAAGGCTTCGTCTATTTCATCTTGTTATAGTTTTGATTCCTAACTCTACTATAGCTAGTGGGTCACGTTCCACCCTCTATCACTTCGATTCCATCTTTAGTATATTATTGGTTCCTAACTCATATATACTTAGACAGTCACAATCCATCCTTTGAATTACAATCATTCTCCACGCCAACCACAAACATCCTTCACCATTTTCGTTACATCCAATCAACCACTATCATCATCACACTTCTTTCATTTACAATCCACTTAACCTTTATTCTACCATTTTCATTACTTTCATACACATATTTAAATATACATATTTCCCTTCTTATAGTGTTGTTTGTACATTTTCAGTCTACAATCAAAGCACTGCGAGAATCAAGATCTACAAATCATATCTATGATCCGAAACTCATAACCGATATCATATCAGTAGTCAACCATTTTCAATCTACATGGGCAACCATTAAAGGGTAAGAAGAATGACAAGTCATTGAATTGAATTAAATTGCATTTAGGTGATTGTTTTATTTTAATTGTAAAAACTCTTCATTTGGTGCCTATCAACACAATAAATAGGCACCTCCACGACATTTGTAATAAGAACTTTTTTCATAATAAACTCTTTGATAGATTGCTTTAATTTTAGTTCTTGGATTAGAACTCTATCGGTTTCTTATAGGTCTTGAAGCCTTCATCCATTTCATCTAGATATAACATTACTTCTTAGCTCTACTATAGCTAGTGGGCCACGTTTCACCCTCTATCACTTCGATTCCATCTTTAGTATATTGTTGGTTTCTAACTCATATATAGTTAGAGGGTCACAATCCATACTTTAAATTACTATCATTGTCCACGCCAACCATAATCATCCTTCACCATTTTTGTTACATCCAATCAACCACTATCATCACCCCACTTCTTTCATTTACAATCCACTTCAACTTCATTCTATCATTTCCATTACCTACATACACATATTTAAATATACATATTTCCCTTCTTATAACATTGTTTGTACATTTTCAATCTAAAATCAAAGCACTACGACTTTCTTACTAGAATCAAGATCGGGCAATCATATATATGATCCGAAACTCATAATCGATATCATATCATTATTCATCCATTTTCAATCTACATGGACAACCATCAAAAGGTTAGAAGAATGACAAGTCATTTAAGTGAATTAAGTTGCATTTAGGTGATTGTTTTATTTTAATTGTATAAACTCTTCATATGGTTCCTGTCAACACTATAAATAGGCACCTCCATGGCATTTGTTCTAAGAACGTTTTGCATAATAAACTCTTTGAATTATTGCTTTCATTTTAGTTCTTGGATTAGAACTCTATTGGTTTCTTGTAGGTCTTGAAGTCATCATCCATTTCATCTTGTTATAGTGTTGGTTCCTACCTCTTCTATAGCTAGTGGGTCACGTTCCACCCTTCATCACTTCGATTCCATCTTTAGTTTATTGTTGGTTTCTAACTCATATATAGTTAGAGGGTCACAATCCGTTCTTTAAATTACCATCATTGTCCACATCAACCACAAACATCCTTCACCATTTTCCTTACATCCAATCAACCACTATCATCACCACACTTCTTTCATTTACAATCCAAATGAACTTTATTCTATCATTTCCATTACCTACATACACATATTTAAATATACATATTTCCCTTCTTATAACGTTGTTTGTACATTTTCAGTCTTAAATCAAAGCGCTACGAAGTTCTTAATAGAATTAAGATCGGGCAATCATATATTTGATCTGAAATTCGTAATCGAGATCATATCATTATTCATCCATTTTCAATCTACATGGGAAACCATCAAAAGGTTAGAAGAATGGCAAGTCATTTATTTGAATTAAATATCATTTTGGTGATTTATTTATTTTAATTGTAAAAACTCTTCATATGGTGCCTATCAACACTATAAATAGGCACCTCCTTGGCATTTGTACTAAGAACTTTTTGCATAATAAACTCTTTGAATTATTTCTTTCATTTTAGTTCTTGGATTAGAACTCTATTGGTTTCTTGTAGGTCTTGAAGGCTTCATCCATTTCATCTTGTTATAGCGTTGGTTCCTATCCCTACTATAGCTAGTGGGTTACGTTCCACCCTCTATCACTTCGATTCCATCTTTAGTATATTGTTGGTTCCTAACACATATATAGTTAGAGGGTCACAATCCATCATTTGAATACTATCATTCTCCACACCAGCCGCAAACATCCTTCACCATTTTCGTTACATCCAATCAACCACTATCATCACCACACTTCTTTCATTTACAATCCAGTTCAACTTTACTCTATCATTTTCATTACTTTCATACACATATTTAAATATACATATTTCCCTTCTTATAACGTTGTTTGTACATTTTCAGTCTTCAATCAAAGCACTGCGAGAATCAAGATCGGTAAATCATATATATGATCTGAAACTCATAATCGCGATCATATCATTTTTCAACCATTTTCAATCTACATGGGAAACCATTAAAGTGCAAGAAGAATGACAAGTAATTGAATTGAATTAAATTGCATTTAGGTGATTGTTTTATTTTAATTGTAAAAACTCTTCATTTGGTGCCTATCAACACTATGAATAGGCACCTCCACGACATTTGTACCAAGAACTTTTTTCATAATAAACTCTTTGAAAAATTGCATTCATTTTAGTTCATGAATTAGAACTCTATCGGTTTCTTGTCGATCTTGAAGCTTTCATCCATTCCATCTTGTTATAACATTGGTTCCTAGCTCTACTATAGCTTGTGGGATACGTTCGACCCTCTATCACTTCGATTCCATCTTTATTATATTGTTGGTTCCTAACTCATATATAGTTAGAAGGTCACAATCCATCCTTTGAATACTATCATTCTCCATGCCAACCACAAATATCCTTCACCATTCTCGTTACATCCAATCAACCGCTATCATCACCACACTTCTTTCATTTATAACCCACTTCAACTTCATTCTATCATTTCCATTACCTACATACACATATTTAAATATACATATTTCCCTTCTTATAACGTTGTTTGTACACATATTTAAATATACATATTTCCCTTCTTATAGTTAGAGGGTCACAATCCATCATTTGAATACTATCATTCTCCACACCAGCCGCAAACATCCTTCACCATTTTCGTTACATCCAATCAACCACTATCATCATCACACTTCTTTCATTTACAATCCACTTAACCTTTATTCTACCATTTTCATTACTTTCATACACATATTTAAATATACATATTTCCCTTCTTATAGTGTTGTTTGTACATTTTCAGTCTACAATCAAAGCACTGCGAGAATCAAGATCGACAAATCATATCTATGATCCGAAACTCATAACCGATGTCATATCAGTAGTCAACCATTTTCAATCTACATGGGCAACCATTAAAGGGTAAGAAGAATGACAAGTCATTGAATTGAATTAAATTGCATTTAGGTGATTGTTTTATTTTAATTGTAAAAACTCTTCATTTGGTGCCTATCAACACAATAAATAGGCACCTCCACGACATTCGTACTAAGAACTTTTTTCATAATAAACTCTTTGATAGATTGCTTTAATTTTAGTTCTTGGATTAGAACTCTATCGGTTTCTTATAGGTCTTGAAGCCTTCATCCATTTCATCTAGATATAACATTACTTCCTAGCTCTACTATAGCTAGTGGGCCACGTTTCACCCTCTATCACTTCGATTCCATCTTTAGTATATTGTTGGTTTCTAACTCATATATAGTTAGAGGGTCACAATCCATACTTTGAATTACTATCATTGTCCACGCCAACCATAATCATCCTTCACCATTTTTGTTACATCCAATCAACCACTATCATTACCCCACTTCTTTCATTTACAATCCACTTCAACTTCATTCTATCATTTCCATTACCTACATACACATATTTAAATATACATATTTCCCTTCTTATAACGTTGTCTGTACATTTTCAATCTAAAATCAAAGCACTACGACTTTCTTACTAGAATCAAGATCGGGCAATCATATATATGATCTGAAACTCATAATCGCGATCATATCATTATTCATCCATTTTCAATCTACATGGACAACCATTAAAAGGTTAGAAGAATGACAAGTAATTGAATTGAATTAAATTGCATTTAGGTGATTGTTTTATTTTAATTGTAAAAACTCTTCATTTGGTGCCTATCAACACTATAAATAGGCACCTCCACGACATTTGTTCTAAGAACTTTTTTCATAATAAACTCTTTGAAGTATTGCATTCATTTTAGTTCATGAATTAGAACTCTATCGGTTTCTTGTCGATCTTGAAGCTTTCATCCATTCCATCTTGTTATAACATTGGTTCCTAGCTCTACTATAGCTTGTGGGTTACGTTCCACCCTCTATCACTTCGATTCCATCTTTAGTTTATTGTTGGCTTCTAACTCATATATAGTTAGAAGGTCACAATCCATCCTTTGAATACTATCATTCTCCATGCCAACCACAAATATCCTTCACCATTCTCGTTACATCCAATCAACCGCTATCATCACCACACTTCTTTCATTTATAACCCACTTCAACTTCATTCTATAATTTCCATTACCTACATACACATATTTAAATATACATATTTCCCTTCTTATAACGTTGTTTGTACATTTTCAGTCTTAAATCAAAGCGCTACGAAGTTCTTAATAGAATTAAGATCGGGCAATCATATATTCGATCTGAAATTCGTAATCGAGATCATATCATTATTCATCCATTTTCAATCTACATGGGCAACCATCAAAAGGTTAGAAGAATGGCAAGTCATTTATTTGAATTAAATATCATTTAGGTGATTTATTTATTTTAATTGTAAAAACTCTTCATATGGTGCCTATCAACACCATAAATAGGCACCTCCTTGGCATTTGTACTAAGAACTTTTTGCATAATAAACTCTTTGAATTATTTTTTTCATTTTAGTTCTTGGATTAGAACTCTATTGGTTTCTTATAGGTCTTGAAGGCTTCATCCATTTCATCTTGTTATAGCGTTGGTTCCTATCCCTACTATAGCTAGTGGGTTACGTTCCACCCTCTATCACTTTGATTCCATCTTTATTATATTGTTGGTTCCTAACTCATATATAGTTAGAAGGTCACAATCCATCCTTTGAATACTATCATTCTCCACACCAGCCGAAAACAACCTTCACCATTCTCGTTACATCCAATCAACCGCTATCATCACCACACTTCTTTCATTTATAACCCACTTCAACTTCATTCTATCATTTCCATTACCTACATACACATATTTAAATATACATATATCCCTTCTTATAACGTTGTTTGTACATTTTCAGTCTTAAATCAAAGCGCTACGAAGTTCTTAATAGAATTAAGATCGGGCAATCATATATTTGATCTGAAATTCATAATCGAGATCATATCATTATTCATCCATTTTCAATCTACATGGGAAACCATCAAAAGGTTAGAAGAATGGCAAGTCATTTATTTGAATTAAATATCATTTTGGTGATTTATTTATTTTAATTGTAAAAACTCTTCATATGTTGCCTATCAACACTATAAATAGGCACCTCCTTGGCATTTGTACTAAGAACTTTTTGCATAATAAACTCTTTGAATTATTTCTTTCATTTTAGTTCTTGGATTAGAACTCTATTGGTTTCTTGTAGGTCTTGAAGGCTTCATCCATTTCATCTTGTTATAGCGTTGGTTCATATCCCTACTATAGCTAGTGGGTTACGTTCCACCCTCTATCACTTCGATTCCATCTTTAGTATATTGTTGGTTCCTAACACATATATAGTTAGAGGGTCACAATCCATCATTTGAATACTATCATTCTCCACACCAGCCGCAAACATCCTTCACCATTTTCGTTACATCCAATCAACCACTATCATCACCACACTTCTTTCATTTACAATCCAGTTCAACTTTACTCTATCATTTTCATTACTTTCATACACATATTTAAATATACATATTTCCCTTCTTATAACGTTGTTTGTACATTTTCAGTCTTCAATCAAAGCACTGCGAGAATCAAGATCGGTAAATCATATATATGATCTGAAACTCATAATCGCGATCATATCATTATTCAACCATTTTCAATCGACATGGGAACCCATTAAAGTGCAAGAAGAATGACAAGTAATTGAATTGAATTAAATTGCATTTAGGTAATTGTTTTATTTTAATTGTAAAAACTCTTCATTTGGTGCCTATCAACACTATGAATAGGCACCTCCACGACATTTGTACCAAGAACTTTTTTCATAATAAACTCTTTGAAAAATTGCATTCATTTTAGTTCATGAATTAGAACTCTATCGGTTTCTTGTCGATCTTGAAGCTTTCATCCATTCCATCTTGTTATAACATTGGTTCCTAGCTCTACTATAGCTTGTGGGATACGTTCCACCCTCTATCACTTCGATTCCATCTTTATTATATTGTTGGTTCCTAACTCATATATAGTTAGAAGGTCACAATCCATCCTTTGAATACTATCATTCTCCATGCCAACCACAAATATCCTTCACCATTCTCGTTACATCCAATCAACCGCTATCATCACCACACTTCTTTCATTTATAACCCACTTCAACTTCATTCTATCATTTCCATTACCTACATACACATATTTTAATATACATATTTCCCTTCTTATAACGTTGTTTGTACATTTTCAGTCTTAAATCAAAGCGCTACGAAGTTCTTAATAGAATTAAGATCGGGCAATCATATATTCGATCTGAAATTCGTAATCGAGATCATATCATTATTCATCCATTTTCAATCTACATGGGAAACCATCAAAAGGATAGAAGAATGGCAAGTCATTTATTTGAATTAAATATCATTTAGGTGTTTTATTTATTTTAATTGTAAAAACTCTTCTTATGGTGCCTATCAACACTATAAATAGGCACCTCCATGGCATTTGTACTAAGAACTTTTTGCATAATAAACTCTTTCAATTATTTCTTTCATTTTAGTTCTTGGATTAGAACTCTATTGGTTTCTTGTAGGTCTTGAAGGCTTCATCCATTTCATCTTGTTATAGCGTTGGTTCCTATCCCTACTATAGCTAGTGGGTTACGTTCCACCCTCTATCACTTCGTTTCCATCTTTAGTATATTGTTGGTTCCTAACCCATATATAGTTAGAGGGTCACAATCCATCATTTGAATACTATCATTCTCCACACCAGCCGCAAACATCCTTCACCATTTTCGTTACATCCAATCAACCACTATCATCACCACATTTCTTTCATTTACAATCCAGTTAAACTTTACTCTATCATTTTCATTACTTTCATACACATATTTAAATATACATATTTCCCTTCTTATAACGTTGTTTGTACATTTTCAGTCTTCAATCAAAGCACTGCGAGAATCAAGATCGGTAAATCATATATATGATCTGAAACTCATAATCGCGATCATATCATTATTCAACCATTTTCAATCTACATGGGAAACCATTAAAGTGCAAGAAGAATGACAAGTAATTGAATTGAATTAAATTGCATTTAGGTGATTGTTTTATTTTAATTGTAAAAACTCTTCATTTGGTGCCTATCAACACTATGAATAGGCACCTCCACGACATTTGTACCAAGAACTTTTTTCATAATAAACTCTTCGAAAAATTGCATTCATTTTAGTTCATGAATTAGAACTCTATCGGTTTCTTGTCGATCTTGAAGCTTTCATCCATTCCATCTTGTTATAACATTGGTTCCTAGCACTACTATAGCTTGTGGGATACGTTCCACCCTCTATCACTTCGATTCCATCTTTATTATATTGTTGGTTCCTAACTCATATATAGTTAGAAGGTCACAATCCATCCTTTGAATACTATCATTCTCCATGCCAACCACAAATATCCTTCACCATTCTCGTTACATCCAATCAACCGCTATCATCACCACACTTCTTTCATTTATAACCCACTTCAACTTCATTCTATCATTTCCATTACCTACATACACATATTTTAATATACATATTTCCCTTCTTATAACGTTGTTTGTACATTTTCAGTCTTAAATCAAAGCGCTACGAAGTTCTTAATAGAATTAAGATCGGGCAATCATATATTCGATCTGAAATTCGTAATCGAGATCATATCATTATTCATCCATTTTCAATCTACATGGGAAACCATCAAAAGGATAGAAGAATGGCAAGTCATTTATTTGAATTAAATATCATTTAGGTGTTTTATTTATTTTAATTGTAAAAACTCTTCTTATGGTGCCTATCAACACTATAAATAGGCACCTCCATGGCATTTGTACTAAGAACTTTTTGCATAATAAACTCTTTCAATTATTTCTTTCATTTTAGTTCTTGGATTAGAACTCTATTGGTTTCTTGTAGGTCTTGAAGGCTTCATCCATTTCATCTTGTTATAGCGTTGGTTCCTATCCCTACTATAGCTAGTGGGTTACGTTCCACCCTCTATCACTTCGTTTCCATCTTTAGTATATTGTTGGTTCCTAACCCATATATAGTTAGAGGGTCACAATCCATCATTTGAATACTATCATTCTCCACACCAGCCGCAAACATCCTTCACCATTTTCGTTACATCCAATCAACCACTACCATCACCACATTTCTTTCATTTACAATCCAGTTCAACTTTACTCTATCATTTTCATTACTTTCATACACATATTTAAATATACATATTTCCCTTCTTGTAACGTTGTTTGTACATTTTCAGTCTTCAATCAAAGCACTGCAAGACTCAAGATCGGTAAATCATATATATGATCTGAAACTCATAATCGCGATCATATCATTATTCAACCATTTTCAATCTACATGGGCAACAATTAAAGTGCAAGAAGAATGACAAGTAATTGAATTAAATTAAATTACATTTAGGTGATTGTTTTATTTTAATTGTAAAAACTCTTCATTTGGTGCCTATCAACACTATGAATAGGCACCTCCACGACATTTGTACCAATAACTTTTTTCATAATAAACTCTTTGAAATATTGCATTCATTTTAGTTCATGAATTAGAACTCTATCGGTTTCTTGTCGATCTTGAAGCTTTCATCCATTCCATCTTGTTATAACATTGGTTCCTAGCTCTACTATAGCTTGTGGGTTACGTTCCACCCTCTATCACTTCGATTCCATCTTTATTATATTGTTGGTTCCTAACTCATATATAGTTAGAAGGTCACAATCCATCCTTTGAATACTATCATTCTCCATGCCAACCACAAATATCCTTCACCATTCTCGTTACATCCAATCAACCGCTATCATCACCACACTTCTTTCATTTATAACCCACTTCAACTTCATTCTATCATTTCCATTACCTACATACACATATTTAAATATATATATTTCCCTTCTTATAACGTTGTTTGTACATTTTCAGTCTTAAATCAAAGCGCTACGAAGTTCTTAATAGAATTAAGATCGGGCAATCATATATTCGATCTGAAATTCGTAATCGAGATCATATCATTATTCATCCATTTTCAATCTACATGGGCAACCATCAAAAGGTTAGAAGAATGGCAAGTCATTTATTTGAATTAAATATCATTTAGGTGATTTATTTATTTTAATTGTAAAAACTCTTCATATGGTGCCTATCAACACTATAAATAGGCACCTCCATGGCATTTGTACTAAGAACTTTTTGCATAATAAACTCTTTGAATTATTTCTTTCATTTTAGTTCTTGGATTAGAACTCTATTGGTTTCTTGTAGGTCTTGAAGGCTTCATCCATTTCATCTTGTTATAGCGTTGGTTCCTATCCCTACTATAGCTAGTGGGTTACGTTCCACCCTCTATCACTTCGATTCCATCTTTAGTATATTGTTGGTTCCTAACCCATATATAGTTAGAGGGTCACAATCCATCATTTGAATACTATCATTCTCCACACCAGCCGCAAACATCCTTCACCATTTTCGTTACATCCAATCAACCACTATCATCACCACACTTCTTTCATTTACAATCCAGTTCAACTTTACTCTATCATTTTCATTACTTTCATACACATATTTAAATATACATATTTCCCTTCTTGTAACGTTGTTTGTACATTTTCAGTCTTCAATCAAAGCACTGCGAGAATCAAGATCAGTAAATCATATATATGATCTGAAACTCATAATCGCGATCATATCATTATTCAACCATTTTCAATCTACATGGGAAACCATTAAAGTGCAAGAAGAATGACAAGTAATTGAATTGAATTAAATTGCATTTAGGTGATTGTTTTATTTTAATTGTAAAAACTCTTCATTTGGTGCCTATCAACACTATGAATAGGCACCTCCACGACATTTGTACCAAGAACTTTTTTCATAATAAACTCTTTGAAAAATTGCATTCATTTTAGTTCATGAATTAGAACTCTATCGGTTTCTTGTCGATCTTGAAGCTTTCATCCATTCCATCTTGTTATAACATTGGTTCCTAGCTCTACTATAGCTTGTGGGATACGTTCCACCCTCTATCACTTCAATTCCATCTTTATTATATTGTTGGTTCCTAACTCATATATAGTTAGAAGGTCACAATCCATCCTTTGAATACTATCATTCTCCACACCAGCCGAAAACATCCTTCACCATTCTCGTTACATCCAATCAACCGCTATCATCACCACACTTCTTTCATTTATAACCCACTTCAACTTCATTCTATCATTTCCATTACCTACATACACATATTTAAATATACATATATCCCTTCTTATAACGTTGTTTGTACATTTTCAGTCTTAAATCAAAGCGCTATGAAGTTCTTAATAGAATTAAGATCGGGCAATCATATATTTGATCTGAAATTCATAATCGAGATCATATCATTATTCATCCATTTTCAATCTACATGGGAAACCATCAAAAGGTTAGAAGAATGGCAAGTCATTTATTTGAATTAAATATCATTTTGGTGATTTATTTATTTTAATTGTAAAAACTCTTCATATGGTGCCTATCAACACTATAAATAGGCACCTCCTTGGCATTTGTACTAAGAACTTTTTGCATAATAAACTCTTTGAATTATTTCTTTCATTTTAGTTCTTGGATTAGAACTCTATTGGTTTCTTGTAGGTCTTGAAGGCTTCATCCATTTCATCTTGTTATAGCGTTGGTTCCTATCCCTACTATAGCTAGTGGGTTACGTTCCACCCTCTATCACTTCGATTCCATCTTTAGTATATTGTTGGTTCCTAACACATATATAGTTAGAGGGTCACAATCCATCATTTGAATACTATCATTCTCCACACCAGCCGTAAACATCCTTCACCATTTTCGTTACATCCAATCAACCACTGTCATCACCACACTTCTTTCATTTACAATCCAGTTCAACTTTACTCTATCATTTTCATTACTTTCATACACATATTTAAATATATATATTTCCCTTCTTATAACGTTGTTTGTACATTTTCAGTCTTCAATCAAAGCACTGCGAGAATCAAGATCGGTAAATCATATATATGATCTGAAACTCATAATCGCGATCATATCATTATTCAACCATTTTCAATCTACATGGGAAACCATTAAAGTGCAAGAAGAATGACAAGTAATTGAATTGAATTAAATTGCATTTAGGTGATTGTTTTATTTTAATTGTAAAAACTCTTCATTTGGTGCCTATCAACACTATGAATAGGCACCTCCACGACATTTGTACCAAGATATTTTTTCATAATAAACTCTTTGAAGTATTGCATTCATTTTAGTTCATGAATTAGAACTCTATCGGTTTCTTGTCGATCTTGAAGCTTTCATCCATTCCATCTTGTTATAACATTGGTTCCTAGCTCTACTATAGCTTGTGGGATACGTTCCACCCTCTATCACTTCAATTCCATCTTTATTATATTGTTGGTTCCTAACTCATATATAGTTAGAAGGTCACAATCCATCCTTTGAATACTATCATTCTCCACACCAGCCGAAAACATCCTTCACCATTCTCGTTACATCCAATCAACCGCTATCATCACCACACTTCTTTCATTTATAACCCACTTCAACTTCATTCTATCATTTCCATTACCTACATACACATATTTAAATATACATATATCCCTTCTTATAACGTTGTTTGTACATTTTCAGTCTTAAATCAAAGCGCTATGAAGTTCTTAATAGAATTAAGATCGGGCAATCATATATTTGATCTGAAATTCATAATCGAGATCATATCATTATTCATCCATTTTCAATCTACATGGGAAACCATCAAAAGGTTAGAAGAATGGCAAGTCATTTATTTGAATTAAATATCATTTTGGTGATTTATTTATTTTAATTGTAAAAACTCTTCATATGGTGCCTATCAACACTATAAATAGGCACCTCCTTGGCATTTGTACTAAGAACTTTTTGCATAATAAACTCTTTGAATTATTTCTTTCATTTTAGTTCTTGGATTAGAACTCTATTGGTTTCTTGTAGGTCTTGAAGGCTTCATCCATTTCATCTTGTTATAGCGTTGGTTCCTATCCCTACTATAGCTAGTGGGTTACGTTCCACCCTCTATCACTTCGTTTCCATCTTTAGTATATTGTTGGTTCCTAACCCATATATAGTTAGAGGGTCACAATCCATCATTTGAATACTATCATTCTCCACACCAGCCGCAAACATCCTTCACCATTTTCGTTACATCCAATCAACCACTATCATCACCACATTTCTTTCATTTACAATCCAGCTCAACTTTACTCTATCATTTTCATTACTTTCATACACATATTTAAATATACATATTTCCCTTCTTGTAACGTTGTTTGTACATTTTCAGTCTTCAATCAAAGCACTGCGAGAATCAAGATCGGTAAATCATATATATGATCTGAAACTCATAATCGCGATCATATCATTATTCAACCATTTTCAATCTACATGGGCAACCATTAAAGTGCAAGAAGAATGACAAGTAATTGAATTGAATTAAATTGCATTTAGGTGATTGTTTTATTTTAATTGTAAAAACTCTTCATTTGGTGCCTATCAACACTATGAATAGGCACCTCCACGACATTTGTACCAAGATATTTTTTCATAATAAACTCTTTGAAGTATTGCATTCATTTTAGTTCATGAATTAGAACTCTATCGGTTTCTTGTCGATCTTGAAGCTTTCATCCATTCCATCTTGTTATAACATTGGTTCCTAGCTCTACTATAGCTTGTGGGTTACGTTCCACCCTCTATCACTTCGATTCCATCTTTATTATATTGTTGGTTCCTAACTCATATATAGTTAGAAGGTCACAATCCATCCTTTGAATACTATCATTCTCCATGCCAACCACAAATATCCTTCACCATTCTCGTTACATCCAATCAACCGCTATCATCACCACACTTCTTTCATTTATAACCCACTTCAACTTCATTCTATCATTTCCATTACCTACATACACATATTTAAATATACATATTTCCCTTCTTATAACGTTTTTTGTACTTTTTCAGTCTTAAATCAAAGCGCTACGAAGTTCTTAATAGAATTAAGATCGGGCAATCATATATTCGATCTGAAATTCGTAATCGAGATCATATCATTATTCATCCATTTTCAATCTACATGGGAAACCATCAAAAGGTTAGAAGAATGGCAAGTCATTTATTTGAATTAAATATCATTTAGGTGATTTATTTATTTTAATTGTAAAAACTCTTCATATGGTGCCTATCAACACTATAAATAGGCACCTCCATGGCATTTGTACTAAGAACTTTTTGCATAATAAACTCTTTCAATTATTTCTTTCATTTTAGTTCTTGGATTAGAACTCTATTGGTTTCTTGTAGGTCTTGAAGGCTTCATCCATTTCATCTTGTTATAGCGTTGGTTCCTATCCCTACTATAGCTAGTGGGTTACGTTCCACCCTCTATCACTTCGATTCCATCTTTAGTATATTGTTGGTTCCTAACCCATATATAGTTAGAGGGTCACAATCCATCATTTGAATACTATCATTCTCCACACCAGCCGCAAACATCCTTCACCATTTTCGTTATATCCAATCAACCACTATCATCACCACACTTCTTTCATTTACAATCCAGTTCAACTTTACTCTATCATTTTCATTACTTTCATACACATATTTAAATATACATATTTCCCTTCTTATAACGTTGTTTGTACATTTTTAGTCTTCAATCAAAGCACTGCGAGAATCAAGATCGGTAAATCATATATATGATCTGAAACTCATAATCGCGATCATATCATTATTCAACCATTTTCAATCTACATGGGCAACCATTAAAGTGCAAGAAGAATGACATGTCATTGAATTGAATTAAATTGCATTTAGGTGATTGTTTTATTTTAATTGTAAAAACTCTTCATTTGGTGCCTATCAACACTATAAGTAGGCACCTCCACGACATTTGTACCAAGATATTTTTTCATAATAAACTCTTTGAAAAATTGCATTCATTTTAGTTCATGAATTAGAACTCTATTGGTTTCTTGTCGATCTTGAAGCTTTCATCCATTCCATCTTGTTATAGCATTGGTTCCTAGCTTTGCTATAGCTTGTGGGTTACGTTCCACCCTCTATCACTTCGATTCCATCTTTATTATATTGTTGGTTCCTAACTCATATATAGTTAGAAGGTCACAATCCATCCTTTGAATACTATCATTCTCCATGCCAACCACAAATATCCTTCACCATTCTCGTTACCTCCAATCAACCGCCATCATCACCACACTTCTTTCATTTACAACGCACTTCAACTTCATTCTATCATTTCCATTACCTACATACACATATTTAAATATACATATTTCCCTTCTTATAACGTTGTTTGTACATTTTCAGTCATAAATCAAAGCGCTACGAAGTTCTTACTAGAATCAAGATCGGGCAATCATATATATGATCAGAAACTCATAATCGAGATCATATCATTATTCATCCATTTTCAATCTACATGGGAAACCATCAAAGGGTTAGAATAAAGACAAGTCATTTAATTGAATTAAATAAGTCATTTAATTGAATTAAATTGCATTTAGGTGATTGTTTTATTTTAATTGTAAAAACTCTTCATATGGTGCCTATCAACACTATAAATAGGCACCTCCATGGCATTTTTACTAAGAATTTTTTGCATAATAAACTCTTTGATAGATTGCATTAATTTTAGTTCTTGGATTAGAACTCTATAGGTTTCTTGTAGGTCTTGAAGCCTTCATCCATTTCATCTTGATATAACGTTACTTCCTACCTCTACTATAGCTAGTGGGTCACGTTCTACCCTCTATCACTTCGATTCCATCTTTAGTATATTGTTGGTTTCTAACTCATATATAGTTAGAGGGTCATAATCCATCCTTTGAATTACTATCATTCTCCACGCCAACCACAAACATCCTTAACCATTTTCCTTACATCCATTAAACCACTATCATCACCACACTTCTTTCATTTACAATCCACTTCAACTTCATTCTATCATTTCCATTACTTTCATACACATATTTAAATATACATATTCTCTTCTTATAACATTTGATGCAAGCACGTTTTCATCTATAAAGGGAGTACTCTTGAACATCTTTATATCGCATTTACTTTATACTAGTCTTATAATATATGTTATTATAATACATATCATGCTAAAGATATTTGTGATGTAGTTAAAAAATAACTAAGTATGAACACAGCATGCGCATGTTAGAATAGTCTCATAATTATATTAAGCATGATTATCATATATACATCAAGGCAGCATACTTATCATTCAATGTTATAGTTCATAAGCATTCATATTAGCTCCTAGGCTTTATATATTAGTTTACACATAATATGAGATGATATATTTAGTTCATAACATGCAAACATAGCTCACAATACCATATTCTTACATGACAACAAGGTATTTAGATCGTCTTAGCTCAATATCATGGACTTACCTTATTTCCTTGCACATATAGGTACAATGGAGTTTGATGAACGTTGAGATAACTTGGTAGATGATTTGGACGTCTTATGCAGCTCACAAACAGCTCACAAAGGACAAGGCAGCTCATGGAACATTAAGGAAAGCTCAATTCAGCTAGAGGAGCTCAAGGCTAGCTAAACTCAGCTAGTTGGACTATTTGGAGCTGAGTTGGTAAAAGTGATATCAATGGTAGCTGAATGTAGCTGAACATGCTGTTATGAAGCTCATAAGGATTCAGATAGGAAGTTTGTTCACAAAACAGCCCATGCTTGCTACCTAGCTCCACACTCAAGCTAGCTTAGAGGAGACACATGCAAGCCTATGAAGGGAACACATGACCAGCCATCATCCCATACAAAGGGCTGCACCACAAGGCTCCCTAGAACACCCATGTGCTTTGCATATGATCAGCCCCCATGTGCCTTGCATGTGGTTCATTTAGGCACCAAGATGAAGAGCTCTCTCCCTATTCGGCCAAGCATCATTTCCCATCCAATTTGGCTCCAACTTGAGGGGATACAAGAACTATTCGGCCAAGGATTATTTCCCTCCATATAGGACAGAAACATTATGTCATTTACCATTTAATTATGTCATTTTATAGAGGCACAAGGGCTAACCGAACCACCATGTATCCATTCGGCCATGCCCCTCCATTTCCTATAAATAGGAAAGCACAATTCATTTGTAAGGAGACCATTTTGATTAATATAAGTGAGATTATTCTCTTCCTTAAGTCCTGGTGACTTTTATCGACTTATCAAGTATTTTATACTTGTGGCGTCAACCCCTTCCTTTTCATCTTGATACTTCTGGTTCCTAGTTCATATAACTAGTGGGTGAAAGTACTTAACACCACCCCTTGTAAAAGCAATATAAAGTCTGGGTCTTTGCTCTCTATAGCATTGGTTATTCTTTGAGACTTCTTCAAGATACTATCCTCACTTCCATACCCTTTATTTCATCGCCATAACCATAGCCATATCAACCATCTTCCGCTTCCATCTCTCATTTTAAACATCCCACCCATTCACCATATGTCTACCACCCTTAACCCTCTCTTTTGGGCCATTCACTTGTGCAGGTTGTTTGCTACCTTCCTAGATCCACAATCAATTGTTAAGACATCAGAAGAGCCTTACATCAATATTGTTTGTACATTTTTAGTCTTAAATCAAAGCACTGCGTAGTTCTTAATAGAATCAAGATCGGGCAATCATATATATGATCTGTAACTCATAATCGAGATCATATAATTATTCATCCATTTTCAATCTACATGGGCAACCATCAAAAGGTTAGAATAATGACAAGTCATTTAATTGAATTAAATTGCATTTAGGTGATTGTTTTACTTTAATTGTAAAAACTCTTCACATGGTGTCTATCAACACTCTAAATAGGCACCTCCATGGCATTTGTAGTAAGAACTTTTTGCATAATAAACTCTTTGAATTATTGCTTTCATTTTAGTTTTTGGATTAGAACTCTATCGGTTTCTTGTAGGTCTTGAAGGCTTCATCTATTTCATCTTGTTATAGTGTTGGTTCCTTGCTTTACTATAGCTAGTGGGTCATGTTCCACCCTCTATAACTTCGAATCCATCTTTAGTATATTGTTGGTTTATAACTCATATATAGTTAGACAGTCACAATCCATCCTTTGAATTACTATCATTCTCCACGTCAACCACAAACATCCTTCACCATTTTCGTTACATCCAATCAACCACTATCATCACCACACTTCTTTCATTTACAATCCACTTCAACTTTATTCTATCATTTTCATTACTTTCATACACATATTTAAATATACATATTTCCCTTCTTATAAAGTTGTTTGTACATTTTCAGTCTTCAATCAAAGCACTGCGAGAATCAAGATCGGCAAATCATATATAAGATCCGAAACACATAACCGCGATCATATCATTATTCAACCATTTTCAATCTACATGGGCAACCATTAAAGGGTAAGAAGAATTACAAGTCATTGAATTGAATTAAATTACATTTAGGTGATTGTTTTATTTTAATTGTAAAAACTATTCATTTGGTGCCTATCAACACTATAAATAGGCACCTCCACGACATTTGTACTAAGAACTTTTTTCATAATAAACTCTTTGAAAAGTTGCATTCATTTTAGTTCTTGGATTAGAACTCTATCGGTTTCTTGTCGATCTTGAAGCTTTCATCCATTTTATCTTGTTATAGCTTTGGTTCCTAGCTCTACTATAGCTAGTGGGTTACGTTCCACCCTCTATCACTTCGATTCCATCTTTAGTATATTGTTGGTTCCTAACTCATATAAAGTTAGAAGGTCACAATCCATCCTTTGAATACTATCATTCTCCACGCCAACCAAAAACATCCTACACCATTTTCGTTACATCCAATCAACCACTATCATCACCACACTTCTTTCATTTACAATCCACTTCAACGTCATTCTATCATTTCCATTACCTACATACAGATATTTTAATATACATATATCCCTTCTTATAACGTTGTGATGTGAGGCTCTTTTGATCCCTTAACAAATTCATTGTGGATCTAGGAAGGAAGGAAACTAACATGCAAAGTGAATGGCTCAAAACAGAATGGTTAAGTGTTGTAAACGTATGGGTGATTAGGTGGGTTGTATAATTGAGAGATGGAAGCAGAAGATGATTGATATGGCTATGGTTATGGTTTATGAAAAAAATGAATGGTTGTGAGGATAGTATCTTAAAGAAGACACAAAAAAGAACCAATGCTATATAGACCAAAGACTCAGACCTTATATTGCTTCTTTAAGGGGTGGTATGAAGTACTTTGACCCACTAGTTATAAAGAACTAGGAACCAGAAGTATCAAGGTAAAAAGAGAAGGGGTTGACGCCAGAAGTATAAATTATACTTGATAAGTTGATAAAAGTCACCAGGACTTAAGGAAGAGAATAATCTCACTTTAATTAAACAAAAGGTCTGATTACAAATGAAATATAATGGCCTATTTATAGTTTTGGAAGGGACTTGGCCGAATAGGTACATGTTTTGGCACCAATTTGATGTCACATGAAGTGCACATGCTTGAATGATGCACATGGCAGCCTACATGAATGCACATGGGTCTTCTTGCTATGCTTTGATGAGGTTGAAACCATAGGATGATGTCTTGAAGTCCATGGAATGAAGATAGGCAACAACTAGGCGTGAATTAGCTTCCAACGTGTATCTAGATGACATGGCATCCATTGGGCAGCCTAGAGATGAACTAGCTTCAAGGTAAGCTAGATGAGTGTCTTGGTAGCTAACTAGGTGAGTTATAGCTTGATGAACTCAAGCTAGTTAGCTTTGGTATTCTCAGCTCCTAAGCTACTCTCCCAGCTACCTTTAGTCCACTTTTCAGTACTTTGGTCCAAAACTCTCCTCCAGCTAAGTTCAGCTACATGCTAGCTCCTCTAGTTAAGTTGAGCTTTCCTTAGTGTTCCACGAGCTACCATGATATTTGTGAGCTGTTTGTGAGCTGCATATGACGTCCAAATACTCTACACAACTGCCTCATCGTGCATCATACTCCAATGTACCTATATGTGCAAGGAAACAAGGTAAGTCCATGATATTGAGCTGTTATGAGCTAAATACCTTGCTTTCATGTACGATTATGGTCATGTGAGCTATGTTTGAAGGTTATGAGCTAATTATATTATCTCAAAATATGCGTAAGATAATGCATGAAGCTTAAGAGCTAATATGAATGAATATGAACTAATGAAATGATTTATAATGATGTTGACTTGATGTATATATGATAATCATGCTTAATATGATTATAAGACTATCCTAACATGCTTATAACATTGTGTATCACTCATAAAGATATGGGTATATGTTGTATGCATGAATATCATATAACATGGTATTCATAAATGATAAATGGAAACATGTAATAATAATATCCTAAGAAATGATTTGTAATCATATCATATATTTGAATAATATGAAAAACATGATCAAATAAGCATAGGATGGAAATAATAATATGATAATTTATACTAACATGTGAATGCATGCTTATGATAGAATAGAATGTATAAATGATATAGTATAAGATAGGGTAATGAAGAACTCCCTTAGAAACATATTTGAAGAACATCCATGGTGTGTTCAAGTCATGGAGAAAGTTGGAGTTTGTTTGGATAGTATCATCCTCCCCTTCTTTGAGGCGATTTGTCCTCAAATCGAAGTATTTTCTCATTGAAGACCGTCTTTATGTAGGAAGGATTGAATCCTTGTGTTTTCCTCCAATAGATGAATCACAGGAAATGTTCAACCTCTTGGCTTTAAATCTGGTAAATTCACGTCCTTTGATGGGAGGACACAATGTTTGGGAACCATCACATATCATTTGAATAGGAGAGACATATCCCTTCATGAACCAACTTGATCCTTTTTCTTTATTCTTTGAATCATCACAATGCTTGGAAAGACCTCTATATCTTCATTTCCTCCTTTTAATTCACCATGCTTGTTGGTGAAAAGGTTCGTTTCTTGGTTGGAGTAATCACTTCGCTTGGTGAATATAAGAGTTCTTTGAATGACTCCTTGGTGCTGATGTCCTTTCACCTTTGTGCATCTCCGAATGATTGCCTTCAAGGTTGGTAATATTTCACCATAAGGATGAAACAAGTTGTTGTAAAATAAATCAAAGTTAGTAAATGAGAAACTATTAACAAGATGAATGGAAATAGCAAACCAAGGTGGATGTTTAATGGGCATTGGTTTCTTAATGATGAAAAACTCCATTGGCTGCTGAATTCCCTTCAATATGTGCAATGTACTTGGAGCCTCAATGATAACAACTTGTGGCACTTCAATTGGCACATTGTTTTGAATTTAAGAGGTACATCTTTTAAAATGTCAAAGGACATGTCTTGTGGATCACCAAAAGTCACATCTATTGATTATTCAAAAGTCATGTTTCTTGAATCTCCAGCTGAAAAAATATATCTCTTGGAATATCCTGCAAGGAAAAAGAACTAGTAGAAGAAGATTTGTTAGGTAAAATTTGTCCTTCACTCTGCTTCTCTTCTCTATACTCATCCTTTTCAAATTTGCCACTTTCAATTTGCTCCACTGCTTGCAAAACATCCTTTTCAACTCCAACAGATTCATTTCCAATTATTATTGTCTCCTCAAAACGTTATTCTTCAAAGTTTCTTTTTATGACCTTCATTTTCTCCCATTCTTCTATTCGTGACTAAAGTGTCACTTGGCATTCATGAACTTGACTGGGAAGCAAGGGTGCCAATATGATTTTCTTTCCTTGATGCTGGAAAGAGTACTTGTTAGAGAATCCGTCATGGGTAGCCTTCTTATCATATTGCCAAGGACGCCCGAGTATAAGGTGGCTTGCACTCATGTGCACCACGTCACAAAGGACTTCATCTTGGTATCTTCTAATTGAGAAAGGTACAACAACTTGTTTGGTTACCTTGGCTTCACCCACATCGTTAAGCCATTAAAGTTTGTAAGGATGAGGATGCTTGGAAGTCTTGAGACCCAACTTTTCCACCATGTGAGTACTTGCTATGTTTGTACAACTTCCTCCATCAATGACCACCACACAAACTTTATCTCCCACGTGACATCTTGTATGGAAGATATTCTCTCTTTGTTCATCTTCTTGACTTTGAATGTTCAAAGTCCATTTGACTACAAAGATGTTGGATGGAAGAGACATGTTAGCAAATAAGGAAAAAAATAAAATGTGTGTAGGACCTTACCAGAATGTACTCTCACAAAGCCTCACGAGTCACTCCATGGAAACTTGAATGTCTCTCAATCCACTCGTGTTTGCAACTCTAGAACTTAATGGCTTTTACTTGTCCTCTTCTGATATCACACACGCTCCAGCCTTTTTCCTCTAGATTCTCTTGTCTCAAGTTCTATAGAACTTTACTCAAGACTATATCAAATAAATTTCTACTTGTTTGGCGTCGGCTACAAAAGGGTTAGTAGGAATGGAAAACAAAATATAATGAAAGGGTGGATTAAAATAGAAAGAAGAGAACAGAAATGGTTACTTACACAAGTCACTTCACAACCTTCTATCACCACAATCAATTTAAACGGCTTACTTGAATGCTTGGTGATGAGAATTGTTGATGAGTGCTTCAACTTTCTTTCTTTCTTTTCTTTACTTTTTCTTCTTTTAGAGTGATTCACTTTTCTTCTTTTGGAGTGCTTGACTTTTTCTTTGCTATTTTTTATTTTCATTTACTTGCACTTCTTTTTGTATTTTTCTTTTTGTTGTTGTTGCACGTTGCTCTCTTCCACCAAAGCTTTGATTACTGCTTGATGTGAGGCTCTGATGCCACTTGATGTAAGGCTCTTTTTATTCCTTAACAAATTGATTATGGATCTAGGAAGGAAGCAAAACAACCTGCAAAGTTAATGGCTCAAAACATAATGGTTAAGGTTGGTAAATGTATGGGTGATTAGGTGGGTTGTTTAATTGAGAGATGGAAGTGGAAGGTGGTTGATATGGCTATGGTTATGGTTTATGAAACAAAGGAATGGTAGTATCTTAAAGAAGACTCAAAGAAGAACCAATGCTCTATAGAGCAAAGACCCAGACTTTATATTGCTTCTTTAAGGGGTAGTATGAAGTACTTTGACCCACTAGTTATAAAGAACTAGGAACCAGAAGTATCAAGGTGAAAAGAGAAGGGGTTGATGCCACAAGTATAAATTATACTTGATAAGTTGATAAAAGTCACCAGGACTTAAGGAAGAGAATAATCTCACTTTAATTAAATAAAAGGTCTGATTACAAATGAAATATAATGGCCTATTTATAGTTTTTGAAGGGACTTGGCTGAATAGGTACATGTTGGTTCGGCCAGCCCTTGTACCTTCCTAAAATAACATGATTTTTAATGAAAAAATAAGACTTTAATGAAAATACATGCTCTTGGCCGAATTGTTATGTGTTGGTTCGGCCCTAAGGATGATTTTAATGCATTTGGAAGTTATTTGGGTGCCAAAATGAAGAGGAAAGGGTTTTTGGCCGAATAGGTAGCATCCCTTGGTGTTTTGGCGCCAATTTGATGTCACATGAAGTGCACATGCTTGAATGATGCACATGGCAGCCAACATGAATGCACATGGGTCTTCTTGCTATGCTTTGATGAGGTTGCAACCATAGGATGATGTCTTGAAGTCCATGGAATGAAGATAGGCAACAACTAGGCGTGAATTAGCTTCCAACGTGTATCTAGATGACATGGCATCCATTGGGTAGCCTAGAGATGAACTAGCTTCAAGGTAAGCTAGATGAGTGTCTTGGTAGCTAACTAGGTGAGTTATAGCTTGATGAATTCAAGCTAGTTAGCTTTGGTCTTCTAAGCTCCTCAGCTACTCTCCCAGCTACTTCCAGCTACCTTTAGTCCACTTTTCAGCACTTTGGTCCAAAACTCTCCTCCAGCTAAGTTCAGCTACATGCTAGCTCCTCCAGTTATTTTGAGCTTTCCTTAGTGTTCCACGAGCTACCATGATATTTGTGAGTTGTTTGTGAGCTGCATATGACGTCCAAATACTCTACCAAGCTGCCTCATTGTGCATCACACTCCAATGTACCTATATGTGCAAGGAAACAACATAAGTCCATGATATTGAGCTGTTATGAGCCAAATACCTTGCATGGACGATTATGGTGATGTGAGCTATGTTTGAAGGTTATGAGTTAATTATATCATCTCAAAATATGTGTAAGATAATGCATGGAGCTTAAGAGCTAATATGAATGCATATGAACTAATGAAATGATTTATAATGATGTTGCCTTGATGTATATATGATAATCATGCTTAATATGATTATAAGACTATCCTAATATGCTTATAACATTGTGTATCAATCATAAAGATATGTGTATATGTTGTATGCATGAATATCATATAACATGGTATTCATAAATGATAAATGGAAACATGTAATAATAATATCCTAAGAAATGATATGTAATCATAGCATATATTTGAATAATATGAAAAACATGATCAAATAAGCATAGGATGGAAATAATAATATTATAATTTATACTAACATGTGAATGCATGCTTATGATAGAATAGAATGTATAAATGATATAGTATAAGATAGGGTAATGAAGAGCTCCCTTAGAAACAGATTTGAAGAACATCCATGGTGTGTTCAAGTCATGGAGAAAGTTGGAGTTTGTTTGGATCGTTTCACTTTGTTTGTACATTTTCAGTCTTAAAATAAAGCACTGTAAAGTTCTTACTAGAATCAAGATCAGAAAATCATATATATGTTCCGAAACTCATAATCGATATCATATCATTATTCATCCATTTTCAATCTACATCGACAACCATCTAAGTGTTAGAATAAAGACAAGTCATTTAATTGAATTAAATTGCATTTAGGTGATTGTTTTATTTTAATTGTAAAAACTCTTCATATGGTGCCTATTAACACTATAAATAGGCATCTCCATGGCATTTGTACTAATAAATTTTTGCATAATAAACTCTTTGATAGATTGCATTAATTTTAGTTCTTTGATTAGAACTCTATAGGTTTCTTGTAGGTTTTGAAGCCTTCATCCATTTCATCTTGATATAACGTTACTTCCTAGCTCTACTATAGCTAGTGGGTCACGTTCCACCCTCTATCACTTCGATTCCATCTTTAGTATATTGTTAGTTTCTAAATCATATATAGTTAGAGGGTCACAATCCATCCTTTGAATTACTATCATTGCCCACGCCAACCACAAACATCCTTAACCATTTTCCTTACATCGAGTCAACCACTATTATCACCACACTTCTGTCATTTACAATCCACTTCAACTTCATTCTATCATTTCCATTACTTACATACACATATTTAAATATACATATTTCCCTTCTTATAACGTTGTTTGTACATTTTCAGTCTTAAATCAAAGCAATGCGAAGTTTTTAATAGAATCAAGATCGGGCAATCATATATATGATCTGAAACTCATAATCGAGATCATATCATTATTCATCCATTTTCAATCTACATGGGCAACCATCAAAAGGTTAGAAGAATGACAAGTCATTTAATTGAATTAAATTGCATTTAGGTGATAGTTTTATTTTAATTGTAAAAACTCTTCATATGGTGCCTATCAACACTATAATTAGGCACCGCCATGGCATTTGTACTAAGAAATTTTTGCATAATAAACTCTTTGAATTATTGCTTTCATTTTAGTTCTTGGATTAGAATTGATGTGATCCTATCTAGCACCAACTTTTTGTATGACATACTCACATCATTGAAAATCCATCAAGCTCAATATAAGGGAGTTTTACCTTATTTTATATTATATTTACTCATTTATGCACTATATATTATTATGAGCATACATTTTCATATTAGAATATGCTTGAATTATCATAACATGTGCATTCATTCATTATGTCCTATGGTTTGCATCATTGATTGATATTCATGCATATAATCTATAGTTGTAATAATAATATTCATTCATTATCATATGATGCATGCTTTATTATTATAACCTATAATTCACATCTTTATAATATGCACATTCTTATTACTTTATAATAATTCATATACTTAGTTTATATTATGCTTTCTTTTGTAGGTGCATGTTCGGCCACATGATGGGAGCTGACTTAAAGCTAGCATTGGAGTCCAAGAGCTATGGAAACTTAACTAGGACAACTACGGGACAGCTCAAGAATATTTTGGGACAAAGTTTTCAGCTGACCCCCGAGCTCATAGCTCACTTGAGCTGGACTTTTTGAACTAGCTAGAAACCTCATTTCAAATATGGTCTATGTTAATTTTTGTGGATTCGTACCTTTTCACGAATAGTTGCCATTCCGAGAGGTGTCTTTTCACAAGGAGTTGTCCTATGACTCATCTTCATGTAATTCATCTATGACCAGCTCATCTTTAGCTCAAACACATGGAAAGTAGCTCAAATGATGAAATGTTACCTTCCATAAATGTGACCTTTCATGACAAGTTGCTGCCCATTGAAGACCATGACACCTAGATGCACGTTGAAAGCTAAGTCACGCCTAGTTGCTACCTATCTTCATTCCATGGACTTCAAGACATCATCTTATGGTTGCAACCTCACCAAATCCTTGCAAGAAGACCCATGTGCGTTGAAGTACGCTGCCATGTGCATCATTCAAGCATGTGCACTCCATGTGACATCAAATAGGCGCCAAAACACCAAGAGATGCTTCCTATTCGGCCAAAGACTCCTTCCTCTTCATTTTGGCACCCAAATAAATTCCAAATGCATTCAAAACATCCTTAGGGCCGAACCAACACATAACCATTCGGCCAAGAGCATTTATCTTCGTTAAAATTATGTATTTTCATTTAAAATCATGTGTTTTCAAAGGGGTTTCAACCTTGGCCGAACCATCATGTGTCTATTCGGTCTAAACCCTTTGAAAACTATAAATAGGCTATTGTATTTCCATTGTAAAGACAACCCTTTGATAATATAAAAACTCTTTGTGAGATTATTCTCTCTTCAAGTTCTTTTTAGAACAATATCGATTAAGCAAGCTTAATGCTTAAGTTTGTGGCGTCATCCCTTCCATTGATACTTCTGGTTCCTAGTTCCTATAACTTGTGGGTCAAAGTCCTTTCATACCATCCCTTATAAAACTTATAAGAAACGGGTCTTTGCTCTTTTATAGCATTGGTTCCTTCTTAGTTTTATAAGATACTATCTATAACATCATCATCTTCCATATCATGCCAATAACATCATCCTTCCATTACCATTTCATCACCATTAAATCATCCTTCATTCATCAACAAGGCATACTTCATCACCACCATTGGAGGCTGAAGTCAACATCACTTGAAGGAGATTTATTCAACACTTCCGCAACCTATCTTTTATAACATTTCTATCCATTTTCTTTCTTATCATTTCCTTTCTTCTTCCATATTCCATTTTAATCATTTCTTTCTTTTAATTTTGTGCAGATTACTTATTGATTCAAGTGTGGCATTTGGTGTCTCTCCTAGATTGGGAAACAACAAGGTTATCAACTTCTCCATTATTGAAGAAGCCTGGTTAGCCTTACATCAAGAACTCTATCGGTTTGTTGTAGGTATTGAAGTCTTCATCCATTTCATCTTGTTATAGCGTTGGTTCCTAGCTCTACTATAGATAGTGGGTCACGTTCCACCCTCTATAACTTCGATTCCATATTTAGTATATTGTTGGTTTCTAACTCATATATAGTTAGAGGGTCATAATCCATCCTTTGAATTACTATCATTGTCCACACCAACCATAAACATCCTTCACCATTTTCGTTACATCCAATCAACCACTATCATCACCACACTTCTTTCATTTACAATCCACTTCAACTTCATTCTATCATTTTCGTTACCTACATACACATTTAAATATATATATTTCCTTTCTTATAACGTTGTTTGTACATTTTCAGTCTTAAATCAAAGCACTTCAGTTCTTACTAGAATCAAGATCGGGTAATCATATATATGATCCGAAACTCATAATCGAGATCATATCATTATTCATCCATTTTCTATCTACATGGGTACCATCAAAGGGTTAGAAGAATGACAAGTCATTTAAGTGAATTAAATTGCATTATTATTTTATTTTAATTGTAAAAACTCTTTATATGGTGCCTATCAACACTATAAATAGGCACCTCCATGGCATTTGTACTAAGAACTTTTTTCATAATAAACTCTTTGAATTATTGCTTTCATTTTAGTTCTTGGATTAGAACTCTATCAGTTTCTTGTAGGTTTGAAGCCTTTATCCATTTCTGATGTGAGGCTTCTAATGCCACTTGATGCAATGCACTTATACCTCTTCAATTGATTGTGGATCTAAGAAATAAGCAAAATAACCTGCATAAGTGAATGGCTCAAAAAGAGAGGGTTAAGGGTGGTAGGTGTATGGTGAATAGGTGGGCTATTTAAAATGAGAGATGGAAGCGGAAGATGGTTGATATGGCTATGGTTATGGTTTATGAAACAAAGGAATGGTTGTGAGGATAGTATCTTAAAGAAGACTCAAAGAAGAACCAATGCTATATAGAGCAAAGACCCAGACTTTATATTGCTTCTTTAAGGGGTAGTATGAAGTACTTTGACCCACTAGTTATAAAGAACTAGGAACCAGAAGTATCAAGGTGAAAAGAGAAGGGGTTGACGCCACAAGTATAAATTATAATTGATAAGTCGATAAAAGTCACCAGGACTTAAGGAAGAGAATAATCTCAATTTAATTAAATAAAAGGTCTGATTACAAATGAAATATAATGGCCTATTTATAGTTTTTGAAGGGACTTGGCCGAATAGGTACATGTTCGTTTGGCCAGCCCTTGTACCTTCCTAAAATGATATGATTTTTAATGAAAAAATAAGACTTTACTGAAAATACATGCTCTTGGCCGAATTGTTATGTGTTGGTTCAGCCCTAAGGATGATTTGAATGCATTTGGAAGTTATTTGGGTGCCAAAATGAAGAGGAAAGAGTCTTTGGCCGAATTGGAAGCATCCCTTGGTGTTTTGGCACCAATTTGATGTCACATGAAGTACACTTGCTTGAATGATGCACATGGCAGCCAACATGAATGCACATGGGTCTTCTTGCTATGCTTTGATGAGGTTGCAACCATAGGATGATGTCTTGAAGTCCATGGAATGAAGATAGGCAACAACTAGGCGTGAATTAGCTTCCAACGTGTATCTAGATGACATGGCATCCATTGGGCAGCCTAGAGATGAACTAGCTTCAAGGTAAGCTAAATGAGTGTCTTGGTAGCTAACTAGGTGAGTTATAGCTTGATGAATTCAAGCTAGTTAGCTTTGGTCTTCTAAGCTCCTCAGCTACTCTCCCAGCTACTTCCAGCTACCTTTAGTCAACATTTCAGCACTTTGGTCCAAAACTCTCCTCCAACTAAGTTCAGCTACATGCTAGCTCCTCCAGCTAATTTGAGCTTTCCTTAGTGTTCCATGAGCTACCATGATATTTGTGAGCTATTTGTGAGCTGCATATGACGTCCAAATACTCTACCAAGCTGCCTCATCGTGCATCACACTCCAATGTACCCATATGTGCAAGGAAACAAGGTAAGTCCATGATATTGAGTTGTTATGAGCCAAATACCTTGCTGCCATGTACGATTATGGTGATGTGAGCTATGTTTGAAGGTTATGAGCTAATTATATCATCTCAAAATATGTGTAATGCATGGAGCTTAAGAGCTAATATGAATGCATATGAACTAATGAAATGATTATAATGATGTTGCCTTGATGTATATATAATCTGCTTAATATGATTATAAGACTATCCTAACATGCTTATAACATTGTGTATCAATCATAAAGATATAGGTATATGTTGTATGCATGAATATCATATAACATGGTATTCTAATGATAAATGGAAACATGTAATAATAATCCTAAGAAATGATATGTATCATAGCATATATTTGAATAATATGAAAACATGATCAAATAAGCATAGGATGGAAATAATAATATGATAATTAATACTAACATGTGAATGCATGCTTATGATATAATAAAATGTATAAATGATATAATATAAGATAGGGTAATGAAGAGCTCCCTTAGAAACAGATTTAAAGAACATCCATGGTGTGTTGAAGTCATGGAGAAAGTTGGAGTTTGTTAGGATCGTATCACGTTGTTTGTACATTTTCAGTCTTAAAATAAAGCACTGCGAAGTTCTTACTAGAATCAAGATCGGACAATCATATATATGATCCGAAACTCATAATCGATATCACATCATTATTCATCCATTTTCAATCTACATCGACAACCATCAAAGGGTTAGAATAAAGACAAGTCATTTAATTGAATTAAATTGTATTTAGGTGGTTGTTTTATTTTAATTGTAAAAACTCTTCATATGGTGTCTATCAACACTATAAATAGGCACCTCCATGGCATTTGTACTAAGAACTTTTTGCATAATAAGCTCTTTGATAGATTGCATTAATTTTAGTTCTTTGATTAGAACTCTATAGGTTTCTTGTAGGTTTCGAAGCCTTCATCCATTTCATCTTGATATAACGTTACTTCCTAGCTCTACTATAGCTAGTGGGTCACGTTCCACCCTCTATCACTTCGATTCCATCTTTAGTATATTGTTAGTTTCTAAATCATATATAGTTAGAGGGTCACAGTCTATCCTTTGAATTACTATCATTGCCCACGCCAACCACAAACATCCTTAACCATTTTCCTTACATCCAATCAACCACTATTATCACCACACTTCTGTCATTTACAATCCACTTCAACTTCATTCTATCATTTTCATTACCTACATAGACATATTTAAATATACATATTTCCCTTCTTATAACGTTGTTTGTACATTTTTAGTCTTAAATCAAAGCAATGTGAAGTTCTTAATAGAATCAAGATCGGGCAATCATATATATGATCTGAAACTCATAATCGATATCATATCATTATTCATCCATTTTCAATCTACATGGGCAACCATCAAAAGGTTAGAAGAATGACAAGTCATTTAATTGAATTAAATTGCATTTAGGTGATTGTTTTATTTTAATTGTAAAAACTCTTCATATGGTGCCTATCAACACTATAAATAGGCACCTCCATGGCATTTGTACTAAGAAATTTTTGCATAATAAACTCTCTTTGAATTATTGCTTTCATTTTAGTTCTTGGATTAGAAATGATGTGATCCTATCTAGCACCAACTTTTTGCATGACATACTCACATCATTGAAAATCCATCAAGCTCAATATAAGGGAGTTTTACCTTATTTTATATTATATTTACTCATTTATGCACTATATATTATTATGATCATACATTTTCATATTAGAATATGCTTGAATTATCATAACATGTGCATTCATTCATTATGTCCTATGGTTTGCATCATTTATTGATATTCATGCATATAATCTATAGTTGTAATAATAATATTCATTCATTATCATATGATGCATGCTTTATTATTATAACCTATAGTTCACATCTTTATAATATGCACATTCTTATTACTTTATAATAATTCATATACTTAGTTTATATTATGCTTTCTTTTGTAGGTGCATGTTCGGCCACATGATGGGAGCTGACTTAAAGCTAGCATTGGAGTCCAAGAGCTATGGAAACTTAACTAGGACAACTCCGGGACAGCTCAAGAATATTTTGGGACAAAATTTCCAGCTGACCCTCGAGCTCATAGCTCACTTGAGCTGGACTTTTGAACTAGCTAGAAACCTCATTTCAAATATGGTCTATGTTAATTTTTGTGGATTCGTACCTTTTCACGAATAGTTGCCATTCCGAGAGGTGCCTTTTCACAAGGAGTTGTCCTATGACTCATCTTCATGTAATTCATCTATGACCAGCTCATCTTTAGCTCAAACACATGGAAAGTAGCTCAAATGATGAAATGTTACCTTCCATAAATGTGACCTTTCATGACAAGTTGCTGCCCATTGAAGACCATGACACCTAGATGCACGTTGAAAGCTAAGTCACGCCTAGTTGCTACCTATCTTCATTCCATGGACTTCAAGACATCATCTTATGGTTGCAACCTCACCAAATCCTTGCAAGAAGACCCATGTGAGTTGAAGTAGGCTGCCATGTGCATCATTCAAGCATGTGCACTCCATGTGACATCAAATAGGCGCCAAAACACCAAGAGATGCTTCCTATTCGGCCAAAGACTCCTTCCTCTTCATTTTTGCACCCAAATAAATTCCAAATGCATTCAAAACATCCTTAGGGCCGAACCAACACATAACCATTCGGCCAAGAGAATTTATCTTCGTTAAAATTATGTATTTTCATTAAAAATCATGTGTTTTCAAAGGGGGTTTCAACCTTGGCCGAACCATCATGTGTCTATTCGGTCTAAACCCTTTGAAAACTATAAATAGGCTATTGTATTTCCATTGTAAAGACAACCCTTTGATAAAAACTCTTTTTTAGATTATTCTCTCTTCAAGTTCTTTTTAGAACAATATCGATTAAGCAAGCTTAATGCTTAAGTTTGTGGCGTCATCCCTTCCATTGATACTTCTGGTTCCTAGTTCCTATAACTTGTGGGTCAAAGTCCTTTCATACCATCCCTTATAAAACTTATAAGAAACGGGTATTTGCTCCTTTATAGCATTGGTTCCTTCTTAGTTTTATAAGATACTATCTATAACATCATCATCTTCCATATCACGCCAATAACATCATCCTTCCATTACCATTTCATCACCATTAAATCATCCTTCATTCATCAACAAGGCATACTTCATCACCACCATTGGAGGCTGAATTCAACATCACTTGAAGGAGATTTATTCAACACTTTCGCAGCCCATCTTTTATAACATTTCTATCCATTTTCTTTCTTATCATTTCCTTTCTTCTTCCATATTCCATTTTAATCATTTCTTTCTTTTAATTTTGTGCAGATTACTTATTGATTCAAGTGTGGCATTTGGTGTCTCTCCTAGATTGGGAAACAACAAGGTTACCAACTTCTCCATTATTGAAGAAGCCTGGTTAGCCTTACATCAAGAACTCTATCGATTTGTTGTAGGTATTGAAGTCTTCATCCATTTCATCTTGTTATAGCGTTGGTTCCTAGCTCTACTATAGCTAGTGGGTCACGTTCCACCCTCTATCACTTCGATTCCATCTTTAGTATATTGTTGGTTTCTAACTCATATATAGTTAGAGGGTCATAATCCATCCTTTGAATTACTATCATTGTCCACACCAACCACAAACATCCTTCATCATTTTCGTTACATCCAATCAACCACTATCATCACCACACTTCTTTCATTTACAATCCACTTCAACTTCATTCTATCATTTTCGTTACCTACATACACATATTTAAATATATATATTTCCTTTCTTATAACGTTGTTTGTACATTTTCAGTCTTAAATCAAAGCACTGTGAAGTTCTTACTAGAATCAAGATCGGGTAATCATATATATGATCCGAAACTCATAATCGAGATCATATCATTATTCATCCATTTTATATCTACATGGGCAACCATCAAAGGGTTAGAAGAATGACAAGTCATTTAAGTGAATTAAATTGCATTATTATTTTATTTTAATTGTAAAAACTCTTTATATGGTGCCTATCAACACTATAAATAGGCACCTCCTTGGCATTTGTACTAAGAACTTTTTGCATTATAAACTCTTTGAATTATTGCTTTCATTTTAGTTCTTGGATTAGAACTCTATCGGTTTCTTGTAGGTCTTGAAGCCTTCATCCATTTCTGATGTGAGGCTTCTAATGCCACTTGATGCAATGCGCTTATACCTCTTCATTTGATTGTGGAACTAGAAAGGAAGCAAAACAACCTGCATAAGTGAATGGCTCAAAAAGAGAGGGTTAAGGGTGGTAGGCGTATGGTGAATAGGTGGGCTATTTAAAATGAGAGATGGAAGCGGAAGATGGTTGATAATGCTATGGTTATAGCTTATGAAACAAAGGAATGGTTGTGAGGATAGTATCTTAAAGAAGACTCAAAGAAGAACCAATGCTATAGAGAGCAAAGACCCATACTTTATATTGCTTCTTCAAGGGGTGGTATTAAGTACTTTGACCCACTAGTTATATGAACTAGGAACCAGAAGTATCAAGGTGAAAAGAAAGGGGTTGAAGCCACTAGTATAAAAATACTTGATAAGTTGATAAAAGTCACCAGGACTTAAGGAAGAAAAGAATCTCACTTATATTAATCAAAAGGTCTGAGTACAATTGAGATATGCTTTCGTAAGATTTCCCTTTAGGTCTTTCTTTGGAATATGATTTTCCAACAGGTACCTTTTGGGAATGATCTTTATCTAGGGATTTCCCTTTTGGAAGTGACCTTTCACCTGATTGGTCCTTAAAAGTGAGAAGAGAAAAGGTTTCATATGAAGGGGAACTTACCTTTTGAAGATTAAAACCATTGGTGAAGAATTGTGACTTTAAGTCCCAACCATCCCCATTTTTCGTAGGAGACCCTTCATTTTTCAACATTGAACCATCGTCTTTCTTTATGAAGAAGTTTGGTTTCTTGTTTCTTTCCCCTTCATTCTTCGTTGGGGTTTTGTTTTTGTGCCATTCTTGTACACTCTTTCACATATGCAATTGATCTTTTTTTACTTCTTTAGGAGTTAAAGGCACCAAGGTTACCTTGCGTCCATCATGCTTAAAAGTGTATTGATTGTGATAACAATCATGAATGGCCCTTTTGTCATATTGTCATGGTCTTCCAAGTAAGATGTGGCTAGCATGCATAGGGACAATGTCACAAAGCATCTCGTCCTTGTACCTACCAACTGAAAAAGGAATTAGAACCTATTTGGTAACGTTTAACTCATCTCCTTCATTGAGCCATTGGAGTTTATATGGAGTGGGATGCTTTGATGTTGCCAATCCAAGTTTTTCAACCATAAGAGTGTTGGCTACGTTTGTGCAACTTCCTCCATCGATGATCATTGTGCAAACCTTGTCCTTGACATGGCATGTTGTATGAAAAATATTGTTTCTTTGAATATCCTCTTGGGATGTTTGTGATTGTAGGCACCTTTTCGAAACAAGCATCTCACCATGATCTGCATTTTCTTTAGATTCTTCGTCTTGTATTGTTTTAGGTTTCTCATCATAAATAGGGTCTTTATAATCTGAGACAATATCTCCATTGTCAAGTACTATCATGGCATTTCGGTTGGGACATTGACTAGCAACATGTCCTTTCCCAAAACACTTGAAACATTTGATGTCTCTGGACCTCTCGAATGTGTTGGTTTGCTTTTCTTTACCCTTGCTAGATTCGTCCACTTGTTTAGTTGGGCTGGAATTGGTTTCCGAAAGGTATTAGGCTCTTGCTTCCATTTGGTGGCCGAATTTGGACTGCTCCGATTATAGGTTTTCCTTTTAAGTTGTCGTTCAATTTTCATTTCCACATGTACCATCTCTTCAATCTCTACATAATGCTGAAGTTCAATAAGGTTAGCAATATAAAGATTTAGGCTAGATAAGAACCTTGCCATTGTTGCTTCTCTATCTTCATCCACATTGGCTCGAATCATGGCTATCTCCATTTCTTTGAAATAATCTTCAACGCTCTTACTCCCTTGTTTAAGATTTTATAGCTTATGAAAGAGATCTCTGTGATAGTGAGTAGCCACGAACCTTTTCCTCATAATAGCCTTCATTTCTTCCCACGTAGTGATGGGACGTTCACCACTTTGTCTTCTTGAACTCACTAATTGACCCCACCAGACTAGGGCATAGTCCACGAATTCCATAGCAGCAAGCCTAACCTTCTTTTGTTCTGTATAGTTTTGACATTCAAAAATGTGTTCGATCCTATCTCCATTTCTTTGAAATAATCTTCAACGCTCCTGCTCCCTTGTTTAAGATTTTGTAGCTTATGATAGAGATCTTTGTGATAGTGAGTAGGCACGACCCTTTTCCTCATAATAGCCTTCATTTCTTCCCACGTAGTGATGGGACGTTCACCATTTCGTCTTCTTAAACTCACCAATTAATCCCACCAGACTAGGGCATAGTCCACGAATTCTATAGCAGCAAGCCTGACCTTCTTTTGCTCCGTATAGTTTTGACATTAAAAAATGTGTTTGATCTTGATTACCTAGTCAAGATAGGCTTCAGGATCAGTTCGTCCTTGAAATGGAGGAATAGTTACCTTAATGTTGCTGAAGTTGTCATTTTGATTTCGACGAACATATTTTCTTGCTATTGATGTTACTTCAGCCTCCTCCTCCTCGAATTCTTCTTCCATTCTAGGGCGATTTACTCTCCGGTTGCCTAAGGATGCTTTAAATTGATCCATACGATCATGCAAAGGCTCCAATTCTAATTTCAGCAATCTTGCCATTTCATACATAATGGCTTGTGTTTGCAAGTTAGGGCCTTCTCTTTCTAGGCCATTTCATACATATTTAAATATACATATTTCCCTTCTTATAACGTTTTTTGTACATTTTTAGTCATCAATCAAAGCACTGCGAATTTTCTTACTAGAATCAAAATCGGGCAATCAAATATATGATCCAAAACTCATAATCGAGATCATATAATTATTAATCCATTTTCAATCTACATGGGCAACCATCAAAGTGTAAGAAGAATGACAAGTCATTTAATTGAATTAAATTTCATTTAGGTCATTGATTTATTTTAATTGTAAAAACTCTTCATATGGTGCCTATCAATACTATAAATAGGCACCTCCATGGCATTTGGACTAAAGACCATTTTGCATAATAAACTCTTTGAAAGAATGCTTTCATTTTAGTTCTTGGATTAAAACTCTATCGGTTTCTTTTCGGTCTTGAATTCGTCATCCATTTCATCTTGTTATAGCTTTGATTCCTAGCTCTACAATAGCTAGTGGGTCACGTTCCACCCTCTATCACTTCGATTCCATCTTTAGTATATTGTTGGTTTCTAACTCATATATAGTGAGAGGGTCACAATCCATCCTTTGAATTACTATCATTGTCCACGCCAACCACAGGCATCCTTCACCATTTTCCTTACATCCAATCAACCACTATCATCCTCACACTTCTTTCATTTACAATCCACTTCAACTTCATTCTATCGTTTCCATTACTTTCATACGCATATTTAAATATACATATTTCCCTTCTTATAATGTTGTTTGTACATTTTCAGTCTTAAATCAAAGCACTGCGAAGTTCTTACTAGAATCAAGATTGGTCAATCATATATATGATCCGAAACTCATAATAGAGATCATATCATTATTCATCCATTTTCAATCTACATGGGCAACCATAAAAGGGTTTGAAGAATGACAAGTCATTTAATTGAATTTAATTACATTTAGGAGATTGTTTTATTTTAATTGTAAAAACTCTTCATATGGTGCCTATCAACACTATATATAGGCACCTCCATGGCATTTACAGGCTTGCATAGGTTTGGCCGAATAATTAGGTGTCTATTCGGCTAGATACATGTTTTAAAACGAAAATAGATGATGCTTGGATGAGAGGAGATGTCTTTGGCCGAATGGTTCCCTTGTCTCTTCATCTTGGCGCCAACTTGAAGCAAGATGATGGTTTGGCCGAATGGAGAGAACCCTCTTCATTTTGGTGCCTATTGCATCCACATGCATTGCACATGTGTGGGCTGGTCATGAGACACTCACATGGGCAGCATAGGATGCTTATGGTGTGGCTTCTCCTTGGCATGAAATTGAGCAGCAACTAGGTGTGACTTGGCTTCCATCTTGTATCTTGGTGACATGGCATCAATGGGGCAGCAACTAATTATGAAAGGCCGCATTTGTGTGAAGCATCCTTTCATCATTTGAGCTACTTCCCATGTGTTTGAGCTGAAGATGAGCTGGCCATAGATGAAATACATGAAGATGAGTTTATGTACGGTAATTCTACCTTCTCGTTTGATTGTGGATCTAGGAAGGAAGCAAAACAACCTGCACAAGTGAATGGCTCAAAACAGAATGAATAAGGGTGGTAAAAGTATGGTTTAATAGGTAGGCTATTTAATAAATGAGAGATGGAAGCAGAAGATGATTTAAATGGTTATGGTTATGGCGATGAAACAAAAAGGATGGTTGTGAGGATAGTATCTTGAAGAATGCTCAAAGAAGAACCAATGCTATAGAGAGAAAAGACCCAATCCTTATATTGTTTCTTTAAGGGGTGGTGTTAAGTACTTTGACCCACTAGTTATGTGAACTAGGAACCAGAAGTATCAAGATGAAAGAAGAGGGTTGATGCCACAAGTATAAAATACTTGATAAGTCGATAAAAAGTCACCAGGACTTAAGAAAGAGAATAATCTCACTTCAATTAAAATAAAAAGTCTGATTACAAATGAAATATAATGGCCTATTTATAGTTTTTGAAGGGACTTGGCAGAATAGGTACATGTTGGTTCAGCCAGCCCTTGTACCTTCCTAAAATGACAGGATTTTTAATGAAAAAATAAGACTTTAATGAAAATACATGCTCTTGGCCGAATGGTTATGTGTTGGTTCGGCCTTAAGGATGATTTGAATGCATTTAGAAGTTATTTAGCGCTAAAATGAAGAGGAAAGAGTCTTTGGCCGAATAGGAAGCATCCCTTCGTGTTTTGGCGCCAATTTGATGTCACATGAAGTGCACATGCTTGAATGATGCACATGGCAGCCTACATGAATGCACATGAGTCTTCTTGTTATGCTTTGACGAGGTTGCAGCCATAGGATGATGTCTTGAAGTCCATGGAATGAAGATAGGTAACAACTAGGCGTGAATTAGCTTCCAACGTGTATCTAGATGACATGGTATATATTGGGCAGCCTAGAGATGAACTAGCTTCAAGGTAAGCTAGATGAGTGTCTTGGTAGCTAACTAGGTGAGTTATAGCTTGATAAACTCAAGCTAGTTAGCTTTGGTCTTCTCAGCTCCTCAGCTACTCTCCCAGCTACTTCCAGCTACCTTTAGTCCACTTTTCAGCACTTTGGTCCAAAGTTCTCCTCCAGCTAAGTTCAGCTACATGCTAGCTCCTCCAGCTAAGTTGAGCTTTCCTTAGTGTTCCACTAGCTGCCATGATATTTGTGAGCTGTTTGTGAGCTGCATATGATGTCCAAATACTCTACCAAGCTACCTCATCATGCATCACACTCCAATGTACCTATATGTGCATGGAAACAATGTAAGTCCATGATATTGAGCTGTTATGAGCTAAATACCTTGCTGCCATGTATGATTATGGTGATGTGAGCTATGTTTGAAGGTCATGAGCTAATTATATCATCTCAAAATATGTGTAAGATAATGCATGAAACTTAAGAGCTAATATGAATTCATATGAACTAATGAAATGATTTATAATGATACTGCCTTGATGTATATATGATAATCATACTTAATATGATTATAAGACTATCCTAACATTCTTATAACATTGTGTATCAATCATAAAGATATGGGTATATGTTGTATGCATGAATATCATATAACATGGTATTTATAAATGATAAATGGAAACATGTAATATTAATATCCTAAGAAATGATATGTAATCATAGCATATATTTGAATAATATGAAAAAACATGATCAAATAAGCATAGGATGGAAAGTGAATGCATGCTTATGATAGAATAGAATGTATAAATGATATAGTATAAGATACGGTAATGAAGAACTCCCTTAGAAACAGCTTTGAAGAACATCCATGGTGTGTTCAAGTCATGGAGAAAGTTGGAGCTAGTTTGGATCGTATCATCCTCCCCTTCTTTTAGGCGATTTGTCCTCAAATCGAAGTAGTTTCTCATTGAAGACCTTCTTGATGTAGGAAGGATTGAATCCTTATTTTTTCCTCCAATTGATGATTCACACGATATGTTCAACCTCTTGGCTTCAAATCTGGTAACTTCACATCCTTTAATGAGAGGACACAATGTTTGGGAATCATCACATGTCTTTAGAACGGGAGAGACATAGCCCTTCACGAACCAACTTGATCCCTTTGCTTTATTCTTTGAATCATCACAATGCTTGGAAAGGACCTCCATATCTTTATTTCCTCCTTTTAATTCACCATAATTGTTGGTGAAAAGGTTTGTCTCTTGGTTGGAGTCATCACGTTGCTTGGTGAAGATACGTGTTCTTTGAATTACTTTTTGGGGCTGATTTAAATCATCGTGCCCTTTCACCATTGTACCTCTCCAAATGATTGCCTTGAGGGTTGGTATGATTTCTTCACCATAAGGATGAAACAAGTTGCTGCAAAATAAATCAAAGTTAGTAAATGAAATATTATTAACAAGATGAATGGAAATAGCAAACCAGGGTGGATGTTTAATAGGCATTGGTTGATTAATGATGAAAAATTCCATTGGTTGTTGAATTCCCTTCAATATGTGCAATATACTTGGAGTCTGAATGATCTTAACTCTTGGTACTCCAATTGGCTCATTCTTTTGAATTTCAAGAGGTACATCCTTTGAAATGTCAAAGGACATATCTTGGGTATCACCAAAAGTCACGTCTATTGATTCTTCAAAAGACATGTTTCTTGAATCTTCAACTTGAAGTGACATGTCTATTGGATTGTCCTGGACGTCAAAAGAAAGAATAGGAGTAGGATTAGATAAAATATGTTCTTCACCCTCATTTTCCTTTTCCTCTTTGCTCCCATATTCAATCCTTTTGTTTTGTTCATTTTCAACTCTCTCCACTCTTTTCTCATGCAAAAATTCTCTTTCAACTTTCTTCATGGCTTTAGCTTTCTCCCATTCCTCTATACGTGATTTGAGGGTAACCTGACTTTCATGGACTTGATTTGGAAGCATAGGCGCCAATATGATTTTCTTTCCTTGATGTTGGAAAGAGTACTTGTTAGAAAATCCATCATGGGTAGCCTTCTTGTCAAACTGCCAAGGACGTCCTAATATAATGTGGCTTGCACTCATGGGCACCACGTTACAAAGGACTTCATCATTGTATCTTCCAATTGAAAAAGGAACAATAACTTGTTTGGTTACCTTGGCTTCCCCCACATCATTGAGCCACTGAAGTTTGTAAGGCTGAGGATGCCTGGAAGTCGTTAGACCCAACTTTTCCACCATGTGAGTACTTGTTATGTTTGTACAACTTCCTCCATCAATGATCACCACACAAACTTTATCTCCCACGTGACATTTGGTATGGAAGATGTTCTCTCTTTGTTCATTCTCTTGACTTTGAATGTTCAAAGTCCTTTTGACTACAAAGATGTTGGATGAAGAGACATGTTAGCAAAAAATGAAAAATGAAATGTGTGTAGGACCTTACCAGAATATACTCTCACAAAGCCTCACGAGTCACTCCAAGGAAACTTGAATGTCACTCAATCCACTCATGTTTGAACTCTAGGACTTTAATGGCTTTTACTTGTCCTCTTCTGATCTCACACACGCTCCAACATTTTTCCTCTCGATTCTCTTGTCTCAAATTCTTGAGAACTTTACTCAAGACTGTATCAAATAAATTTCTACTTGTTTGGCATTGGCTGCAAAAGGGTTAGTAGGAGGGGAAAGCAAATATAATGAAAGGGTGGCTTAGAAATAGAAAGAAAATAACAAAAGGGGTTACTTACACAAGTCACTTTACAACCTTCTATCACCACAATCAATTTAAACGGCTTACTTGACTCGCTTGGTGATGAGAATTGTTGATGAGTGCTTCAACTTCTTTCCTTTCTTTTCTTTGCTTTTCTTCTTTTTGAGTGCTGGATTTTTTTTCTTTCACTTTCTTTTCTGATTTTTCTTTTTCTTTGACTTTGCACTTCACTTTGCACTTCTTTTTGTATTTTTCTTTTTGTTGTCGTTGCACGTTGCTTCTTCCACCAAAGCTCTGATTACCGCTTGATGTAAGGTAATTCTAACTTCTTGTTTGATTGCGGATCTAGGAAGGAAGCAAAACAACCTGCACAAGTGAATGGCTCAAAACAAAATGGATAAGGGTGGTAAACGTATGGTTTAATAGGTAGGCTATTTAATAAATGAGAGATGGAAGCAGAAGATGATTGAAATGGTTATGGTTATGGCGATGAAACAAAAAGGATGGTTGTGAGGATAATATCTTGAAGAATGCTCAAAGAAGAACCAATGCTGTAGAGAGAAAAGACCCAATCCTTATATTGTTTCTTCAAGGGGTGGTGTTAAGTACTTTGACCCACTAGTTATATGAACTAGGAACCAGAAGTATCAAGATGAAAGAAGAGGGTTGACGCCACAAGTATAAAATACTTGATAAGTCGATAAAAAGTCACCAGGACTTGAAAAAGAGAATAATCTCACTTCAATTAAAATAAAAGGTTTGATTACAAATGAAATATAATGGCCTATTTATAGTTTTTGAAGGGACTTGACCGAATAGGTACATGTTGGTTCGGCCAGCCCTTGTACCTTCCTAAAATGACATGAGTTTTAATGAAAAAACATGACTTTAATGAAAATACATGTGCTTGGCCGAATGGTTATGTGTTGGTTCGGCACTAAGGATGATTTGAATGCATTTGGAAGTTATTTAGGTGCCAAAATGAAGAGGAAAGAGCCTTTGGCCGATTAGGAAGCATCCCTTGGTGTTTTGGCGCCAATTTGATGTTACATGAAATGCACATGCTTGAATGATATGGCAGCCTACATGAATGCACATGAGTGTTCTTGCTATGCTTTGATGAGGTTGCAACCATAGGATGATGTCCTGAAGTCCATGGAATGAAGATAGGCAACAACTAGGCATGAATTAGCTTCCAATGTGTATCTAGATGACATGGCATCCATTGGGCAGCCTAGAGATGAACTAGCTTCAAGGTAAGCTAGATGAGTGTCTTGGTAGCTAACTAGGTGAGTTATAGCTTGATAAACTCAAGCTAGTTAGCTTTGGTCTTCTCAGCTCCTCAGCTACTCTCCCAGCTACTTCCAGCTACCTTTAGTCCACTTTTCAGCACTTTGGTCCAATGTTCTCCTCCAGCTAAATTCAGCTACATGCTATCTCCTCCAGCTATGTTGAGCTTTCCTTAGTGTTCCACGAGCTGCCATGATATTTGTGAGCTGTTTGTGAGCTGCATATGATGTCCAAATACTCTACCAAGCTGCCTCATCGTGCATCACACTCCAATGTACCTATATGTGCAAGGAAACAAGGTAAGTCCATGATATTGAGCTGTTATGAGCTAAATACCTTGCTGCCATGTATGATTATGGTGATGTGAGCTATGTTTGAAGGTCATGAGCTAATTATATCATCTCAAAATATGTGTAAGATAATGCATGAAGCTTAAGAGCTAATATTAATGCATATGTACTAATGAAATGATTTATAATGATACTGCCTTGATTTATATATGATAATCATACTTAATATAATCTTATAAGACTATCCTAACATGCTTATAACATTGTGTATCAATCATAAAGATATGGGTATATGTTGTATGCATGAATATCATATAACATGGTATTCATAAATGATAAATGGAAACATGTAATAATAATATCCTTAGAAATGATATGTAATCATAGCATATATTTGAATAATATGAAAAAACATGATCAAATAAGCATAGGATGGAAATAATAATATGATAATTTATACTAACATGTGAATGTATGCTTATGATAGAATAGAATGTATAAATGATATAGTATAAGATAGGGTAATGAAGAACTCCCTTAGAAATAGCTTTGAAGAACATCCATGGTGTGTTCAAGTCATGGAGAAAGTTGGAGCTAGTTTGGATCGTATCATAAGTCTTAGGACAGCTCCTTGTGAAAGGGCACTTCTCGGATTGGCAACTCTTCGCGAAAAGGTACGAATTCACAAAATTCAACCTAGACCATATTTGTAGTGCTCTGTGTCGTGAAGATGATGGTGTAACTCTCCAGCTGAAAAGAGGTCTCTAGCTAGCTCAAAAGTCTAGCTCAAGTGAGCTATGAGTTCAGAAGTTAGCTTGACAACTTTGTCTCAAAATGTCCTAGAGCTGTCCCGGAGTTGTCCTAGTCAAGTTTTCTTAGCTCAATGACTCCAATGCTAGCTTTAAATAAGCTCCAATGATGTGGTCGAACATGTACCTATAAAAGAAAGCATATAATAAGATAAATAATATAAGATATAATCATGTAAATATGTGGTTCATAATAATAACTTCATACATTCATAATATCATCATCATAACTATAAATATAATGATGTAAGTTATTATCATAACTATGGTATAAAGAAAGATCAAGTTAAAGAAAATCTCCCTTTGATTTTTGAGAAAGGTTGGAGATGCAAGTCCATTTTTGATGCTGAATTGGATCACATAATCCCCCCTTCTTTAAAGCGATTTGTCCTCAAATCAAAGGGTGGTTTCTTTTCAATGTTCCTCCATTCTATAGTTGTTGTTTCGTCAGAAATTGGGATCATTTCAATAGGTTCTTGAGTGAGATATGTCCATGTAATTTTTCTTTGAACGTTTAGGTCCCTTGATTTCCCAAAAGTGATGTCTCTTAATACTCCAATGGGCATGATCATTGAATCCTCATGGTTCACGTCCATTGGTTCTTCCAAAGACACGTTCTTTGAATGAAAAAATGTGTCCTTTTCTGCTCAATGGATATGTCTTTTGGATTTCCAAATTTCACGTCTTCTAAACCTTCCTTTTGGCAATTGGCGTCTCTTGATACATCCTGCAAGTCAAAGAAAAAATCTGCATGTTCAAAGTTAGAATAATCATCTTTACCCTTGCATTTTGTCAACATACATTCTCGAATCAAGCACTTTGAAGAATAAGCACTAGTTCTTGGATCAATTTCCTCCATGGTTGTTGCCTTTCCTTTCCATATAGCCTCAACACTTTGCTTCATTTTGGCTTGATCATTCTGGACTTGTTTAGGCGTTAAAGGAGTAAGGATAATCTTCTTCCCTTTATGGCTGAACGAGTATTGATTGGTAAAACAATCATGAATAGTTCTTTTGTCGAATTGCCATGGCCTTCCAAGAAGTAGATGGCTAGCGTGCATAGGGACAACATCACACACAACCTCATCTTTGTATTTGCCAATGGAAAAAGGAACTAACACCTGTTTGCTAACATTGAGTTCTCCTCGTTCATTTAGCCACTGTAACTTATATGGCTTCGGGTGCTTCATTGTTTTTAAACCAAGCTTTTCCACCATTATTGTACTGGCCACGTTAGTACAACTTCCACCATCTATAATAACAAAACATACCTTTTCATTCACATGGCATCGGGTATGAAAAATGTTCTCTCGCTGTGCATTATCTTCCGAGACTTGAACATTCAAACTTCTTTTAATTACCAAATCTTCTCCTTGATCAACGAGATCTGCAAGAGTGATTTCTTCATTGACTTCAATAGGTGCCTCTTGTTCTTCCTCTGATTCAGATTCTATTTCACCATTTCCAAGTAAAAGCATGGTGTTCTGGTTAGGGCATTGTGTAGATACGTGGCCCCTCCCAAGACATTTAAAGCATCTAATATCTCTTGAACGTTCAGTAGTTTGCTTTCCTCGGTTGAAGTCTTTGTTTACTTGCTGATTCTTTGAAGATTCAGCTTGTTCATTGACAGGAGGAGTTGGCTTCTTGATGTTGTTTGGACTCCATTTGGATGATGTGGGTGCAATATTGCGAGATGTATGCCTCCTCTTTAGTTGCCTTTCAATTTTCATTGCCATTTGCACCATCTCATCCATTTCGATGTAATGATACAATTCCAAGGTATTGATAATTTCGGGATTAAGTCCAGCAAGGAATCTCGCCATAGTTGCTTCACGATCCTCCTCAATGTTGACTCGGATCATTGCCACTTCCATCTCTTTGTAATAGTCCTCCACACTCTTATGGACTTGTTTAAGATTCTGTAACTTTTGAAATAAGTCACGGTGATAGTGAACAAGAATGAATCGTTTCCACATAATACCTTTCATTTCAAGCCAAGTTGAGATCGTTCTTTCTCCATTCCTTCTTCGATTAAGGGTAAGTTGATCCCACCACCATATTAAAGCATAGTCTATGAACTCCATGGCTGCCAATCTTACTTTCTACATTTCGGAATAGTTGTGGTAACTAAAAGCGTGTTCCACTTTTCTTTCCCATTCATGGTAGGCTTTAGGATCAGTCTTTCCTTGGAATTGAGGAATTTTGATCTCGATATTGCTCAAATTGTCATCAACAATGGCACGTCTAGGGCCTTGAAATGCTACTTGTTTTCCATCGTCTAAATTTTCTTGAACATCTTCTTCTGGAGGTGGTGGTTGTTGTTGTCTTCTATGGGCTCCATTATTACGTCCTGGTGGTAGATCCTGGCGTTGATCTATCTTTTCATGAAGAGCGTCAAACTCTTCACGAAACATTCTCATCATTTCGCCAATGAGTGCTTGTATTTGTAAGTTTGGTGTTCCTGCATTTTCTCTGGGACTTTGAGACATGGTTAGTAAAATAAAAGTAAATAAAACCTTACCATCACACTCACAAAACCTCACTTATGATCTCACCCTCTTGTTTACCTTTTACCGCTCAATTCTCTCTTGTGGGTCCTTTTAAAGAACTAACTCAAGATTGAGCAAGTCTCTTTAGTTTGTGCGTCGGTTTAGAAATGGTTAGAGATAGAAATGGTTATGATAGGGTAGAAAGTTTTTTTTAAAAAAAAGATATGGTAATGAAATAAGAAAAAAACGAAAGAATAAAGAAATGAAAAAAGTGAAGATAACTTACAACTCCAGTTGCAACAATTACTATCTTCCTTCACAAGAAACAACAAGGAAACCTCCTTCAAGTTTTGATGTTGGGCAGATTGTAATATGCTTCTCTTTGAGTGTAATATACAACTTTGCTTCACCTTTTTTTCTTTTTCTTTAAATTTTCTTCTTTTCTTTTCTTTCTTTTGCACTCGAAATTTGATGTAGGAGTCTTTTTCATTTCTTTTTCTTTTTCTTCTTTCATTTTTCTTTTTGTTGCTTTTGTTGCAGCACTTGATTGTCAATCCACCAAAGCTCTGATTACCGCTTGATGTAAGGCTAACCACGCTTCTTCAATAATGGAGAAGTTGGCAACCTTGTTGTTTCCCGATCTAGAAGAGACACCAAATGCTACACGTTGAATTGGAAGTAATCTGCACAAAGAATAAGAAGTTGTTAAATAAATGGATAATTAAGAAAGGAAATAGAAATGGAAAGAATTAAAATAGAAAGAAAAGTTATCAAAGATGGGTTGCGGAAGTGATGTTGAATAAATCTCCTTCAAGTGATGTTGACTTTGGCCTCCAATGGTGGTGATGAAATATGCCTAGTTGATGAATGAAGGATGATTTAATGGTGAATATTTGGTAAGGGAATGGTGATGATATAGGCGTGAAATGGTGATAGAAGATGGTAATGATATAGGTGTACAATGGTAATGGAAGATGGTGATGTTATAGGCATGAAAATGGAGATGGAAGATGGTGATGTTTAGGTAGTATCTTATAAAACTAAGAAGGAACCAATGCTATAAACGAGCAAAGACCCATTTCTTATAAGTTTTATATGGGATGGTATGAAAGGACTTTGACCCACTAGTTATATAAACTAGGAACCAGAAGTATCAATGAAAGGGGTTTGATGCCACAAACTATGAAATCTTGCTTATTTGTTATAGTTATAAAAAGAACTTGAAGAGAGAATAATAATATCACAGGAGTTTAATTTATCAAAAGGGTTTTTTTACAAATGAAATGCCAAAGCCTATTTATAGGCTTGTATAGGTTTGGTCGAATAATTAGGTGTCTATTCGGCTAGATACATGTTTTAAAACGAAAATAGATGATGCTTGGATGAGGGGAGATGTCTTTGGCCGAATGGTTCCCTTGTCTCTTCATCTTGGCGCCAACTTGAAGCAAGATGATGGTTTGGCCGAATGGAGAGAACCCTCTTCATTTTGGCGCCTATTACATCCACATGCATTGCACATGTGTGGGCTGGTCATGAGACACTCACATGGGCGGCACAAGGTGCTTATGGTGTGCCTTCTCCTTGCCGTGAAATTGAGCAGCAACTAGGTGTGACTTGGCTTCCATGTTGTATCTTGGTGACATGGCATCAATGGGGCAGCAACTAATTATGAAAGGGCGCATTTGTGTGAAGCATCCTTTCATCATTTGAGCTACTTCCCATGTGTTTGAGCTGAAGATGAGCTGGCCATAGATGAAATACATGAAGATGAGTCTTAGGACAGCTCCTTGTGAAAGGGAACTTCTCGGATTGGCAACTCTTCGCGAAAAGGTACCAATTCACAAAATTCAACCTAGACCATATTTGTAGTTCTCTGTGTGGTGAAGATGATGGTGTAACTCTCTAGCTGAAAAGATGTCTCTAGCTAGATCAAAAGTCCAGCTCAAGTGATCTATGAGCTCAGAGGTCAGCTGACAACTTTGTCTCAAAATGTCCTTGAGCTGTCCCAGAATTGTCCTAGTCAAGTTTCCTTAGCTCAATGACTCCAATGCTAGCTTTAAATCAGCTCCAATGATGTGGTCGAACATGTACCTATAAAAAAAAGCATATAATAAGCTAAATAATATGAGATATAATAATGCAAATATATGGTTCATAATAATAACTTCATACATTCATAATATCATCATCATAGCTATAAATATAATGTATGTAAGTTATTATCATAACTATGGTATAAAGAAAGATTAAGTTAAAGAACATCTCCCTTTGATTTTTGAGAAAGGTTGGAGATGCAAATCCATTTTTTATGCTGAATTTGATCACATCATATAGCATTGGTTCCTAGCTCTACTATAGTTAGTGGGTCACGTTCCACCCTCTATCACTTCGATTCCATCTTTAGTATATTGTTGGTTTCTAACTCAAATATAGTTAGAGGGTCACAATCCATCCTTTGAATTACTATCATTGTCCACACCAACCACAAACGTCCGTCACCATTTTCCTTACATCCAATCAACCACTATCACCACCACACTTCTTTCATTTACAATCCACTTCAACCTCATTCTATCATTTCCATTACTTTCATACACATATTTAAATATACATATTTCCCTTCTTATAACATTGTTTGTACATTTTCAGTCTTAAATCAAAGCAGTTTGAAGTTCTTACTAGAATCAAGATTGGGCAATCATATATATAATATGAAATTCATAATAGAGATCATATCTTTATTCATCCATTTTCAATCTACATAGGCAACCATCAAAGGGTTAGAAGAATGACAAGACATTTAATTGAATTAAATTGCATTTAGGAGATCGTTTTATTTTAATTGTAAAAACTCTTTATATGGTGCCTATCAACACTATAAATAGGCACCACTGTGCCATTTGTACTAAGAGCTTTTTGCATAATAAACTCTTTGAATGATTGTTTTCATTTTAGTTCTTGGATTAGAACTCTATCGGTTTCTAGTCGATCTTGAATTCGTCATCCATTTCATCTTGTTATAGCTTTGGTTCCTATCTCTACTAGAGCTAGTGGGTCACGTTCCACCCTCTATCACTTCGATTCCATCTTTAGTATATTGTTGTTTTCTAACTCATCTAATTAGAGGGTCACAATCCATCCTTTGAATTACTATCATTGCCCACGCCAACCAAAAACATCCTTCACCATTTTCTTTACATCCAATCAACCACTATTTTTACCACACTTCTTTCATTTACAATCCACTTCAACTTCATTCTATCATTTCCATCTTTCATTTCCATTCTTTTATACACATATTTAAATATACATATTTCCCTTCTTATAACGTTGTTTGTACATTTTCAGTCTTAAATATAAGCGCTGCAAAGTTCTTAATAGAATCAAGATCGGGAAAACATATATATGATCTGAAACACATAATCGAGATCATATCATTATTCATCCATTTTCAATCTACATGGGCAACCATCAAAAGGTTAGAAGAATGATAAGTCATTTAATTGAATTAAATTGCATTTTGGTGATTGTTTTATTTTAATTATAAAAACTCTTTATATGGTGGCTATCAACACTATAAATAGGCACCTCCATGGAATTTCTACTAAGAACTTTTTGCATAATAAACTCTTTGAATTATTTATTTCATTTTAGTTCTTGAATTAGAACTATATCGGTTTCTTGTAGGTCTTTCTTCATCCATTTTATCTTGTTATAGCATTGGTTCCTAGCTCTACTATAGCTAGTGGGTCACGTTCCACCCTCCATCACTTCGATTCCATCTTTAGTATATTGTTGGTTTCTAACTCATATATAGTTAGAGGGTCACAATTCATTCATTGAATTACTATCATTGTCGACGCCACCTACAAAAATCCTTCACCATTTTCCTTACATCTAATCAACCACTATCATCACCACACTTTTTTCATTTACAATCCACTTGAACTTCATTCTATCATTTTCATTACTTTCATACACATATTTAAATATACATATTTCCCTTCTTATAACATTGTTTGTACATTTTCAGTCTTCAATCAAAGCACTGCGTATTTTCTTACTAGAATCAAGATCGGGCAATCATATATATGATCCAAAACACATAATCGAGTTCATATCATTATTAATCCTTTTTCAATCTACATGGGCAACCATCAACGTGTAAGAAGAATTACAAGTCATTTAATTGAATTAAATTTCATTTAGTTCATTGATTTATTTTAATTGTAAAAACTCTTCATATGGTGCCTATCAACATTATAAATAGGCACCTCCATGGCATTTGTAAAAAGACCTTTTTGCATAATAAACTCTCTGAAAGATACCTTTCATTTTATTTCTTGGATTAAAACTCTATCAGTTTCTTATCGGTCTTGAATTCGCCATCCATTTCATCTTGTTATAGCTTTGGTTCCTAGCTCTACTATAGCTAATGGGTCACGTTCCACCCTCTATCACTTCGATTCTATCTTTAGTATATTGTTGATTTCTAACTCATATATAGTTAGAGGGTTACAATCCATCCTTTGAATTACTATCATTGTCCACACTAACCATAAACATCCTTCACCATTTTCCTTATATCCAATCAACCACTATCATCACCACACTTCTTTCATTTACAATCCACTTGAACTTCATTCTATCATTTCCATTACTTTCATACACATATTTAAATATACATATTTCCCTTCTTATAACGTTGTTTGACATTTTGAGTCTTAAATCAAAGCACTGTGAAGTTTTTACTAGAATCAAGATTGGGCAATCATATATATGATCTGAAACTCATAATAGAGATCATATCATTATTCATCCATTTTTGATCTACATGGGCAACCATCAAAGGGTTAGAAGAACGACAAGTCATTTAATTGAATTAAATTTCATTTAGGAGATTATTTTATTTTAATTGTAAAAACTGTTCATATGGTGCCAATCAACACTATAAATAGGCACCTCCATGGCATTTGTACTAAGAACTTTTTGCATAATAAACTCTTTGAAAGATTGCTTTCATTTTAGTTATTAGATTAGAACTCTATCGATTTCTTGTAGGTCTTGAAGCCTTCATCCATTTCATCTTGTTATAGCGTAGGTTCCTAGGTCTACTATAGCTAGTGGGTCACGTTCCACCCTCTATCACTTCGATTCCATCTTTAGTATATTGTTGGTTTCTAACTCAAATATAGTTAGAAGGTTACAATCCATCCTTTAAATTATTATCATTGTCCATGCCAACCACAAACGTCCTTCACCATTTTCCTTACATACAATCAACCACTATCATCACCACACTTCTTTCCTTTAGAATCCACTTAAACTTTATTCTATCATTTCCATTACTTTCATACACATATTTAAATATACATATTTCCCTTCTTATAATGTTGTTCATACATTTTCAGTCTTCAAACAAAGCACTGCGATGTTCTTACTATAATCAAGATTGGGCAATCATATATATGATCTGAAACTCATAATCGAGATCATATCATTATTCATCCATTTTCAGTCTACATGGGCAACCATCAAAGTGTAAGAAGAATAACAATTCATTTAATTGATTTAAATTGCATTAAGTGATCGTTTTATTTTAATTGTAACAACTCTTAATATGGTGCCTATCAACACTATAAACAGGCACCACCGTGGCATTTGTATTAAGAACTTTATGCATAATAAAATCTCTGAATGATTGCTTTCATTTTAGTTCTTGGATTAGAACTCTATCGGTTTCTTGTCGGTCTTGAATTCGTCATCCATTTCATCTTGTTATAGCTTTGGTTCCTAGCTCTACTATAGCTAGTGGGTTACATTCCACCCCCTATCACTTTGATTCCATCTTTAGTATATTGTTGGTTTCTAGCTCATATATAGTTAGAGGGTCACAATCCATCCTTTGAATTACTATCATTGCCCATGCCAACCACAAACATCCTTAACCATTTTCCTTACATCCAATCAACCACTATTATCAACACACTTCTTTCATTTAAAATCCACTTCAACTTCATTCTATCATTTCCATTACTTACATACACATATTTAAATATACATATTTCCTTTCTTATAATGTTGTTTGTACATTTTCAGTCTTAAATCAAAGCACTGGGAAGTTCTTAATGGAATAATTATCGGGAAATCATACATGTGATCTGAAACTCATAATCGAGATCATATCATTGTTCATCCATTTTCAATCTACATGGGCAACCATCAAAAGGTTAGATGAATGATAAGTCATTTAATTGAATTAAATTGCATTTTGGTGATTGTTTTTATTTTAATTGTAAAAACTCTTTATATGGTGGCTATCAACACTATAAATAGGTACCTCCATGGCATTTCTACTAAGAACTTTTTGCATAATAAACTCTTTGAATTATTTATTTCATTTTAGTTCTTGAATTAGAACTCTTTCAGTTTCTTGTAGGTCTTGAAGTCTTCATCCATTTTATCTTGTTATAGCATTGGATCCTAGCTCTACTATAGCTAGTGGGTCACGTTCCACCCTCCATCACTTCGATTCCATCTTTAGTATATTGTTGGTTTCTAACTCATATATAGTTAGAGGGTCACATTCCATTTGTTGAATTACTATCATTGTCCACGCCAACCACAAAAATCCTTCACCATTTTCCTTACATCTAATCAACCACTATCATCACCACACTTTTTTCATTTACAATCCACTTGAACTTCATTCTATCATTTTCATTACTTTCATACACATATTTAAATATACATATTTCCCTTCTTATAACATTGTTTGTACATTTTCAATCTTGAATCAAAGCACTGTGAATTTTCTTACTAGAATCAAGACCGGGCAATCATATATATGATCTGAAACTCATAATAGAGATCATATCATTATTCATCCATTTTCGATCTACATGGGCAACCATCAAAGGGTTAGAAGAATGACAAGTCATTTAATTGAATTAAATTTCATTTAGTTCATTGATTTATTTTAATTGTAAAAACTCTTCATGTGGTGCCTATCAACACTATAAATAGGCACCTCCATGGCATTTGTACTAAGAACTTTTTGCATAATAAACTCTTTGAAAGATTGCTTTCATTTTAGTTATTGGATTAGAACTCTATCGATTTCTTGTAGGTCTTGAAGCCTTCATCCATTTCATCTTGTTATAGCGTTGGTTCTTAGGTCTACTATAGCTAGTGGGTCACGTTCCACCCTCTATCACTTCGATTCCATCTTTAGTATATTGTTGGTTTCTAACTCAAATATAGTTAGAAGATCACAATCCATCATTTAAATTATTATCATTGTCCACGCCAACCACAAACGTCCTTCACCATTTTCCTTACATACAATCAACCACTATCATCACCACACTTCTTTCCTTTAGAATCCACTTAAACTTCATTCTATCATTTCCATTACTTTCATACACATATTTAAATATACATATTTCCCTTCTTATAACGTTGTTTGTACATTTTTCAGTCTTCAAACAAAGCACTGCGATGTTCTTACTAGAATCAAGATCGGGCAATCATATATATGATCTTAAACTCATAATCGAGATCATATCATTATTCATCCATTTTCAATCTACATGGGCAACCATCAAAGTGTAAGAAGAATGACAATTCATTTAATTGATTTAAATTGCATTAAGTGATCGTTTTATTTTAATTGTAACAACTCTTCATATGGTGCCTATCAACACTATAAACAGGCACTACCGTGGCATTTGTATTAAGAACTTTTTGCATAATAAACTCTCTGAATGATTGCTTTCATTTTAGTTCTTGGATTAGAACTCTATCGGTTTCTTGTCGGTCTTGAATTCGTCATCCATTTCATCTTGTTATAGCTTTGGTTCCTAGCTCTACTATAGCTAGTGGGTCACATTCCACCCCCTATCACTTTGATTCCATCTTTAGTATATTGTTGGTTTCTAACTCATATATAATTAGAGGGTCACAATCCATCCTTTGAATTACTATCATTGCCCATGCCAACCATAAACATCCTTAACCGTTTTCCTTACATCCAATCAACCACTATTATCAACACACTTCTTTCATTTACAATCCACTTCAACTTCATTCTATCATTTCCATTACTTACATACACATATTTAAATATACATATTTCCCTTCTTATAATGTTGTTTGTACATTTTCATTCTTAAATCAGAGCACTGGGAAGTTCTTAATGGAATCAATATCGGGAAATCATACATGTGATCTGAAACTCATAATCGAGATCATATCATTGTTCATCCATTTTCAATCTACATGGGCAACCATCAAAAGGTTAGAAGAATGACAAGTCATTTAATTGATTTAAATTGCATTTAGGTGATTATTTTATTTTAATTGTAAAAACTCTTCATATGGTGCATATCAACAGTATAAATAGGCACCTCCATGGAATTTGTTCAAAAAACTTTTTGCATAATAAAATCTTTAAATTATTGCTTTCATTTTAGTTCTTGGATTAGAACTCTATCGGTTTCTTGTAGGTCTTGAAGTCTTCATCCATTTTATCTTGTTATAGCGTTGGTTCCTTGCTCTACTATAGTTAGTGGGTCACGTTCCACCCTCCATCACTTCGATTCCATCTTTAGTATATTGTTGGTTTTTAACTCATATATAGTTAGAGGGTCACATTCCATTCTTTAAATTACCATCATTGTCCACGTCAACCACAAACATCCTTCACCATTTTCCTTACATCCAATCAACCACTATCATCACCACAATTCTGTCATTTACAATCCACTTGAACTTCATTCTATCATTTCCATTACTTTCATACACATATTTATATATACATATTTCCCTTCTTATAATGTTGTTTGTACATTTTCAATCTTAAATAAAAGCACTGCGATGTTCTTAATAGAATCAATATCGGGCAATCATATATATGATCTGAAATTGATAATCGAGATAATATCATTATTCATCCATTTTCAATCTACATGGGCAACCATCAAAAGGTTAGAAGAATGACAAGTCATTTAATTGAATTAAATTGCATTTAGGTGATTGTTTTATTTTAATTGTAAAAACTCTTCATATGGTGGCTATCAACACTATAAGTAGGCACCTCCATGGCATTTCTACTAAGAACTTTTTGCATAATAAACTCTTTGAATTATTGCTTTCATTTTAGTTCTTGGATTAGAACTCTATCGGTTTCTTGTAGGTCTTGAACGCTTCATCCATTTCATCTTGTTATAGTGTTGGTTCCTAGCTCTACTATAGCTAGTGGGCCACGTTCCACCCTCTATCACTTCGATTCCATCTTTAGTGTATTGTTGGTTCCTAACTCATCTATAGCTAGACAGTCACAATCCATCCTTTGAATTACTATCATTCTCCACGCCAACCACAAACATCCTTCACCATTTTCGTTACATCCAATCAACCACTATCATCAGCACACTTCTTTCATTTCCAATCCACTTCAACTTTTTTCTATCATTTTCATTACTTTTATACACATATTTAAATATACATATTTCCCTTCTTATAACGTTTTTTGTACATTTTCAGTCTTAAATCAAAGCACTGCGAGAATCAAGATTGGCAAATCATATATATGATCTGAAACTCATAACCAATATCATATCATTATTCAACCATTTTCAATCTACATGGGTAACCATTAGAGGGTATGAAGAATAACAAGTCAATGAATTGAATTAAATTTCATTTAGGTGATTATTTTATTTTAGTTGTAAAAACTCTTCATTTGGTGCCTATCAACACTATAAATAGGCACCTCAACGACATTTGTACTATGAACATTTTTAATAATAAACTCTTTGAAAAATTGCATTCATTTTAGTTCTTGGATTAGAACTCTATCGTTTCTTGTCGATCTTGAAGCTTTCGTCCATTTCATCTTATTATAGCATTGGTACCTAGCTCTACTGTAGCTAGTGGGTTGCATTCCACCCTCTATCACTTCGATTCCATCTTTAGTATATTGTTGGTTCCTAACTCATATATCGTTAGAAGGTCACAATCCATCCTTTGAATACTAACATTCTCCATGCCAACCACAAACATCCTTCACCATTTTCGTTACATCCGATCAACCACTATCATCACCACACTTCTTTCATTTACAATCCACTTCAACTTCATTCTATCATTTCCATTACCTACATACACATATTCAAATATACATATTTTCCTTTTTATAACGTTGTTTGTACATTTTCAGTCTTAAATCAAAGCACTGCGAAGTTCTTACTAGAATCAAGATCGGCCAATCATATATATGATCTGAAACTCATAATCGAGATCATATCATTATTCATCCATTTTCAATCTACATGGGCAACTATTAAAAGGTTAGAATAAAGACAAGTCATTTAATTGAATTAAATTGCATTTAGGTAATTGTTTTATTTTAACTGTAAAAACTCTTCATGTGGTGCCTATTAACACTCTAAATAGGCACCTCCATGGCATTTGTACTAAGAACTTTTTTCATAATAAACTCTTTGATAGATTTCTTTAATTTTAATTCTTGGATTAGAACTCTATAGGTTTCTTGTAGGTCTTGAAGCCTTCATCCATTTCATCTTGATATAACGTTACTTCCTAGCTCTACTATAGCTAGTGGGTCACGTTCCACCCTCTATCACTTCGATTCCATCTTTAGTATATTGTTGGTTTCTAACTCATATATAGTTAGAGGGTCACAATCCATCCTTTGAATTTCTATCATTGTCCAAGCCAACCACAAACATCCTTCACCATTTTTGTTACATCCAATCAACCACTATCATCACCACACTTCTTTCATTTACTATCCATTTCAACTTCATTCTATCATTTCCATTACCTACATACACATATCTCCATGAAACATTTGAAACAAGCATCTCACCATGATCTGCATTTTCTTCCGTTTCTTCTTCTTGTATTGTTTCAGGTTCCTCGTAAAAAATAGGCTCATTACAATCTGATACAATATCTCCATTGTCAAGTACCATCATGGCATTTCGGTTGGGACATTGACTAGCAACATGTCCTTTTCCAAAAAACTTGAAACATTTGATGTCTCTTGTTCTCTCGAAAGTGTTGGTTTGCTTTTCTATACCCTTGCTAGACTCACCCACTTGTATAGTTTTAGGTACCTCTGCATGATCTTTTGTTTGGACTGGAGTTTGCTTCCGCAAAGTAATAGGTTCTTGCTTCCATTTGGTGGCCGAATTTGGACTGCTCCTAGTGTAGGATTTCCTTTTTAGTTGTCTTTCAATTTTCATGGCCACATGCACCATCTCTTCAATCTCTACATAATGCTGAAGTTCAACAAGGTTAGCAATATCAAGATTTAGGCCAGATAATAACCTTGCCATTGTTGCTTCTCTATCTTTATCCATATTGGCTCGGATCATGGCTATCTCCATTTCTTTGAAATAATCTTCAACGCTCTTGTTTCCTTGTTTCAAATTTTGTAGTTTATGATAAAGATCTCGGTGATAGTGAGTAGGCACGAACCTTTTCCTCATAATGGCTTTCATTTCTTCCCATGTAGTGATGGGGCGTTCACCATTTTATCTTCTTGAACTTACCAATTGGTCCCACCAAACTAAGGCATAGTCCACGAATTCCATAGCAGCAAGCCTGACCTTCTTTTGTTCCATATAATTTTGACATTCGAAAATGTGTTCGATTTTGATTACCCAGTCCAGATAGGCTTCAGGATCTGTTCGTCCTTGAAATGGAGGAATGGTCACTTTGATGTTGCTGAGGTTGTCATTCTGATTTCTATGAACATCTCTTCTTGCTACTGATGTTACGTCACCCTCCTCCTCTTCTAATTCTTCTTCCATTCTAGGGCAGTTTACTCTCCGGTTGCCTAAGGATGCTTCTAATTGATCCATACGATATTACAAAGGCTCCAATTCTAATTTCAGCAATCTTGCCATTTCATGCATAATGGCTTGGGTTTGCAAGTTAGGGGCTTCTGATGTAAGCTAATCCTACCTTCTTGTTTTATTGTGGATCTAGGAAGGAAGCAACAAGCTGTATCATGGTCACCTTCCGTCCATCATGCTTAAAAGTGTATTGATTGTGAAAACAATCATGAATGGCCCTTTTGTCATACTGCCATGGTCTCCCAAGTAAGATGTGGCTAGCATGCATAGGGACAATGTCACAAAGCACCTCATCTTTGTACCTACCAATGGAAAAAGGAATTAGAACCTGTTTGGTAACGTTTAACTCACCTCCTTCATTTAGCCACTGGAGTTTATATGGAGTAGGATGTTTTGACGTTGCTAATCCAAGTTTTTCAACCATAAGAGTGCTGGCTACGTTTGTGCAACTTCCTCCATCGATGATCATTGTGCAAAACTTATCCTTGACATCGCACCTTGTATGAAAGATATTGTTTCTTTGAATATCATCTTGGGATGTTTGTGATTGTAGGCACCTCTTTGAAACAGGCATCTCACCATGATCTGCATTTTCTTCCGTTTCTTCTTCTTGTATTGTTTCAGGTTCCTCGTAAAAAAAAGGCTCATCAAAATCTGATACAATATCTTCATTGTCAAGTACCATCATGGCATTTCGGTTGGGACATTGACTAGCAAGATGTCCTTTTCCAGAACACTTGAAACATTTGATGTCTCTTGTTCTCTCGAAAGTGTTGGTTTGCTTTTCTTTACCCTTGCTATACTCACCCACTTGTATAGTTTTAGGTACCTCTACATGATCCTTTGTTTGGACTGGAATTTGCTTCTGGAAAGTAATAGGTTCTTGCTTCCATTTGGTGGCCGAATTTGGACTGCTCCTAGTGTAGGATTTCCTTTTGAGTTGTCTTTCAATTTTCATGGGCACATGCACCATCTCTTCAATCTCTACATAGTGCTGAAGTTTAACAAGGTTAGCAATATCAAGATTTAGGCCAGATAATAACCTTACCATTGTTGCTTCTCCATCTTCACCCACAATTGCTCGGATCATGGCTATCTCCATTTCTTTGAAATAATCTTCAACGCTCTTGCTTCCTTGTTTCAAAATTTGTAGTTTATGATAAAGATCTCGGTGATAGTGAGTAGGCACGAACCTTTTCCTCATAATAGCTTTTATTTTTTCCCATGTAGTGATGGGGCGTTCACCATTTCTTCTTCTTGAACTTACCAATTGGTCCCACCAAACTAAGGCATAGTCCACGAATTCCATAGCAGCAAGCCTGACCTTATTTTGTTCCGTATAATTTTTGACATTTGAAAATGTGTTCGATTTTGATTACCCAGTCCAGATAGGCTTTAGGATCTGTTCGTCCTTGAATTGGAGGAATGGTCACTTTGATGTTGCTGAAGTTATCATTCTGATTTCTATGAACATCTCTTCTTGCTACTGATGTTACTTCAGCCTCCTCCTCTTCTAATTCTTCTTCCATTCTAGGGCAGTTTACTCTCCGGTTGCCTAAGGATGCTTCTAATTGATCCATACGATCTTGCAAAGGCTCCAATTCTAATTTCAGCAATCTTGCCATTTCATGCATAATGGCTTGGGTTTGCAAGTTAGGGGCTTCTCTTTCTGGTGATCGTCCTGAACTCCGAGACATGGTTAGCTAATAAGAAAAGAATAAGATGTGTAAAAGACCTTACCAGAATATACTCTCACAAAGCCTCACGAGTCACTCCAAGAAAGCTTGATGTCACTCAATCCACTCATGTTTACACTCTAGGAATTTAATGGCTTTTACTTGTCCTCTTCTGATCTCACACACTCTCCAGCCTTTTTCCTCTCGATTCTCTTGTCTCAAGTTTTAGAGAACTTTACTCAAGATTATATCAAGTAAATTTTACTTGTTTGGCGTAGGCTGCAAAAGGGTTAGTAGGAAGGGAAAAACAAATATAATGAAAGGGTGGCTTAGAAATAGAAAGAAGAGAAACAAAAGGGTTACTTACACAAGTCACTTCACAACCTTCTATCACCACAATCAATTTAAAAGGCTTGGTGATGAGAATTGTTGATGAGTGCTTTAACTTTCTTTCTTTTCTTTTATTTGCTTTTCTTCTTTTTTTAAGTGCTGGAATTTCTTTCTTTCTTTCGGAGTGCTTTCATTTCTTCTTTTTTTTCTGATTTTCTTTTTCTTTGACTTTGCACTTCTTTTTGTATTTTTCTTCTTTGTTGTTGTTGCACGTTGCTTTCTTCAACCAAAGCTCTGATTATCGCTTGATGCAGTTCAACCTAGCCTCACTTGGATGTATGGTAAAGTCAAGGTTGTACCTTTGATTGTTTCGATCTTGGAAAGCAACAAGTATCCTGCACAAACAAGAAAGCTAAAAAAATGTTAAATGGAAGTAATGAAATGGAAAGATAAATATGGCAGCGGAAAATATATATAAGTTTGTGATATGTTTAAAGGAAATGATGAAGTATGGTAATGGAAGTAGAATGAAGGTGATGGAGATGAATATGAAAAGTAGTATCTCAAAGAAGACTCAAAGAAGAACCAATGCTATATAGAGCAAAGACCCTGACTTTATATTGCTTCTTTAAGGGGTGGTATAAAGTACTTTGACCCACTAGTTATAAAGAACTAGGAACCAAAAGTATCAAGGTGAAAAGAGAAGGGGTTGACGCCACAAGTATAAATTATATTTGATAAGTCGATAAAAAGTCACCAGGACTTAAGGAAGAGAATAATCTCACTTTAATTAAAACAAAAGGTCTGTTTACAAATGATGAATGCTTTCCTATTTATAGGAAATAGAGAGACATGGCCGAATGGTTACAAGAGTATTCGGGCAGCCTTGTGCCTTCCTATAGAGACAAAATTTAATTACAAATAGAGATGATGGTTCGGTTTAAATGGAGGGAAATATCCCTTGGCCGAATAGTTCTTGTATCTCTTCAAGTTGGCGCCAATTTGTATGGGACATAATGCTTGGCCGAATAGGGAGAGAACTCTTCATCTTGGCGCCTAAATGAACCACATGCAAGGCACATGGGGGCTGATCATATGCAAAGCACATGGGTATTCTAGGAAGCCTTGTGGTGCAGCCTTGTGCATGGAATGATGGTTGGTCATGTGCTCTCTCTTGGGCGTGCATGTGTCTCCTCCAAGCTAGCTTGAGTTGTGGAGCTAGCTAGCAAACATGGGCTGTTTGTGAACAAGCTTCCTAGGTAAGTCCTTGTGAGCTTCTTATCATTATGTTCAGCTACATTCAGCTACCTTTGACATCACATTTGGCAACTCAACTCCAAATAGTCCAACTAGCTAAGTTTAGCTAGCCTTAATCTCCTCCAGCTGAATCGAGCTTCCCTTAGTGTTCCATGAGCTACCTTGTACTTTGTAAGCTGTTTGTGAGCTGCATATGACTTCCAAATCATTCACCAAGCTACCTCAACGTGCATCACACTCCATTGTACCTATATGTGCATGGAAATAAGGTAAGTCCATGATATTGAGCTAAGACGAGCTAAATACCTTGCTGCCATGTTTGATTATGGTAATGTGAACTATGTTTGAAGGCCATGAGCTAATTATATCATCTCATAATATGTGTAAGATTATGCATGAGGCTTAAGAGCTAATATGAATGCATATGAACTAATGAAATGTATTATAAGTATGATGCCTTGATGTATATATAATAATCATGCTTAATATGATTATAAAATTATCCTAACATGTTTAACATATTAAAATAACAATGTGCAAGTTGTGTTCAAACTTAAGCTATTCTTTAACTACATAACTAATATCCTTAGCATGATATGTATTATAATAGCATATATTATAAGACTAGTATAAAGTAAATTTAATATAAAGATGTTCAATAATATTCCCTTTATAGATGAAAACGTGCTTGCATCATCATACCTTCTTTAGGGTGATTTGTCCTCAAATCGAGTTTATTTTGTCCTTGCATAGCTTCACGCCTCTTTGCAAAAAGAAAGTATTCTTTGAACGTTTATGTTTTTCCATTAGGTACCCTTTCGTAAGATTTCCCTTTAGGCCTTTCTTTGGAATATGATTTACCAACAGGTACCATTTGAGAGTGATCTTTTTTTAAGGATATCCCTTTTGGAGGTGACCTTTCACGTGGTTGGTCCTGAAAAGTGAGGAGAGAAAAGGTTTCATATGAAGGGGTACTTACCTTTTGAAGATTAAAACCATTGGTGAAGAGTTGTGACTTTAAATCCCAAACATCACCACTTTTTGTAGAAGACCCTTCATTTTCCAGCATTGAACAATCATGTTTCTCTATGAAGAAGTTTGGTTTCTTGTTTAGTTCCTCTTTATTTTTCGTTGGGGTTTTGTCTTTGCGCCATGCTTGTACACTCTTTCGCATATGCAATTGATCTTGTTGTACTTGTTTGGTAACGTTTAACTCACCTCCATTGAGCCACTGGATTTTATATGGAGTAGGATGTTTTGACGTTGCTAATCCAAGTTTTTCAACCATAAGAGTGCTGGTTACGTTTGTGCAACTTCCTCCATCGACGATCATTGTGCAAACCTTATCCTTGACATGGTAGCTTGTATGAAAGATATTGTTTCTTTGAATATCATCTTGGGATGTTTTTGATTGTAGGCACCTCTTTGAAACAAGCATCTCACCATGATCTGCATTTTCTTCCGTTTCTTCTTCTTGTATTGTTTCAGGTTCCTTGTAAAAAATAGGCTCATCAAAATCTGATACAATATCTTCATTGTCAAGTACCATCATGGCATTTCGGTTGGGACATTGACTAGCAACATGTCCTTTTTCCAGAACACTTAAAACATTTGATGTCTCTTGTTCTCTCGAAAGTGTTGGTTTGCTTTTCTTTACCCTTGCTAGACTCACCCACTTGTATAGTTTTAGGTACCTCTGCATGATCCTTTGTTTGGACTGGAGTTTGCTTCCGGAAAGTAATAGGTTCTTGCTTCCATTTGGTAGCCGAATTTGGACTGCTCCTAGTGTAGGATTTCCTTTTGAGTTGTCTTTCAATTTTCATGGCCACATGCACCATCTCTTCAATCTCTACATAATGCTGAAGTTTAACAAGGTTAGCAATATCAAGATTTAGGCCAGATAATAACCTTACCATTGTTGCTTCTCTATCTTCCACAATTGCTCGGATCATGGCTATCTCCATTTCTTTGAAATAATCTTCAACGTTCTTGCTTCTTTGTTTCAAAATTTATAGTTTATGATAAAAATCTCGGTGATAGTGAGTAGGCACGAACCTTTTCCTCATAATGGCTTTCATTTCTTCCCATGTAGTGATGGGGCGTTCACCATTTCGTCTTCTTGAACTTACTAATTGGTCCCACCAAACTAAGGCATAGTCCACGAATTCCATAGCAGCAAGCCTGACCTTCTTTTGTTCCGTATAATTTTGACATTCAAAAATGTGTTTGATTTTGATTACCCAGTCCAGATAGGCTTCAAGATCTGTTCGTCCTTGAAATGGAGGAATGATCACTTTGATGTTGCTGAAGTTATCATTCTGATTTCTATGAACATCTCTTCTTGCTACTGATGTTACTTCAGCCTCCTCCTCTTCTAATTCTTCTTCCATTCTAGGGCAGTTTACTCTCCGGTTGCCTAAGGATGCTTCTAATTGATCCATACGATCTTGCAAAGGCTCCAATTCTAATTTCAGTAATCTTGCCATTTCATGCATAATGGCTTGGGTTTGCAAGTTAGGGGCTTCTCTTTCTGGTGATCGTCCTGAACTCCGAGACATGGTTAGCTAATAAGAAAAGAATAAGATGTGTAAAAGACCTTACCAGAATATACTCTCACAAAGCCTCACGAGTCACTCCAAGAAAGCTTGATGTCACTCAATCCACTCGTGTTTACACTCTAGGAATTTAATGGCTTTTACTTGTCCTCTTCTGATCTCACACACTCTCCAGCCTTTTTCCTCTCGATTCTCTTGTCTCAAGTTTTAGAGAACTTTACTCAAGATTATATCAAGTAAATTTTACTTGTTTGGCGTAGGCTGCAAAATGGTTAGTAGGAAGGGAAAAACAAATATAATGAAAGGGTGGCTTAGAAATAGAAAGAAGAGAAACAAAAGGGTTACTCACACAAGTCACTTCACAACCTTCTATCACCACAATCAATTTAAAAGGCTTGGTGATGAGAATTGTTGATGAGTGCTTCAACTTTCTTTCTTTTCTTTTATTTGCTTTTCTTCTTTTTTTAAGTGCTGGAATTTCTTTCTTTCGTTCGGAGTGCTTTCATTTCTTCTTTTTTTTCTGATTTTCTTTTTCTTTGACTTTGCACTTCTTTTTGTATTTTTCTTCTTTGTTGTTGTTGCACGTTGCTTTCTTCAACCAAAGCTCTGATTATCGCTTGATGCAGTTCAACCTAGCCTCACTTGGATGTATGGTAAAGTCAAGGTTGTACCTTTGATTGTTTCGATCTTGGAAAGCAACAAGTATCCTGCACAAACAAGAAAGCTAAAAAATGTTAAATGGAAGTAATGAAATGGAAAGATAAATATGGCAGCGGAAAATATATATAAGTTTGTGATATGTTTAAAGGAAATGATGAAGTATGGTAATGGAAGTAGAATGAAGGTGATGGAGATGAATATGAAAAGTAGTATCTCAAAGAAGACTCAAAGAAGAACCAATGCTATATAGAGCAAAGACCCTGACTTTATATTGCTTCTTTAAGGGGTGGTATAAAGTACTTTGACCCACTAGTTATAAAGAACTAGGAACCAAAAGTATCAAGGTGAAAAGAGAAGGGGTTGACGCCACAAGTATAAATTATATTTGATAAGTCGATAAAAAGTCACCAGGACTTAAGGAAGAGAATAATCTCACTTTAATTAAAACAAAAGGTCTGTTTACAAATGATGAATGCTTTCATATTTATAGGAAATAGAGAGACATGGCCGAATGGTTACAAGAGTATTCGGGCAGCCTTGTGCCTTCCTATAGAGACAAAATTTAATTACAAATAGAGATGATGGTTCGGTTTAAATGGAGGGAAATATCCCTTGGCCGAATAGTTCTTGTATCTCTTCAAGTTGGCGCCAATTTGTATGGGAGATAATGCTTGGCCGAATAGGGAGAGAACTCTTCATCTTGGCGCCTAAATGAACCACATGCAAGGCACATGGGGGCTGATCATATGCAAAGCACATGGGTATTCTAGGAAGCCTTGTGGTGCAGCCTTGTGCATGGAATGATGGCTGGTCATGTGCTCTCTCTTGGGCGTGCATGTGTCTCCTCCAAGCTAGCTTGAGTTGTGGAGCTAGCTAGCAAACATGGGCTGTTTGTGAACAAGCTTCCTAGATAAGTCCTTGTGAGCTTCTTATCATTATGTTCAGCTACATTCAGCTACCTTTGACATCACATTTGGCAACTCAACTCCAAATAGTCCAACTAGCTAAGTTTAGCTAGCCTTAAGCTCCTCCAGCTGAATCGAGCTTCCCTTAGTGTTCCATGAGCTACCTTGTACTTTGTAAGCTGTTTGTGAGTTGCATATGACTTCCAAATCATTCACCAAGCTACCTCAACGTGCATCACACTCCATTATACCTATATGTGCATGGAAATAAGGTAAGTCCATGATATTGAGCTAAGACGAGCTAAATACCTTGCTGCCATGTTTGATTATGGTAATGTGAGCTATGTTTGAAGGCCATGAGCTAATTATATCATCTCATAATATGTGTAAGATTATGCATGAGGCTTAAGAGCTAATATGAATGCATATGAACTAATGAAATGTATTATAAGTATGATGCCTTGATGTATATATAATAATCATGCTTAATATGATTATAAAACTATCCTAACATGTTTAACATATTAAAATAACAATGTGCAAGTTGTGTTCAAACTTAAGCTATTCTTTAACTACATAACTAATATCCTTAGCATGATATGTATTATAATAGCATATATTATAAGACTAGTATAAAGTAAATTTAATATAAAGATGTTCAATAATACTCCCTTTATAGATGAAAACGTGCTTGCATCATCACACCTTCTTTAGGGCGATTTGTCCTCAAATCGAGTTTATTTTGTCCTTGCATAGCTTCACGCCTCTTTGCTAAAAGAAAGTATTCTTTGAACGTTTATGTTTTTCCATTAGGTACCCTTTCGTAAGATTTCCCTTTAGGCCTTTCTTTGGAATATGATTTACCAACAGGTACCATTTGAGAGTGATCTTTTTTTAAGGATATCCCTTTTGGAGGTGACCTTTCACGTGGTTGGTCCTGAAAAGTGAGGAGAGAAAAGGTTTCATATGAAGGGGTACTTACCTTTTGAAGATTAAAACCATTGGTGAAGAGTTGTGACTTTAAATCCCAAACATCACCACTTTTTGTAGAAGACCCTTCATTTTCCAGCATTGAACAATCATGTTTCTCTATGAAGAATTTGGTTTCTTGTTTAGTTCCTCTTTATTTTTCGTTGGGGTTTTGTCTTTGCGCCATGCTTTTACACTCTTTCGCATATGCAATTGATCTTGTTGTACTTGTTTGGTAACGTTTAACTCACCTCCATTGAGCCACTGGATTTTATATGGAGTAGGATGTTTTGACGTTGCTAATCCAAGTTTTTCAACCATAAGAGTGCTGGTTACGTTTGTGCAACTTCCTCCATCGACGATCATTGTGCAAACCTTATCCTTGACATGGCAGCTTATATGAAAGATATTGTTTCTTTGAATATCATCTTGGGATGTTTGTGATTGTAGGCACCTCTTTGAAACAAGCATCTCACCATGATCTGCATTTTCTTCCGTTTCTTCTTCTTGTATTGTTTCAGGTTCCTTGTAAAAAATAGGCTCATCAAAATCTGATACAATATCTTCATTGTCAAGTACCATCATGGCATTTCAGTTGGGACATTGACTAGCAACATGTCCTTTTTCCAGAACACTTGAAAAATTTGATGTCTCTTGTTCTCTCGAAAGTGTTGGTTTGCTTTTCTTTACCCTTGCTAGACTCACCCACTTGTATAGTTTTAGGTACCTCTGCATGATCCTTTGTTTGGACTGGAGTTTGCTTCCGGAAAGTAATAGGTTCTTGCTTCCATTTGGTGGCCGAATTTGGACTGCTCCTAGTGTAGGATTTCCTTTTGAGTTGTCTTTCAATTTTCATGGCCACATGCACCATCTCTTCAATCTCTACATAATGCTGAAGTTTAACAAGGTTAGCAATATCAAGATTTAGGCCAGATAATAACCTTACCATTGTTGCTTCTCTATCTTCACCCACAATTGCTCGGATCATGGCTATCTCCATTTTTTGAAATAATCTTCAACGCTCTTGCTTCCTTGTTTCAAAATTTGTAGTTTATGATAAAGATCTCGGTGATAGTGAGTAGGCACGAACCTTTTCCTCATAATGGCTTTCATTTCTTCCCATGTAGTGATGGGGCGTTCACCATTTCGTCTTCTTGAACTTACCAATTGGTCCCACCAAACTAAGGCATAGTCCACGAATTCCATAGCAGCAAGCCTGACCTTATTTTGTTCCGTATAATTTTGACATTCGAAAATGTGTTCGATTTTGATTACCCAATCCAGATAGGCTTCAGGATCTGTTCGTCCTTGAAATGGAGGAATGGTCACTTTGATGTTGTTGAAGTTATCATTCTGATTTCTATGAACATCTCTTCTTGCTACTGATGTTACTTCAGCCTCCTCCTCTTCTAATTCTTCTTCCATTCTAGGGCAGTTTACTCTCCGGTTGCCTAAGGATGCTTCTAATTGATCCATACGATCTTGCAAAGGCTCCAATTCTAATTTCAGCAATCTTGCCATTTCATGCATAATGGCTTGGGTTTGCAAGTTAGGGGCTTCTCTTTTTGGTGATCGTCCTGAACTCCGAGACGTGGTTAGCTAATAAGAAAAGAATAAGATGTGTAAAAGACCTTACCAGAATATACTCTCACAAAGCCTCACGAGTCACTCCAAGAAAGCTTGATGTCACTCAATCCACTCGTGTTTACACTCTAGGAATTTAATGGCTTTTACTTGTCCTCTTCTGATCTCACACACTCTCCAGCCTTTTTCCTCTCGATTCTCTTGTCTCAAGTTTTAGAGAACTTTACTCAAGATTATATCAAGTAAATTTTACTTGTTTGGCGTCGGTTGCAAAAGGGTTAGTAGGAAGGGAAAAACAAATATAATGAAAGGGTGGCTTAGAAATAGAAAGAAGAGAAATAAAAGGGTTACTTACACAAGTCACTTCACAACCTTCTATCACCACAATCAATTTAAAAGGCTTACTTGAAAAGGCTTGGTGATGAGAATTGTTGATGAGTGCTTCAACTTTCTTTCTTTTCTTTTATTTGCTTTTTTTCTTTTTTTTAAGTGCTGGAATTTCTTTCTTTCTTTCGGAGTGCTTTCATTTCTTCTTTTTTTTCTGATTTTCTTTTTCTTTGACTTTGCATTTCTTTTTGTATTTTTCTTCTTTGTTGTTGTTGCACGTTGCTTTCTTCAACCAAAGCTCTGATTACCGCTTGATGCAGTTCAACCTAGCCTCACTTGGATGGATGGTAAAGTCAAGGTTGTACCTTTGATTGTTTCGATCTCTGAAAGCAACAAGTATCCTGCACAAACAAGAAAGCTAAAAAAATGTTAAATGGAAGTAAGCAAATGGAAAGATAAATATGGCAGCGGAAAATATATATAAGTTTGTGATATGTTTAAAGGAAATGATGAAGTATGGTAATGGAAGTAGAATGAAGGTGATGGATATGAATATGAAAAGTAGTATCTCAAAGAAGACTCAGAGAAGAACCAATGCTATATAGAGCAAAGACCCTGACTTTATATTACTTCTTTAAGGGGTGGTATAAAGTACTTTGACCCACTAGTTATAAAGAACTAGGAACCAAAAGTATCAAGGTGAAAAGAGAAGGGGTTGACGCCACAAGTATAAATTATATTTGATAAGTCGATAAAAAGTCACCAGGACTTAAGGAAGAGAATAATCTCACTTTAATTAAAACAAAAGGTCTGTTTACAAATGATGAATGCTTTCCTATTTATAGGAAATAGAGAGACATGGCCGAATGGTTACAAGAGTATTCGGGCAGCCTTGTGCCTTCCTATAGAGACAAAATTTAATTACTAATAGAGATGATGGTTCGGTTTAAATGGAGGGAAATATCCCTTGGCCGAATAGTTCTTGTATCTCTTCAAGTTGGCGCCAATTTGTATGGGAGATAATGCTTGGCCGAATAGGGAGAGAACTCTTCATCTTGGCGCCTAAATGAACCACATGCAAGGCACATGGGGGCTGATCATATGCAAAGCACATGGGTATTCTAGGAAGCCTTGTGGTGCAGCCTTGTGCATGGAATGATGGCTGGTCATGTGCTCTCTCTTGGGCGTGCATGTGTCTCCTCCAAGCTAGCTTGAGTTGTGGAGCTAGCTAGCAAACATGGGCTGTTTGTGAACAAGCTTCCTAGGTAAGTCCTTGTGAGCTTCTTATCATTATGTTCAGCTACATTCAGCTACCTTTGACATCACATTTGGCAACTCAACTCCAAATAGTCCAACTAGCTAAGTTTAGCTAGCCTTAAGCTCCTCCAGCTGAATCGAGCTTCCCTTAGTGTTCCATGAGTTGCCTTGTACTTTGTAAGCTGTTTGTGAGCTGCATATGACTTCCAAACCATTCACCAAGCTACCTCAACGTGCATCACACTCCATTGTACCTATATGTGCAAGGAAATAAGGTAAGTCCATGATATTGAGCTAAGACGAGCTAAATACCTTGCTGCCATGTTTGATTATGGTAATGTTAGCTATGTTTGAAGGCCATGAGCTAATTATATCATCTCATAATATGTGTAAGATTATGCATGAGGCTTAAGAGCTAATATGAATGCATATGAACTAATGAAATGTATTATAAGTATGATGCCTTGATGTATATATAATAATCATGCTTAATATGATTATAAAACTATCCTAACATGTTTAACATATTAAAATAACAATGTGCAAGTTGTGTTCAAACTTAAGCTATTCTTTAACTACATAACTAATATCCTTAGCATGATATGTATTATAATAGCATATATTATAAGACTAGTATAAAGTAAATTTAATATAAAGATGTTCAATAATACTCCCTTTATATATGAAAACGTGCTTGCATCATCCCACCTTCTTTTGGGCAATTTGTCCTCAAATCGAGTTTATTTTGTCCTTGCATAGCTTCACGCCTCTTTGCTAAAAGAAAGTATTCTTTGAACGTTTGTGTTTTTCCATTAGGTACCCTTTCGTAAGATTTCCCTTTAGGCCTTTCTTTGGAATATGATTTACCAACAGGTACCATTTGAGAGTGATCTTTTTTTAAGGATATCCCTTTTAGAGGTGACCTTTCACGTGGTTGGTCCTGAAAAGTGAGGAGAGAAAAGGTTTAATATGAAGGGGTACTTACCTTTTGAAGATTAAAACCATTGGTGAAGAGTTGTGACTTTAAGTCCCAAACATCACCACTTTTTGTAGAAGGCCCTTCATTTTCCAGCATTTAACAATCATGTTTCTCTATGAAGAAGTTTGGTTTCTTGTTTAGTTCCTCTTTATTTTTTGTTGGGGTTTTGTCTTTGCGCCATGCTTGTACACTCTTTCGCATATGCAATTGATCTTGTTGTACTTGTTTGGTAACGTTTAACTCACCTCCTTCATTGAGCCACTGGAGTTTATATGGAGTAGGATGTTTTGACGTTGCTAATCCAAGTTTTTCAACCATAAGAGTGCTGGTTATGTTTGTGCAACTTCCTCCATCGATGATCATTGTGCAAACCTTATCCTTGACATGGCACCTTGTATGAAAGATATTGTTTCTTTGAATATCATCTTGGGATGTTTGTGATTGTAGGCACCTCTTTGAAACAATCGTTTCACCATGATCTGCATTTTCTTCCGTTTCTTCTTCATGTATTGTTTCAGGTTCCTCGTCAAAAATAGGCTCATCATAATCTGATATAATATCTCTATTGTCAAGTACCATCATGGCATTTCGGTTGGGACATTAACTAGCAACATGTCCTTTTCCAGAACATTTGAAACATTTGATGTCTCTTGTTCTCTCGAAAGTGTTGGTTTGCTTTTCTTTACCCTTGGTAGACTCACCCACTTGTATAGTTTTAGGTACCTCTGCATGATCCTTTGTTTGGACTGGAGTTTGCTTCCGGAAAGTAATAGGTTCTTGCTTCCATTTGGTGGCCGAATTTGGACTGCTCCTAGTGTAGTATTTCCTTTTAAGTTATCTTTCAATTTTCATAGCCACATGCACCATCTCTTCAATCTCTACATAATTCTGAAGTTCAACAAGGTTAGCAATATCATGATTTAGGCCAGATAATAACCTTGCCATTATTGCTTCTCTATCTTTATCCACATTGGCTCGGATCTTGGCTATCTCCATTTCTTTGAAATAATCTTCAACGCTCTTGCTTCATTGTTTTAAATTTTGTAGTTTATGATAAAGATCTCGATGATAGTGAGTAGGCACGAACCTTTTCCTCATAATGGCTTTCATTTCTTCCCATGTAGTGATGGGGCGTTCACCATTTTGTCTTCTTGAACTTATCAATTGCTCCCACCAAACTAAGGCATAGTCCACGAATTCCATAGCAGCAAGCCTGACCTTCTTTTATTCCGTATAATTTTGACATTCGAAAATGTGGTCAATTTTGATTACCAGTCCAGATAGGCTTCAGGATCTGTTCGTCCTTGAAATGGAGGAATGGTCACTTTGATGTTCCTGAACTTGTCATTCTGATTTCTATGAACATCTCTTCTTGCTACTGATGTTACTTCAGCCTCCTCCTCTTCTAATTCTTTTTCCATTCTAGGGCATTTTACTCTCTGGTTGCCTAAGGATGCTTCTAATTGACCCATACGATCCTACAAAGGCTCCAATTCTAATTTCAGCAATCTTGCCATTTCATGCATAATGGCTTGGGTTTGCAAGTTAGGGGCTTCTGATGTAAGGTAATCCTACATTCTCGTTTGATTGTGGATCTATGAAGGAAGCAAACAACTTGCACAAGTGAATGGCTCAAAACAGAATGGTTAAGGGTGGCAAACGTATGGGTGAATAGGTGGGTTGTTTAAATGAGCGATGGAAGCGAAAGATGGTTGATATGGCTATGGTTATGGTTTATGAAATAAAGGGATGGTTTTGAGGATAGTATCTTAAAGAAGACTCAAAGAAGAACCAATGCTATATAGAGCAAATACCCAGACTTTATATTGCTTCTTTAAGGGGTGGTATGAAGTACTTTTACCCACTAGTTATAAAGAACTAGGAACCAGAAGTATCAAGGTGAAAAGGAAGGGGTTAACGCCACAAGTATAAAATATTTGATAAGTCGATAAAAAGTCACCCGGACTTAAGAAAGAGAATAATCTCACTTCAATTAAAATAAAAGGTCTCATTACAAATGATGAATGCTTTCCTATTTATAGGAAATGGAGAGACATGGCCGAATGGTTACAAGAGGATTCGACCAGCCCTTGTGTCTCTATAAAATGACATAATTTAATGCTAAATAACATAATGTTTCAGCCCTAGATGGAGGGATATAACCCTTGGTCGAATAGCTCTTATGTCTCCTCAAGTTGGTGCCAAGTTGGTCTTGAAAAGTGAGGAGAGAAAATGTTTCATATGAAGGGGTACTTACCTTTTGAAGATTAAAACCATTGGTGAAGAGTTGTGACTTTAAGTCCCAAACATCACCACTTTTTGTAGAAGACCCTTCATTTTCCAGCATTGAACAATCATGTTTTTCTATGAAGAAGTTTAGTTTCTTGTTTAGTTCGTCTTTATTTTTCGTTGGGGTTTTGTCTTTGCGCCATGCTTGTACACTCTTTCGCATATGCAATTGATCTTGTTGTACTTCTTTAGGCGTTAAAGGCATCAAGGTCACCTTGCGTCCATCATGCTTAAAAGTGTATTGATTGTGAAAACAATCATGAATGGCCCTTTTGTCATACTGCCATGGTCTCCCAAATATGATGTGGCTAGCATGCATAGGGACAATGTCACAAAGCACCTCGTCTTTGTACCTATCAACGGAAAAAGGAATTAGAACTTGTTTGGTAACTTTAACTCACCTCCTTTATTGAGCCACTGGAGTTTATATGGAGTAGGATGTTTTGACTTTGCTAATCCAAGTTTTTCAACCATAAGAGTACTGGCTACGTTTGTGCAACTTCCTCCGTCGATGATCATTGTGCAAACCTTATCCTTGACATGGCAGCTTGTATGAAAGATATTGTTTCTTTGAATATCATCTTGGGATGTTTATGATTGTAGGCACCTCTTTGAAACAAGCATCTCACCATGATCTGCATTTTCTTACGTTTCTTCTTCTTGTATTGTTTCAGGTTCCTCGTCAAAAATAGGCACATCAGAATCTGATACAATATCTCCATTGTCAAGTACCATCATGGCATTTCGGTTGGGACATTGACTAGCAACATTTCCTTTTCCAGAACACTTGAAACATTTGATGTCTCTTGTTCTCTCGAAAGTGTTGGTTTACTTTTCTTTACCCTTTCTAGACTCACCCACTTGTATAGTTTTAGGTACCTCTGCATGATCCTTTGTTTGGACTGGAGTTTGCTTCCAGAAAGTAATAGGTTCTTGCTTCCATTTGGTGGCCGAATTTGGACTGCTCCTAGTGTAGTATTTCCTTTTAAGTTATCTTTCAATTTTCATGGCCACATACACCATCTCTTCAATCTCTACATAATGCTGAAGTTCAACAAGGTTAGCAATATCATGATTTAGGCCAGATAATAACCTTGCCATTGTTGCTTCTCTATCTTCATCCACATTGGCTCGGATCATGGCTATCTCCATTTCTTTGAAATAATCTTCAACGCTCTTGCTTCCCTGTTTTAAATTTTGTAGTTTATAATAAAGATCTCGGTGATAGTGAGTAGGTACGAACCTTTTCCTCATAATGGCTTTCATTTCTTCCCATTTAGTGATGGGGCGTTCACCATTTTGTCTTCTTGAACTTACCAATTGGTCCCACCAAACTAAGGCATAGTCCACAAATTCCATAGCAGCAAGTCTTAAATCAAAGCACTGCGAAGTTCTTACTAGAATCAAGATTGGGAAATCATATATATGATCTGAAACTCATAATCGAGATCATATCATTATTCATCCATTTTCAATCTACATGGGCAACTATCAAAGGGTTGCAAGAATGACAAGTCATTTAATTGAATCAAATTGCATTTAGGTGATTGTTTTATTTTAATTGTAAAAACTCTTCAAATGGTGCCAATCAACACTATAAATAGGCACCTCCACGACATTTGTACTAAGAACTTCTTTCATAATAAACTCTTTAAAAGGTTGCGCATTCATTTTAGTTCTTGGATTAGAACTCTATCAGTTTCTTGTTGATCTTGAAGCTTTCATCCATTTCATCTTGTTATAGCGTTGGTTCCTAGCTCAACTATAGCTAGTGGGTTACGTTCCACCCTCCATCACTTCAATTCCATCTTTAGTATATTGTTGATTTCTAACTCATATATAGTTAGAGGGTCACAATCAATCCTTTGAATTACTATCATTGTCCACGCCAACCACTATCATCACCACACTTCTTTCATTTACAATCCACTTCGACTTCATTCTATAGTTTCCATTACTTACATACACATATTTAAATATACATATTTCCCTTCTTATAACGTTGTTTGTACATTTTCAGTCTTAAATCAAAGCACTGCGAAGTTCTTACTAGAATCAAGATTGGGCAATCATATATATGATCTGAAACTCATAATCGAGATCATATCATTATTCATCCATTTTCAATCTACATGGGCAACCATAAAAGGGTTAGAAGAATGACAAGTCATTTAATTGAATTAAATTGTTTTAGGTGAATGTTTTATTTTAATTGTAAAAATTCTTTATATGATGCCTATCAACACTATAAATAGGAACATGCACGATATTTGTACTAAGAACTTTTTTCATAATAAACTCTTTCAATGATTGCATTCATTTTAGTTCTTGGATTAGAACTCTATCGGTTTCTTGTCGGTCTTGAATTCTTTATCCATTTCATCTTTATATAGCTTTGGTTCCTAGCTCTACAATAGCTAGTGGGTCACGTTCCAACCTCTATCACTTCGATTTCGTCTTTAGTATATTGTTGGTTTCTAACTCATATATAGTTAGAGGGTCACAATCCATCCTTTGAATTACTATCATTGTCCACGCCAACCACAAACATCATTCACCATTTTCCTTACATCCAATCAACCACCATCATCACCACACTTCTTTCTTTTACAATCCACTTCAACTTCATTCTATCGTTTCAATTACTTTCATATACATATTTAAATATACATATTTCCATTCTTATAACGTTGTTTGTACATTTTCAGTCTTAAATCAAAGCACTGCGAAGTTCTTACTAGAATCAAGATTGGGCAATCATATATATGATCTGAAACTCATAATCGAGATCATATCATTATTCATCCATTTTCAATCTACATGGGCAACCATAAAAGGGTTAGAAGAATGACAAGTCATTTAATTGAATTAAATTGTTTTTAGGTGAATGTTTTATTTTAATTGTAAAAATTCTTTATATGATGCCTATCAACACTATAAATAGGAACATGCACGATATTTGTACTAAGAACATTTTTCATAATAAACTCTTTCAATGATTGCATTCATTTTAGTTCTTGGATTAGAACTCTATCGGTTTCTTGTCGGTCTTGAATTCTTTATCCATTTCATCTTTATATAGCTTTGGTTCCTAGCTTTACAATAGCTAGTGGGTCACGTTCCAACCTCTATCACTTCGATTTCGTCTTTAGTATATTGTTGGTTTCTAACTCATATATAGTTAGAGGGTCACAATCCATCCTTTGAATTACTATCATTGTCCACGCCAACCACAAACATCATTCACCATTTTCCTTACATCCAATCAACCACCATCATCACCACACTTCTTTCTTTCAATTACTTTCATATACATATTTAAATATACATATTTCCATTCTTATAACGTTGTTTGTACATTTTCAGTCTTAAATCAAAGCACTGCGAAGTTCTTACTAGAATCAAGATTGGGAAATCATATATATGATCTGAAACTCATAATCGAGATCATATCATTATTCATCCATTTTCAATCTACATGGGCAACTATCAAAGGGTTGCAAGAATGACAAGTCATTTAATTGAATCAAATTGCATTTAGGTGATTGTTTTATTTTAATTGTAAAAACTCTTCAAATGGTGCCTATCAACACTATAAATAGGCACCTCCACGACATTTGTACTAAGAACTTCTTTCATAATAAACTCTTTAAAAGGTTGCGCATTCATTTTAGTTCTTGGATTAGAACTCTATCAGTTTCTTGTTGATCTTGAAGCTTTCATCCATTTCATCTTGTTATAGCGTTGGTTCCTAGCTCAACTATAGCTAGTGGGTTACGTTCCACCCTCCATCACTTCAATTCCATCTTTAGTATATTGTTGATTTCTAACTCATATATAGTTAGAGGGTCACAATCAATCCTTTGAATTACTATCATTGTCCACGCCAACCACAAACAACCTTCACCTTTTTGCTTACATCCAATTAACCACTATCATCACCACACTTCTTTCATTTACAATCCACTTCGACTTCATTCTATAGTTTCCATTACTTACATACACATATTTAAATATACATATTTCCCTTCTTATAACGTTGTTTGTACATTTTCAGTCTTAAATCAAAGCACTGCGAAGTTCTTACTAGAATCAAGATTGGGCAATCATATATATGATCTGAAACTCATAATCGAGATCATATCATTATTCATCCATTTTCAATCTACATGGGCAACCATAAAAGGGTTAGAAGAATGACAAGTCATTTAATTGAATTAAATTGTTTTTAGGTGAATGTTTTATTTTAATTGTAAAAATTCTTTATATGATGCCTATCAACACTATAAATAGGAACATGCACGATATTTGTACTAAGAACTTTTTTCATAATAAACTCTTTCAATGATTGCATTCATTTTAGTTCTTGGATTAGAACTCTATCGGTTTCTTGTCGGTCTTGAATTCTTTATCCATTTCATCTTTATATAGCTTTGGTTCCTAGCTCTACAATAGCTAGTGGGTCACGTTCCAACCTCTATCACTTCGATTTCGTCTTTAGTATATTGTTGGTTTCTAACTCATATATAGTTAGAGGGTCACAATCCATCCTTTGAATTACTATCATTGTCCACGCCAACCACAAACATCATTCACCATTTTCCTTACATCCAATCAACCACCATCATCACCACACTTCTTTCTTTTACAATCCACTTCAACTTCATTCTATCGTTTCAATTACTTTCATATACATATTTAAATATACATATTTCCATTCTTATAACGTTGTTTGTACATTTTCAGTCTTAAATCAAAGCACTGCGAAGTTCTTACTAGAATCAAGATTGGGAAATCATATATATGATCTGAAACTCATAATCGAGATCATATCATTATTCATCCATTTTCAATCTACATGGGCAACTATCAAAGGGTTGCAAGAATGACAAGTCATTTAATTGAATCAAATTGCATTTAGGTGATTGTTTTATTTTAAATGTAAAAACTCTTCAAATGGTGCCTATCAACACTATAAATAGGCACCTCCACGACATTTGTACTAAGAACTTCTTTCATAATAAACTCTTTAAAAGGTTGCGCATTCATTTTAGTTCTTGGATTAGAACTCTATCAGTTTCTTGTTGATCTTGAAGCTTTCATCCATTTCATCTTGTTATAGCGTTGGTTCCTAGCTCAACTATAGCTAGTGGGTTACGTTCCACCCTCCATCACTTCAATTCCATCTTTAGTATATTGTTGATTTCTAACTCATATATAGTTAGAGGGTCACAATCAATCCTTTGAATTACTATCATTGTCCACGCCAACCACAAACAACCTTCACCTTTTTGCTTACATCCAATTAACCACTATCATCACCACACTTCTTTCATTTACAATCCACTTCGACTTCATTCTATAGTTTCCTTTACTTACATACACATATTTAAATATACATATTTCCCTTCTTATAACGTTGTTTGTACATTTTCAGTCTTAAATCAAAGCACTGCGAAGTCCTTACTAGAATCAAGATTGGGCAATCATATATATGATCTGAAACTCATAATCGAGATCATATCATTATTCATCCATTTTCAATCTACATGGGCAACTATTAAAGGGTTGCAAGAATGACAAGTCATTTAATTGAATTAAATTGCATTTAGGTGATTGTTTTATTTTAATTGTAAAAACTCTTCAAATGGTGCCTATCAACACTATAAATAGGCACCTCCATGACATTTGTACTAAGAAATTCTTTCATAATAAACTCTTTAAAAGGTTGCGCATTCATTTTAGTTCTTGGATTAGAACTCTATCAGTTTCTTGTTGATCTTGAAGCTTTAATACATTTCATCTTGTTATAGCGTTGGTTCCTAGCTCAACTATAGCTAGTGGGTTACGTTCCACCCTCCATCACTTCAATTCCATCTTTAGTATATTGTTGATTTCTAACTCATATATAGTTAGAGGGTCACAATCCATCCATTGAATTACTATCATTGTCCACGCCAACCACAAACAACCTTCACCTTTTTGCTTACATCCAATTAACCACTATCATCACCACACTTCTTTCATTTACAATCCACTTCGACTTCATTCTATAGTTTCCATTAATTACATACACATATTTAAATATACATATTTCCCTTCTTATAACGTTGTTTGTACATTTTCAGTCTTAAATCAAAGCACTGCGAAGTTCTTACTAGAATCAAGATTGGGCAATCATATATATGATCTGAAACTCATAATCGAGATCATATCATTATTCATCCATTTTCAATCTACATGGGCAACTATCAAAGGGTTGCAAGAATGACAAGTCATTTAATTGAATCAAATTGCATTTAGGTGATTGTTTTATTTTAAATGTAAAAACTCTTCAAATGGTGCCTATCAACACTATAAATAGGCACCTCCACGACATTTGTACTAAGAACTTCTTTCATAATAAACTCTTTAAAAGGTTGCGCATTCATTTTAGTTCTTGGATTAGAACTCTATCAGTTTCTTGTTGATCTTGAAGCTTTCATCCATTTCATCTTGTTATAGCGTTGGTTCCTAGCTCAACTATAGCTAGTGGGTTACGTTCCACCCTCCATCACTTCAATTCCATCTTTAGTATATTGTTGATTTCTAACTCATATATAGTTAGAGGGTCACAATCAATCCTTTGAATTACTATCATTGTCCACGCCAACCACAAACAACCTTCACCTTTTTGCTTACATCCAATTAACCACTATCATCACCACACTTCTTTCATTTACAATCCACTTCGACTTCATTCTATAGTTTCCTTTACTTACAAACACATATTTAAATATACATATTTCCCTTCTTATAACGTTGTTTGTACATTTTCAGTCTTAAATCAAAGCACTGCGAAGTTCTTACTAGAATCAAGATTGGGAAATCATATATATGATCTGAAACTCATAATCGAGATCATATCATTATTCATCCATTTTCAATCTACATGGGCAACTATTAAAGGGTTGCAAGAATGACAAGTCATTTAATTGAATTAAATTGCATTTAGGTGATTGTTTTATTTTAATTGTAAAAACTCTTCAAATGGTGCCTATCAACACTATAAATAGGCACCTCCATGACATTTGTACTAAGAAATTCTTTCATAATAAACTCTTTAAAAGGTTGCATTCATTTTAGTTCTTGGATTAGAACTCTATCAGTTTCTTGTTCATCTTGAAGCTTTCATCCATTTCATCTTGTTATAGCGTTGGTTCCTAGCTCAACTATAGCTAGTGGGTTACGTTCCACCCTCCATCACTTCAATTCCATCTTTAGTATATTGTTGATTTCTAACTCATATATAGTTAGAGGGTCACAATCCATCCATTGAATTACTATCATTGTCCACGCCAACCACAAACAACCTTCACCTTTTTGCTTACATCCAATTAACCACTATCATCACCACACTTCTTTCATTTACAATCCACTTCGACTTCATTCTATAGTTTCCATTAATTACATACACATATTTAAATATACATATTTCCCTTCTTATAACGTTGTTTGTACATTTTCAGTCTTAAATCAAAGCACTATCAAAGGGTTGCAAAAATGACAAGTCATTTAATTGAATTAAATTGCATTTAGGTGATTGTTTTATTTTAATTGTAAAAACTCTTCAAATGGTGCCTATCAACACTATAAATAGGCACCTCCACGACATTTGTACTAAGAACTTCTTTCATAATAAACTCTTTAAAAGGTTGCATTCATTTTAGTTCTTGGATTAGAACTCTATTAGTTTCTTGTTGATCTTGAAGCTTTGATCCATTTCATCTTGTTATAGCGTTGGTTCCTAGCTTAACTATAGCTAGTGGGTTACGTTTCTCTTCATATAATGTTTCTTGTACATTTTCAGTCTTAAATCAAAGCACTACGAAGTTCTTACTAGAATCAAGATCGGGCAATCATATATATGATCTGAAACTCATAATCCAGATCATATCATTATTCATCCATTTTCAATCTACATGTGTAACCATCAAAGGGTTATAAGAATGACAAGTCATTTAATTGAATTAAATTGCATTTAGGGGATTGTTTTATTTTAATTGTAAAATCTCTTAATATGTTGCCTATCAACACTATAAATAGGAACCAGCACGACATTTGTACTAAGAACTTTTTTCATAATAAACTCTTTGAAAGATTGCATTCATTTTAGTTCTTGGATTAGAACTCTATCGGTTTCTTATCGACCTTGAAGCTTTCGTCCATTTCATCTTATTATAGCGTTGGTTCCTAGCTCTACTATAGCTAGTGGGTTACGTTCCACCCTCTATCACTTCGATTCCATCTTTAGTATATTGTTGGCTCCTAACTCATATATAGTTAGAAGGTCACAATCCATCATTTGAATTACTATCATTCTCTACGCCAACCACAAATATCCTTCACCATTTTCATTGCATTCAATCACCCATTATTATAACTACATTTTTTTCATTTACAATACACTTCAACTTCATTCTGTCATTTCCATTACTTTCATACACATATTTTTATATACATATTTCCCTTCTTATAATATTGATTGTACATTTTCAGTCTTCAATCAAAGCACTGCGAAGTTCTTACTAGAATCAAGATCGAGCAATCATATATATGATCTGAAACTCATAATCGAGATCATATCATTATTCATCCATTTTCAATCTACATGGGCAACCATCAAAGGGTAAGAATAATGACAAGTCATTTAATTGAATCAAATTGCATTTAGGTGATTGTTTTATTTTAATTGTAAAAACTCTTCAAATGGTGCCTATCAACACTATAAATAGGCACCTCCACGACATTTGTACTAAGAACTCCTTTCATAATAAACTCTTTAAAAGGTTGCGCATTCATTTTAGTTCTTAGATTAGAACTCTATCAGTTTCTTGTTGATCTTGAAGATTTCATCCATTTCATCTTGTTATAGTGTTGGTTCCTAGCTCAACTATAGCTAGTGGGTTACGTTCCACAGTCCATCACTTCAATTCCATCTTTAGTATATTGTTGATTTCTAACTCATATATAGTTAGAGGGTCACAATCCATCCATTGAATTACTATCATTGTCCACGCCAACCACAAACAACCTTCACCTTTTTGCTTACATCCAATTAACCACTATCATCACCACACTTCTTTCATTTACAATCCACTTCGACTTCATTCTATAGTTTCCATTACTTACATACACATATTTAAATATACATATTTTCCTTCTTATAACGTTGTTTGTACATTTTCAGACTTAAATCAAAGCACTGTAAAGTTCTTACTAGAATCAAGATTGGGCAATCATATATATGATCTGAAACTCATACTCAAGATCATATCATTATTCATCCATTTTCAATCTACATGGGCAACCATAAAAGGGTTAGAAGAATAACAAGTCATTTAATTGAATTAAATTGCATTTAGGTGAATGTTTTATTTTAATTGTAAAAATTCTTTATATGTTGCCTATCAACACTATAAATAGGAACATGCACAATATTTGTACTAAGAACGTTTTTCATAATAAACTCTTTCAATGATTGCATTCATTTTAGTTCTTGGATTAGAACTCTATCGGTTTCTTGTCTGTCTTGAATTCTTTATCCATTTCATCTTGTTATAGCTTTGGTTCCTAGCTCTACTATAGCTAGTGGGTCACGTTCCACCCTCTATCACTTCGATTCCGTCTTTAGTATATTGTTGGTTTCTAACTCATATATAGTTAGAGGGTCACAATCCATCATTTGAATTACTATCATTGTCCACGCCAACCATAAACATCCTTCACTATTTTCCTTACATCTAATCAACCACCATCATCACCACACTTCTTTCTTTTACAATCCACTTCAACTTCATTCTATCGTTTTCATTACTTTCATATACATATTTACATATACATATTTCCATGCTTATAACGTTGTTTGTACATTTTCAGTCTTAAATCAAAGCACTGCGAAGTTCTTACTAGAATCAAGATTGGGAAATCATATATATGATCCGAAACTCATAATCGAGATCATATCTTTATTCATCCATTTTCAATCTACATGGGCAACTATCAAAGGATTGCAAGAATGACAAGTCATTTAATTGAATTAAATTGCATTTAGGTGATTGTTTTATTTTAATTAAAAAAACTCTTCAAATGGTGCCTATCAACACTATAAATAGGCACCTCCACGACATTTGTACTAAGAACTTCTTTCATAATAAACTCTTTAAAAGGTTGCACATTCATTTTAGTTCTTGGATTAGAACTCTATCAGTTTCTTGTTGATCTTGAAGCTTTCATCCATTTCATCTTGTTATAGCGTTGGTTCCTAGCTCAACTATAGCTAGTGGGTTACGTTCCACCCTCCATCACTTCAATTCCATCTTTAGTATATTGTTGATTTCTAACTCATATATAGTTAGAGGGTCACAATCCATCCGTTGAATTACTATCATTGTCCACGCCAACCACAAACAACCTTCACCTTTTTGCTTACATCCAATTAACCACTATCATCACCACACTTCTTTCATTTACAATCCACTTCAACTTCATTCTATAGTTTCCATTACTCACATACACATATTTAAATATACATATTTCCCTTCTTATAATGTTGTTTGTACATTTTCAGTCTTAAATCAAAGCACTGCGAAGTTCTTACTAGAATCAAGATTGGGTTAGAAGAATGACAAGTCATTTAATTGAATTAAATTGAATTTAGGTGAATATATTATTTTAATTGTAAAAATTCTTTATATGTTGCCTATCAACACTATAAATAGGAACATGCACGACAATTGTACTAAGAACTTTTTTCATAATAAACTCTTTCAAAGATTGCATTCATTTTAGTTCTTGGATTAGAACTCTATCGGTTTCTTGTCGGTCTTGATTTCATTATCCATTTCATCTTGTTATAGCTTTGGTTCCTAGCTCTACTATAGCTAGTGGGTCACGTTCCACCCTCTATCACTTCGATTTCGTCTTTAGTATATTGTTGGTTTCTAACTCATATATAGTTAGAGGGTCACAATCCATCCTTTGAATTACTATCATTGTCCACGCCAACCTGATATCAGCACGTTTTCATCTACAAAGGGAGTACTTTTGAACATCTTTATATTGAATTTACTTATTATTAGCTTTATAATATATGCTATTATAATACATTTTATGATAAGAATATTAGTTAAGTAACTTAGTATGAATTCATATTACACATTGTTATTTTAATATGTTAAGCATGTTAGGATAGTTTTATTATCATATTAAGCATGATTATTATATATACATCAAGGCAGCATACTTATAATGCATTTCATTAGTTTATTTGCATTCATATTAACTCTTAGGCTTTATACATTATCTTACACATATTAGGAGATGATGTACTTAGCTCATGACCATCATACTTAGCTCACATTACCATAAACAAACATGGCAGCAAGGTATTTAGCTCGTTTTAGCTCAATATCATGAACTTACCTTGTTTCCTTTCACATATAGGTACAATGGAGTGTGATGCACGTTGAGGTAGCTTGGTGAATGATTTGGACGTCATATATAGCTCACAAACAGCTCACAAAGTACAAGGCAGCTCATGGAATGCTGAGGGAAGCTCGATTCAGCTGGAGAAGCTTCAGGCTAGCTAAACTTAGCTAGTTGGACTATTTGAAGCTGAGTTGCTAAAAGTGATGACAAAGGTAGCTGAATGTAGCTGAACATGCTGTTATGGAGCTCAAAAGGACTCGGCTAGGAAGATCATTCACAAACAGCCCCATGCTTGCTAGCTAGCTCAACACTCAAGCTAGCTTGGAGGAGACACATGCACGCCTAAGAAGAAGCACATGACCAGCCATCATCCAATGCACATGGGTGCACCACAAGGATTCCTAGAACACCCATGTGCCGTGCATATGACCAGCCCCCATGTGCCTTGCATGTGAACTCATTTAGGCGCCAAGATGAAGAGCCCTCTCCCTATTTGGCCAAGCATCATCTCCCATCCAAATTGGCGCCAACTTGAGGGGACACAAGAACTATTCGGCCAAGGATCATTTCCCTCCATCTAGGGCCGAACCATCCTCTCTTTAAGCATTTAATTATGTCTTTATAGGGAGATACATAGGCTGGCCGAATCATCTTGTATTTATTCGGCCATGTCTCTCCATTTCCTATAAATAGGAAAACATTCCATCATTTGTAACCAGACCTTTTTATTCAATTAAAGTGAGATTATTCTCTTCTTAAGTCCTGGTGACTTTTTATCGACTTATCAAGTATTTTATACTTGTGGCGTCAACCCCTTCCTTTCATCTTGATACTTCTGGTTCCTAGTTCATATAACTAGTGGGTCAAAGTACTTAACACCATCCCTTGAAGAAACAATATAAAGATTGGGTCTCTGCTCTATATAGCACTGGTTCTTCTTTGAGATTTCTTCAAGATACTATCCTCACAACCATCCTTTTAGTTCATCACCATAACCATAGCCTTATCAACTATCTTCCGCTTCCATTACTCATTATTTAAATAGCCTACCAATTCACCCATACGTCTACCACCCTTAACCATTCTATTTTGAGCCATTCACTTTGCAGGTTGTTTTGCTTCCTTCCTAGATCCACAATCATTTAAAAAGGTACAAGTACCATACATCAAGCGGTAATCAGAGCTTTGGTGGAAGAAGCAACGTGCAACAACAACAAAAAGAAAAAAATACAAAAAGAAGTGCAAAAGTGAAGTGCAAAGTCAAAGAAAAAGAAAAAAAAATCAGCAAAGAAAATTGAAGGACTCAAAAGTCAAAGCACTCAAAAAGAAGAAAAAAAAAACAAAGAAAAGAAAGAAAAGTTGGAAGCACTCATCAACAATTCTCATCACCAAGCATTTTCAAGTAAGCCTTTAAAATTGATTGTGGTGATAGAAGGTTGTGAAGTGACTTGTGTAAGTAACCCTTTCATTCTCTTCTTTCTAATTTCTAAGCCACCTTTCAGTTATATTTGCTTTCCATTCCTACTAACCATTTGCAGCCGACGCCAAACAAGTGAAATTACTCGATATAGTCTTGAGTAAAAGTTCATTAGAACTTGAGACAAGAGAATTGAGGGAAAAAGGCTGGAGCGTGTGTGAGATCAGAAGAGGACAAGTAAAAGCCATTAAAGTCCTAGAGTGCAAACACGAGCGGATTGAGTGACATCAAGTTTTCTTGGAGTGACTCGTGAGGCTTTGTGAGAGTATATTCTGGTAAGGTATTTTACACATCTTATTCTTTTCTTATTTATTAACCATGTCTCAGAGTTCAGGACAATCCCCAGAAAGAGAATCCCCTAATTTGCAGACTCAAGCCATTATGCGTGAAATGGCAAGATTGTTGAAATTAGAATTGGAGCCTTTGCAAGATCATCTGGATCAATTAGAAGTATCTCTAGGCAATCGGAGAGTAAATCGCCCTAGAATGGAAGAAGACTTAGAAGAGGAAGAGGCTGAAGTAACATCAGTAGCAAGGAGAGATGTTCATCGAAATCAAAATGACAACTTCAGCAACATTAAAGTGACTATTCCTCCATTTCAAGGACGAACTGATCCAGAAGCCTATCTTGATTGGGTAATCAAAATTGAACACATTTTTGAATGCCAAAACTATACGGAGCAAAAGAAGGTTAGACTTGCTGCTATGGAATTCGTTGACTATGCCTTAGTTTGGTGGGATCAGTTGGTGAGTTCAAGAAGACGAAATGGTGAACGCCCCATCACAACTTGGGAAGAAATGAAGGCCCTTATGAGAAAAAGGTTTGTTCCTAATCACTATCACCGAGATCTCTATCATAAGTTACAAAATCTGAAACAAGGAAGCAAGAACGTTGAAGATTATTTCAAGGAGATGGAGATTGCCATGATCCGAGCCAATGTGGATGAAGATAGAGAAGCAACAATGGCAAGGTTCTTATCTGGTCTAAATATTGATATTGCTAACCTTGTTGAACTTCAGCATTATGTAGAAATTGAAGAGATGGTGCATATGGCCATGAAAATTGAAAGACAACTCAAAAAGAAAATCCTACACTAGGAGCAGTCCAAATTCGGCAACCAAATGGAAGCAAGAACCTATTACCTTCCGGAAACAAACTCCAATCCCACCAAAGGATCGTGCAGAGATACCCAAATCTGCACAAATGGGCGAATCTAGCAAGGGTAAAGAAAAGGAAACCAGCACTTTCGAGAGATCAAGAGACATCAAATGTTTCAAGTGTTTTGGAAAAGGACATGTTGCTAGTCAATGTCCCAACCGAAATGCCATGATGGTACTTGACAATGGAGATATTGTATCAGATTCTGATGAGCCTATTTTTGACGAGGAACCTGAAATAATACAAGACGAAGAAACAGAAGAAAATGCAGATCATGGTGAAATGCTTGTTTCAAAGAGGTGCCTACAATCACAAACATCCCAAGAGGATATTCAAAGAAACAATATCTTTCATACAAGGTGCCATGTCAAGGATAAGGTTTGCACAATGATCATCGATGGAGGAAGTTGCACAAACGTAGCCAGCACTCTTATGGTTGAAAAACTTGGATTAGCAACGTCAAAGTATCCTACTCCGTATAAACTCCAATGTCTCAATGAAGGAGGTGAGTTAAATGTTACCAAACAGGTTCTAATTCCTTTTTCAGTTGGTAGGTACAAGGACGAGGTGCTTTGTGACATTGTCCCTATGCATGCTAGCCACATTTTACTTGGGAGACCATGGCAGTATGATAAAAGGGCTATTCATGATTGTTTTCACAATCAATACACTTTTAAGCATGATGGACGCAAGGTGACCTTGATGCCTTTAACGCCCAAAGAAGTACAACAAGATCAGTTGCATATGAGAAAGAGTGTACAAGCATTGCGCAAAGACAAAACCCCAACAAAGAATGAAGAGGAACAAAACAAGAAACCAAACTTCTTCATAGAGAAACATGATGGTTCAATGCTGGAAAATGAAGGGTCTTCTACGAACAATGGTGATGTTTGGGACTTAAAGTCGCAACTCTTCACCAATGGGTTTAAACTTCAAAAGGTAAGTAACCCTTCATATGAAACCTTTTCTCTTCTCACTTTTCAGGACCAATCATGTAAAAGGTCACTTCCAAAAGGGATATCCTTAGATAAAGATCATTCCCAAAAGGTATCTGTTGGTAAATCATATTCCAAAGAAAGACCTAAAAGGAAATCTTACGAAAAGGTACCTAATGGAAGAACACAAACGTTCAAAGAATACTTTCTATTAGCAAAGAGGCGTGAAGCTATGTAAGGACAGAATGCACTCGATTTGAGGACAAATCGCCCTAAAGAAGGGGGGATGATATCAGCACGTTTTCATCTTCAAAGGGAGTACTTTTGAACATCTTTATATTGAATTTACTTATTATTAGCTTTATAATATATGCTATTATAATACATTTTATGATAAGAATATTAGTTAAGTAACTTAGTATGAATTCATATTACACATTGTTATTTTAATATGTTAAGCATGTTAGGATAGTTTTATTATCATATTAAGCATGATTATTATATATACATCAAGGCAGCATACTTATAATGCATTTCATTAGTTTATTTGCATTTTTATTAACTCTTAGGCTTTATACATTATCTTACACATATTAGGAGATGATGTACTTAGCTCATGACCATCATACTTAGCTCACATTACCATAAACAAACATGGCAGCAAGGTATTTATCTTGTTTTAGCTCAATATCATGAACTTACCTTATTTCCTTGCACATATAGGTACAATGGAGTTTGATGTACGTTGAGGTAGCTTGGTGAATGATTTGGACGTCATATATAGCTCACAAACAGCTCACAAATTACAAGGCAGCTCATGGAATGCTGAGGGAAGCTCGATTCAGCTGGAGAAGCTTCAGGCTAGCTAAACTTAGCTAGTTGGACTATTTGAAGCTGAGTTGCTAAAAGTGATGACAAAGGTAGCTGAATGTAGCTGAACATGCTGTTATGGAGCTCAAAAGGACTCGGCTAGGAAGATCATTCACAAACAGCCCCATGTTTGCTAGCTAGCTCAACACTCAAGCTAGCTTGGAGGAGACACATGCACGCCTAAGAAGAAGCACATGACCAGCCATCATCCAATGCACATGGGTGCACCACAAGGCTTCCTAGAACACCCATGTGCCATGCATATGACCAGCCCCCATGTGCCTTGCATGTGAACTCATTTAGGCGCCAAGATGAAGAGCCCTCTCCCTATTCGGCCAAGCATCATCTCCCATCCAAATTGGCGCCAACTTGAGAAGACACAAGAACTATTCGGCCAAGGATCATTTCCCTCCATCTAGGGCCGAACCATCCTCTCTTTTAGCATTTAAATTATGTCTTTATAGGGAGATACATAGGCCGGCCGAATCATCTTGTATTTATTCGTCCATGTCTCTCCATTTCCTATAAATAGGAAAACATTCCATCATTTGTAACCAGACCATTTTATTCAATTAAAGTGAGATTATTCTCTTCTTAAGTCCTGATGACTTTTTATCGACTTATCAAGTATTTTATACTTGTGGCGTCAACCCCTTCCTTTCATCTTGATACTTCTGGTTCCTAGTTCATATAACTAGTGGGTCAAAGTACTTAACACCATCCCTTGAAGAAACAATATAAAGATTGGGTCTCTGCTCTATATAGCATTGGTTCTTCTTTGAGATTTCTTCAAGATACTATCCTCACAACCATCCTTTTATTTCATCACCATAACCATAGCCTTATCAACTATCTTCCGCTTCCATTACTCATTATTTAAATAGCCTACCAATTCACCCATACGTCTACCACCCTTAACCATTCTATTTTGAGCCATTCACTTTGCAGGTTGTTTTGCTTCCTTCCTAGATCCACAATCATTTAAAAAGGTACAAGTACCATACATCACAACCACAAACATCATTAACCATTTTCCTTAAATCCAATCAACCACCATCATCACCACACTTCTTTCTTTTACAATCCACTTCAACTTCATTCTATCGTTTCAATTACTTTCATATACATATTTAAATATACATATTTCCATTCTTATAACGTTGTTTGTACATTTTCAGTCTTAAATCAAAGCACTACAAAGTTCTTACTAGAATCAAGATTGGGAAATCATAAATATGATCTAAAACTCATAATCGAGATCATATCATTATTCATCCATTTTCAATCTACATGGGCAACTATCAAAGGGTTGCAAGAATGACAAGTCATTTAATTGAATCAAATTGCATTTAGGTGATTGTTTTATTTTAATTGTAAAAACTCTTCAAATGGTGTCTATCAATACTATAAATAGGCACCTCCACGACATTTGTACTAAGAACTTCTTTCATAATAAACTCTTTAAAAGGTTGTGCATTCATTTTAGTTATTGGATTAGAACTCTATCAGTTTCTTGTTGATCTTGAAGCTTTCATCCATTTCATCTTGTTATAGCGTTGGTCCCTAGCTCAACTATAGCTAGTGGGTTACGTTCCACCCTCCATCACTTCAATTCCATCTTTAGTATATTGTTGATTTCTAACTCATATATAGTTAGAGGGTCACAATCCATCCTTTGAATTACTATCATTGTCCACGCCAACCATAAACAACCTTCACCTTTTTGCTTACATCCAATTAACCACTATCATCACCACACTTCTTTCATTTACAATCCACTTCGACTTCATTCTATAGTTTCCATTACTTACATACACATATTTAAATATACATATTTCCCTTCTTATAACGTTGTTTGTACATTTTCAGTCGTAAATCAAAGCACTGCGAAGTTCTTACTAGAATCAAGATTGGGCAATCATATATATGATCTGAAACTCATAATCGAGATCATATCATTATTCATCCATTTTCAATCTGCATGGGCAACCATCAAAGGGTTAGAAGAATGACAAGTCATTTAATTGAATTAAATTGCATTTAGGTGAATGTTTTATTTTAATTGTAAAAATTCTTTATATGTTGCCTATCAACACTATAAATAGGAACATGCACGATATTTGTACTAAGAACTTTTTTCATAATAAACTCTTTCAATGATTGCATTCATTTTAGTTCTTGGATCAGAACTCTATCGGTTTCTTGTCGGTCTTGAATTCTTTATCCATTTCATCTTTATATAGCTTTGGTTCCTAACTCTACTATAGCTAGTGGGTCACGTTCCACCCTCTATCACTTTGATTCCGTATTTAGTATATTGTTGGTTTCTAACTCATATATAGTTAGAGGGTCGCAATTCATCCTTTGAATTACTATCATTGTCCACGCCAACCACAAACATCCTTCACTATTTTCCTTACATCTAATCAACCACCATCATCACCACACTTCTTTCTTTTACAATCCACATCAACTTCATTCTATCGTTTCCATTACTTTCATATACATATTTAAATATACATATTTCCATTCTTATAACGTTGTTTGTACATTTTCAGTCTTAAATCAAAGCACTGCGAAGTTCTTACTAGAATCAAGATTGGGAAATCATATATATGATCTGAAACTCATAATCGAGATCATATCATTATTCATCCATTTTCAATCTACATGGGCAACTATCAAAGGGTTGCAAGAATGACAAGTCATTTAATTGAATCAAATTGCATTTAGGTGATTGTTTTATTTTAATTGTAAAAACTCTTCAAATGGTGCCTATCAACACTATAAATAGGCACCTCCACGACATTTGTACTAAGAACTTCTTTCATAATAAACTCTTTAAAAGGTTGCGCATTCATTTTAGTTCTTGGATTAGAACTCTATCAGTTTCTTGTTGATCTTGAAGCTTTCATCCATTTCATCTTGTTATAGCGTTGGTTCCTAGCTCAACTATAGCTAGTGGGTTACGTTCCACCCTCCATCACTTCAATTCCATCTTTAGTATATTGTTGATTTCTAACTCATATATAGTTAGAGGGTCACAATCCATCCTTTGAATTACTATCATTGTCCACGCCAACCACAAACAACCTTCACCTTTTTGCTTACATCCAATTAACCACTATCATCACCACACTTCTTTCATTTACAATCCACTTCAACTTCATTCTATAGTTTCCATTACTCACATACACATATTTAAATATACATATTTCCCTTCTTATAACGTTGTTTGTACATTTTCAGTCTTAAATCAAAGCACTGCGAAGTTCTTACTAGAATCAAGATTGGGAAATCATATATATGATCTGAAACTCATAATCGAGATCATATCATTATTCATCCATTTTCAATCAACCATCAAAGGGTTAGAAGAATGAAAAGTCATTTAATTGAATTAAATTGCATTTAGGTGAATGTTTTATTTTAATTGTAAAAATTCTTTATATGTTGCCTATCAACACTATAAATAGGAACATGCACGACATTTGTACTAAGAACTTTTTTCATAATAAACTCTTTCAATGATTGCATTCATTTTAGTTCTTGGATTAGAACTCTATCAGTTTCTTGTCGGTCTTGAATTCGTTATCCATTTCATCTTGTTATAGCTTTGGTTCCTAGCTCTACTATAACTAGTGGGTCACGTTCCACCCTCTATCACTTCGATTCCGTTTTTAGTATATTGTTGGTTTCTAACTCATATATAGTTAGAGGGTTAAAATCCATCCTTTGAATTACTATCATTGTCCACGCCAACCACAAACATCCTTCACCGTTTTCCTTACATCCAATCAACCACCATCATCACCACACTTCTTTCATTTACAATCCACTTCAACTTCATTCTATCATTTCCATTACTTTCATATACATATTTAAATATACATATTTCCCTTCTTTTAACGTTGTTTGTACATTTTCAGTCTTAAATCAAAGCACTGCGAAGTTCTTACTAGAATCAAGATTGGGCAATCATATATATGATCCGAAACTCATAATCACGATCATATCATTATTCATCCATTTTTAATCTACATGGGCAACTATCAAAGGGTTACAAGAATGACAAGTCATTTAATTGAATTAAATTGCATTTAGGAGATTGTTTTATTTTAATTGTAAAAACTATTCATATGGTGCATTTCAACACTATAAATAGGCACCTCCATGGCATTTGTAATAAGAAAATTTTGCATAATAAACTCTTTGAAAGATTGCTTTCATTTTAGTTCATGGATTAGAACTCTATCGATTTCTTGTAGGTCTTGAAGCCTTCATCGATTTCATCTTGTTATAGCGTTGGTCCTAGCTCTACTATAGCTAGTGGGTCACGTTCCACCCTCTATCACTTCGATTCCATTTTTAGTATATTGTTGGTTTATAACTCAAATATAGTTAGAGGGTCATAATCCATCCTTTGAACTACTATCATTGTCCACGCCAACCACAAACGTCCTTCACCATTTTCCTTACATACAATCAACCACTATCATCACCAAACTTCTTTCATTTAGAATCTACTTCAACTTCATTCTATCATTTCCATTACTTTCATACACATATTTAAATATACATATTTCCCTTCTTATAACGTTGTTTGTACATTTTCAGTCTTTAATCAAAGCATTGCGAAGTTCTTACTAGAATCCAGATCGGGCAATCATATATATGATACAAACTCATAATCTAGATCATATCATTATTCATCCATTCTCAATCTTCATGGGCAACCATCAAAGTATAAGAAGAATGACAAGTCATTTAATTGATTTAAATTGCTTTAATTTATCGTTTTATTTTAATTGTAAAAACTCTTCATATGGTTCCCATCAACACTATAAATAGGCACCACCGTTGCATTTGTACTACGAACTTTTTTCATAATAAACTCTCTGAATGATTGCTTTCATTTTAGTTCTTGGATTAGAACTCTATCGGTTTCTTGTCGGTCTTGAATTCGTCTTCCATTTCATCTTGTTATAGCGTTGGTTCCTAGCTATACTATAGCTAGTGTGTCACGTTCCACCCTTCATCACTTCGATTCCATCATTAGTATATTGTTGGTTTCTAACTCATATATAGTTAGAGGGTCATAATCCATCATTTGAATTACTATCATTGTCCACGCCAACCACAAATATCCTTCACCATTTTCCTTGCCTCCAATCAGTCACTATCATCACCACACTTCTTTCATTTACAATCCACTTCAACTTCATTCTATCATTTCCATTACTTTCATACACATATTTAAATATACATATTTCCCTTCTTATAACATTTTTTGTACATTTTCAGTCTTCAATCAAAGCACTGCGAAGTTCTTACAAGAATCAAGAGTGGGCAATCATATATATGATCCGAAACTCATAATAGAGATCATATCATTATTCATCCATTTTCAATCTACATGGGCAACCATCAAAGGGTTAGAAGAACGACAAGTCATGTAATTGAATTAAATTGTATTTAGGAGATTGTTTTATTATAATTGTAAAAAATCTTCATATGGTGCCTATCAACACTATAAATAGGCACCACCATGGCATTTGTACTAAGAACTTTTTTCATAATAAACTCTTTCAAAGATTGCTTTCATTTTAGTTCTTGGTTTAGAACTCTATCAGTTTCTTGTAGGTCTTGTGATGTAAGGCGAATCTACACACATTGATGAAAAGAGTAGATAGCCTTATTGTGTCCCGATCTAGGATTGACAAGTACTGATGTCCTTGAATTTATAAGTTTGGGCTGCAAAATAAGATAAGAAAATAATGATTAATAATGGAATAAGGGTATAATAATATAAGTAATGAAATGAAATATCAAGAATGAAATGAAATAAAGAAATGATAGAGATGGTTGCAGAATTGATGGAAGAGATGGATGATGTTTATGATGAAATGGCAATGGTGGTGATGTTGTATCTCAAACACGCCAAAGAGGAACGTGACCCACTACTAGCTATAGCAGAGGTAGGAACCAAAACTAAACAACGTTATAAGAAGGGAAATATGTATATTTAAATATGTGTATAAAAGCAATGGAAATGATAGAATGAAGTTGAAGCTTGGGTATTTCATTTGTAAAACAACCCCTTTGATAATTAAAAATCCTTTGTGAGATTATTCTCTCTTCAAGTTCTTGTTAGAACTATATCGATTAAGCAAGCCTTTCTAAAGCTTGTGGCGTCATTCCTTCACCTTGATACTTCTGGTTCCTATCTCCTATAGATAGAGGGTCAAAGTCCTTAATACCATCCCTTATAACGACTTATAAGAAACGGGTCTTTGCTTCTTCATAGCATTGGTTCCTTCTTAGTCTTATAAGATACTATCTATTCATTACCACCTTCCATCATCACTTTCACGCCAACTCCATCAAAGTTCCATTACTATTTCCATCACCATTATCCATATCCCTTCACACCCATATAATCATCCTTCATCATCCACAAGGCATTCGTCCATTTACCACCATTGGAGGCCGAATCCATCATCACTTGAAGGATCATTCTACAACAGTTCTGCAGCCCTTCTTTGATAACTATTCTATCCATTTCAATTCTTTCCATTTCCTTTCTTAATTATTCATTAATTTAACCAATTATTCTTCTTTTGTGCAGATTACTTTTCAATTCAAGGTGTAGCATTTGGTGTCTCTCCTAGATCGGGAAATAACAAGGTTGACATCTTCTCCATTATTGAAGAAGCCTGGTTAGCCTTACATCAAGCGGTAATCAGAGCTTTGGTGGATTGACAATCAAGTGTTACAACAAAAGCAACAAAAAGAAAAAGAAAGATGAAAAACAAAAAGAGAAAGAAAAAGACTCCTACATTAAATTTGGAGTGCAAAAGAAAAGAAAAGAAGAAAATTCAAAGAAAACGAAAAGAAGCAAGTTGCAAATTACACTCAAAGAGAAGCACCATACAATCTGCCCCAACAACAAACTTGACGGAGGTATCCTTGTTGTTTCTTGTGAAGGAAGATAGTAAGTGTTCCAACTAGAGTTGTCAGTTATCTTCATTTTTCTTATCATTTCATTTCTTTATTCTTTCATTTTTTTCTTATTTCACTATCTTATCCTTTCGTAACCATTGTATCCTACCTTAATCATTCTATACCATAACCATTTCCTTTCTAAACTGATGCACAAACTAAAGAAACTTGTTCAATCTTGAGTTAGTTCCTAAAAAGGACCCACAAGAGAGAAGCGAGCGAAAAAAGGCATAAGAGAGGGTGAGATCAGAAGGGGGATCAAGAAAAAGCCAAGGATCATATCCCCGAGTGCAAACACGAGAGTGAGTGGAGTGCAATCTGAATTTTCTTGGAGTGATCAAGTGAGGTTTGTGAGTGTGCTAGTAAGGTTTTCAGTTCATTTTATTTGCACTAACCATGTCTCAAAGCCCCAGAGAAAATGCAGGAACACCAAACTTACAAATGCAGGCACTCATTGGCGAAATGATGAGAATGTTTCGTGAAGAGTTCGATGCTCTTCATGAAAAGATAGATCAACGCCAGGATCTACCACCAGGCCGTAATAATAGAGTTCCTAGAAGACTACAACCACCACCCCCTCCAGAAGAAGATGTTCAAGAAAATTTTGACGAGGGAGAACAAGTAGCATTCCAAGGCCCTAGACGTGCCATTGTTGAGGACAATCTGAGTAATATCAAGATCAAAATTCCTCAATTTCAAGGAAAATTTGATCCTAAAGCTTATCTCGAATGGGAAAGCAAAGTGGAACATGTTTTTAGTTGCCACAACTATTCTGAAATGAAGAAAGTGAGATTGGCAGCCATGGAGTTCATAGAATATGCTTTAATATGATGGGATCAACTTACCTTGAACCGAATGAGGAATTTAGAAGGACCGGTCTCAACTTGGCTTGAAATGAAAGGTATTATGCGGAAATGATTCATTCACGTTCACTATCACCGTGACTTGTTTCAAAAGTTATAGAATCTGAAACAAGGCCATAGGAGTGTGGAGGACTATTACAAAGAGATGGAAGTGGCAATAATCCGAGTCAACATTGAGGAGGATCATGAAGCAAGTATGGCGATATTCCTTGCCGGACTTAATCCTGAAATTTCCAATAACTTGGAATTGTATCATTACATCGAATTGGATGAGAAGGTGCAAATGGCAATGAAAATTGAAAGACAACTAAAGAGGAGACACACATCTCGTAATATTGCACCTACATCATCCAAATGGAGTCCAAACAACATCAAAAAGCCAACTCCTCCTCCTATCAAAGAACAAGCCGAATCTTCAAAGAATCAGCAAGCAAACAAAGACTTCAACCGAGGAAAGTAAACTACTGAACGTTCAAGAGACATTAGATGCTTTAAATGTCTTGGGAGGGGCCACGTATCTACACAATGCCCTAACCAGAACACCATGCTCTTACTTGGAAATGGTGAAATAGAATATGAATCTGAAGAAGAAGAAGAGGTACCTACTGAAGTCAATGAAGAAATAACTCTTGCAGATCTCGTTGATGGAGGAGAAGCCTTGGTAATTAGAAGAAGTTTGAATCTTCAAGTTGCAGAAGACAATACACAGCGAGAAAACATATTCCATACCCGATGCGTTGTGAATGAAAAGGTATGCTTTGTTATTATAGATGGTGGAAGTTGCACTAATGTGGCCAGTACAATAATGGTGGAAAAGCTTGGTTTGAAAACAATGAAGGACCCGAATCCATATAAGTTGCAGTGGCTCAATGAACGAGGAGAACTCAACGTTAGCAAACAGGTGATAATTCCTTTTTCCATTGGCAAATACAAAGATGAGGTTATGTGTGATGTTGTCCCTATGCACGCTAGTCATCTACTTCTTGGAAGGCCATAGCAATATGACAAAAGGACTATTCATGATTGTTTTACCAATCAATACTCGTTCAGCCATAAAGGGAAGAAGATTATCCTTACTTCTTTAACGCCTAAAGAAGTCCATAATGATCAAGCCAAAATGAAGCAAAGTGTTGAGGCTATAAGGAAAGAAAAAGCAACAACCATGGAGGAAACTGATCCGAGAACAAGTGCTTATTCCTCAAAGTGCTTGATTCGAGAATGTCTATTGACAGAATGCAAGGTTGAAGATGATTATTCTAACTTTGAAAATGTAGATTTTTTCTTTGATTTGCAGGTTGTATCAAGAGACACCATTTTACAAAAGGAATGTTTAGGAGAAGTGATCTTTGGGAATACAAAAGATGTGCCCATTAAGCAGTAAAAGAACACCATTTTTCATTCAAAGGACGTGTCTTTAGAAGAACCAATGGACGTGACCTATGAGGATTCAATGATCATGCCTATTAGAGTATTAAGAGACACCACTTTTGGGATATCAAGGGACCTAAACATTCAAATCAAAATTACATGGGCATATCTCATTCAAGAGCCTAAAGATGGGATTCCAATTTCTGATGAAACTATGGAATGGAGGAACGTTGAAAAGAAACCACCCTTCGATTTGAGGACAAATCGCTTTAAAGAAGGGGGAGATGATGTGAACCGATTCAGCGTCAAACATGGACTTGTATCTCCAACCTTTCTCAATAATTAAAGGGGGACTTTCTTTAACTTAATCTTTCTTTATACCATAGTTATGATAATAGCTTACATACATTATATTTATAGTTATGATGATGATATTATGAATGTATGAAGTTATTGTTATGAACCACATATTTATACATTTATACATTATATTACTTAGCTTATAAAAGCTTTCTTTTGTAGGTACATGTTTGGTAACATGATAGGAGCTGATTTCAAGCTAGCATGGGAGTCAATGAGCTAGGAAAACTTCCATAAGATGACTCGGGAGATCATGAAGAACAAATGATGAAAAGTTGTCAGCTAAACTCCGAGCTCATAGCTCACTTGAGCTGCACTTTTGAGCTAGCTAGAGACTTCTTTTCAGCTGGAGAGTTGCACCATCATCTTCACCACACAGAGCACTACAAATACGATCTAGGTCAAATTTTGTGAATTCAGACCTTTTCGCGAAGAGTTGCCAATCCGAGAAGTGCCCTTTCACAAGAAGCTATCCTAAGACTCATTGTCATGTATTGCATCTATGGTCAGCTCATCTTCAGCTCAAACACATTGGAAGTAGCTCAAATGATGAAAGGTTGCCTTCCACAAATGTGACCTTTCATAAATAGTGCTGCCCCATTGACGCCATGTCATCTAGAAGCAAGTTGGATGCAAAGTCACACCTAAGTTGCTGCTCAACTTCATGCTAAGTAGGAGACACACCATAAGACCCCAAGCCATCCATGTGAGTGCCTCATGCCCAGCCTACACATGTGACATGCGTGTGGATGAAATGGGTGCCAAAATGAAGAGGGTTTTCTCCATTCGGCCTAAGCATCCTTTTGATTCAAAATTAGCGCCAAGATGAAGAGCAAGGAGACCATTCGACCAAGGACATCTTCATTAATTAAAACATCATGTATTTCTATTTAATAGTCATGTATTTAGCCGAATGGACACCTATTTATTCGGCCAAACCTATGCTAGCCTATAAATAGCTTGGATATTTCATTTGTAAAACAACCCCTTTGATAATTAAAAATCCTTTGTGAGATTATTCTCTCTTCAAGTTCTTTTTAAAACTATATCGATTAAGCAAGCCTTTCTAAAGCTTGTGGCATCATTCCTTCACCTTGATACTTCTGGTTCCTATCTCCTATAGATAGAGGGTTAAAGTCCTTAATACCATCCCTTATAACGACTTATAAGAAACGGGTCTTTGCTCCTTTATAGCATTAGTTCCTTCTTAGTCTTATAAGATACTATCTATTCATTACCACTTTCCATAATCACTTTCACGCCAACTCCATCAACATTTCATTACTATTTCCATCACCATTATCCATATCCCTTCACACCCATATAATCATCCTTCATCATCAACAAGGCATTCGTCCATTTACCACCATTGGAGGCCGAATCCATCATCACTTGAAGGATCATTCTACAACACTTTCGCAGCCATTCTTTGATAACTATTCTATCTATTTTAATTATTTCCATTTCCTTTCTTAATTATTCATTATTTTAACCAATTATTCTTGTTTTGTGCAGATTACTTTTCAATTCAAAGTGTAGCATTTGGTGTCTCTCCTAGATCGGGAAATAACAAGGTTGCCATCTTCTCCATTATTGAAGAAGTCTGGTTAGCCTTACATCATAGTTTATTATCAAAGAAGTTCTTAGTACAAATGTCTTGGAGGTGCCTATTTATAGTTTGATAGGCACCATATGAAGAGTCTTTACAATTAAAATAAAACAATCACCTAAATGCAATTTAATTCAATTCAATGACTTGTCATTTTTCTTACCCTTTGATGGTTGCCCATGTATATTGAAAATGTATGAATAATGATATGATCTCGATTATGTGTTTCGGATCATATATATTATTGCCCTATCTTGATTCTAGTAAGAACTATGTAGTGGTTTGATTTAAGACTGAAAATGTACATACAACATTATAAGAAGGGAAATATGTATATTTAAGTATGTGTATGTAGGTAATTGAAATGATAGAATGAAGTTGAAGTGTATTGTAAATTAAAGAAGTGTGGTGATGATAGTGGTTGATTGGATGTAACAAAAATGGTGAAGGATGTTTATGGCTGGCGTGGATAATGATGGTATTCAAAGGATGGATTGTGACCTTCTAACTATATATGAGTTAGGAACCAACAATATTCTAAAGATGGAATCGAAGTGATTGAGGGTGGAACGTAACCCACTAGCTACAGTAGAGCTAGGAAACAATGCTATAATAAGATGAAATGGATGAAAACTTCAAGATCGACAAGAAATTGATAGAGTTCTAATCCAAGAACTAAAATGAATGCAATTTTACAAAGAGTTTAATATGAAAAATGTTCTTAGTACAAATGTCGTGGAGGTGCCTATTTATAGTGTTGATAGGCACCACATAAAGAGTTTTTACAATTAAAATAAAACAATCACCTAAATGCAATTTAATTCAATTAAATGTCTTGTCATTCTTCTTACCCATTCATGGTTGCCCATGTAGATTGAAAATGGATGAATAATGATATGATCTCGGTTATGAGTTTCGGATCATATATATGATTTGCCGATCTTGATTCTCGTAGTGCATTGATTGAAGATTGAAAATGTACAAACAACGTTATAAGAAGGGAAATATGTATATTTAAATATGTGTATGAAAGTAATGAAAATGATAGAATAAAGTTGACGTGGATTGTAAATGAAAGAAGTGTGCTGATGATAGTGGTTGATTGGATGTAACGAAAATGGTGAAGGATATTTGCTGTTGGCGTGGAGAATGATAGTAATCAAAGGAACGAACGCTATAACAAGATGAAATGGATGAAGCCTTCAAGACCTACAAGAAATCGATAGAGTTCTAATCCAAGAACTAAAATGAAAGCAATAATTCAAAGAGTTTATTATGCAAAAATTCTTAGAACAAATGCCATGAAGGTGCCTATTTATAGTGTTGATAGGCACCATATGAAGAGTTTATACAATTAAAATAAAACAATCTCCTAAATACAATTTAATTCAATTAAATGACTTGTCATTCTTCAAACCTTTTGATGGTTTCCCATGTTGATTAAAAATGGATGAATAAAGATATGATCTCGATTATGAGTTTCTGGTCATATATATAATTGCCCGATCTTGATTCTATTAAGAACGTCGCAGTGCTTTGATTTAAGACTGAAAATTTACAAATAACGTTATAAGAAGGGAAATATGTATATTTAAATATGTGTATGAAAGTAGTGGAAATGATAGAATGAAGTTCAAGTGGATTGTAAATGAAAGAAGTGTGGTGATGATTGTGTTGATTGGATGTAAGGAAAATGGTGAAGGATGTTTGTGGTTGGCGTGGACAATGATTGTAATTTAAAGAATGGATTTGTGACCCTCTAAATATATATGAGTTAGAAACCAACAATATACTAATGATGGAATCAAAGTGATGGAGGGTGGAACGTGACCCACTAGTTATAGTATAGCTAGGAACCAACACTATAACAGGATGAAATGGATGACGAATTCAAGACCGACAAGAAACTGATAGAGTGCTAGTCCAAGAACTAAAATGAAAGCAATCATTCAGAGAGTTTATTATGAAAAAAGTTCTTAGTACAAATGCAACGGTGGTGCCTATTTATAATGTTGATGGGCACCATATGAAGAGTTTTTACAATTAAAATAATACGAGCACTTAATGCAATTTAAATCAATTAAATGACTTGTCATTCTTATTACACTTTGATGGTTGCCCATGTAGATTGAAAATGGATGAATAATGATATGATCTCGATTATGAGTTTGTATCATATATATGATTGCCCGATCTTGATTCTTGTAAGAACTTCGCAGTGCTTTTATTGAAGACTGAAAATGTACAAACAACGTTATAAGAAGGGAAATATGTATATTTAAATACGTGTATGAAAGTAATGGAAATGATAGAATGAAGTTGAAGTGGATTCTAAATTAAAGAACTGTTGTGATGATAGTGGTTGATTGGATCTAAGGAAAATGGTGAAGGACGTTTGTGGTTGGTGTGGACAATGTTAGTAATTCAAAGGATGGATTGTGACCCTCTAACTATATTTGAGTTAGAAACTGACAATATACTAAAGATGGAATCGGAGTGATAGATGGTGGAACGTGACCAACTAAATATAGTAGAGCTAGGAACCAACGCAATAACAAGATAAAATGGATGAAGGCTTAAAGACCTACAAGAAACCAATAGAGTTCTAATCCAAGAACTAAAATGAAAGCAATCTTTGAAAGAGTTTATTATGAAAAAAGTTGTTTGTACAAATGCCATGGAGGTGCCTATTTATAGTGTTGATAGGCACCATATGAAGATTTTTAACAATTATAATAAAACAATCTCCTAAATGCAATTTAATTCAATTCAATGACTTGTCATTCTTCTAACCCTTTGATGGTTGCCCATGTAGATTGAAAATGGATGAATAATGATATGATCTCTATTATGAGTTTCGGATCATACATATGATTGCCCAATCTTGATTATAGTAAGAACATCGCAGTGCTTTGATTGAAGTCTGAAAATGTACAAACAACATTATAAGAAGGGAAATATGTATATTTAAATATGTGTATGAAAGTAATGGAAACAATAAAGTGAAGTTGAAGTGGATTGTAAATGAAAGAAGTGTGCTGATGATAGTGGTTGATTGGATGTAAGGAACATGGTGAAGGATGTTTGTGGTTGGCATGGACAATGATAGTAATTCAAAGGATGGATTGTAGCCCTCTAACTATATATGAGTTAGATACCAACAATATACTAAAGATGGAATCGAAGTGATAGAGGGTGGAACGTGACCCACTAGCTATTGTAGAGCTAGGAACCAAAGCTATAACAAGATGAAATGGATGACGAATTCTAGACCGACAAGAAACCGATAGAGTTTTAATCCAATAACTAAAATGAATGCAATCTTTTAGAGAGTTTATTATGCAAAAAGGTCTTAGTACAAATGACATGGAGGTGCCTATTTATAGTGTTGATAGGCACCATATGAAGAGATTTTACAATTAAAATAAATCAATGACCTAAATGAAATTTAATTCAATTAAATGACTTGTCATTCTTCTTACACTTTGATGGTTGTCCATGTAGATTAAAAATGGATTAATAATGTTATGATCTCGATTATGAGTTTTGGATCATATATATGATTGCCCGATCTTGATTCTAGTAAGAAAATTCATAGTGCTTTGATTGAAGACTGGAAATGTACAAACAACGTTATAAGAGGGAAATATGTATATTTAAATATGTGTATGAAAGTAATGGAAATGATAGAATGAAGTTGAAGTGGATTGTAAATGAAAGAAGTGTGCTGATGATAGTGGTTGATTGGACGTAAGGAAAATGGTGTAGGATGTTTGTGGTTGGTGTGGACAATGATAGTAAATCAAAGGATGGATTGTGACCCTCTAACTATATTTGAGTTAGAAACCATCAATATACTAAAGAAGGAATCGAAGTTATAGAGGGTGGAACGTAACCAACTAGCTATAGTAGAGCTAGGAACCAACGCTATAACAAGATGAAAAGGATGAAGGCTTCAAGACCTACAAGAAACCGATAGAGTTCTAATCCAAGAACTAAAATGAAAGGAATCTTTCAAATAGTTTATTATGCAAAAAGTTCCAAGTACAAATGCCATGGAGGCGCCTGTTTATAGTGTTGATAGGCACCATATGAATAGTTTTTACAATTAAAATAAAACAATCTTCTAAATGCAATTTAATTTAATTAAATGACTTGTCATTCTTCTAACCCTTTGATAGTTTCCCATGTAGATTGAAAATGGATGAATAATGATATGATCTCGATTATGAGTTTCAGATCATATATATGATTACCCAATCTTATTTTAGTGAGAACTTCGCAGTGCTTTGATTTAAGACTGAAAATGTGCAAACAAAATTATAAGAAGGGAAATATGTATATTTAAATATGTATATGAAAGTAATGGAAACGATATAATGAAGTTGAAGTGGATTGTAAATGAAAGAAGTGTGGTGATGATAGTGGTTGATTGGATGTAAGGAAAATGCTGAAGGATGTTTGTGGTTGGTGTGGACAATGATAGTAATTCAAAGGATGTATTGTGACCCTCTAACTATATATGAGTTAGAAACCAACAATATACTAAAGATGGAATCGAAGTGATAGAGGGTGGAACATGACCCACTAGCTATAGTAGAGCTAGGAACCAATGCTATAACAAGATGAAATGGATTACGAATTCAAGACCGACAAGAAATCGATAGAGTTCTAATCCAAGAATTAAAATGAAAGCAATCTTTCAGAGAGTTTACTATGCAAAATGTTCTTAGACAAATGCCATGGAAGTGCCTATTTATAGTGTTGGTAGGCCCATATGAAGAGTTTTTACAATTAAAATAAAACAATGACCTAAATGAAATTTAATTCAATTAAATGACTTTTCATTCTTCTTACACTTTGATGGTTGTCCATGTAGATTAAAAATGGATTAATAATGTTATGATCTCGATTATGAGTTTTGGATCATATATATGATTGCCCGATCTTGATTCTAGTAAGAAAATTCATAGTGCTTTGATTGAAGACTGGAAATGTACAAACAACGTTATAAGAGGGAAATATGTATATTTAAATATGTGTATGAAAGTAATGGAAATGATAGAATGAAGTTGAAGTGGATTGTAAATGAAAGAAGTGTGCTGATGATAGTGGTTGATTGGACGTAAGGAAAATGGTGTAGGATGTTTGTGGTTGGTGTGGACAATGATAGTAAATCAAAGGATGGATTGTGACCCTCTAACTATATTTGAGTTAGAAACCATCAATATACTAAAGAAGGAATCGAAGTTATAGAGGGTGGAACGTAACCAACTAGCTATAGTAGAGCTAGGAACCAACGCTATAACAAGATGAAAAGGATGAAGGCTTCAAGACCTACAAGAAACCGATAGAGTTCTAATCCAAGAACTAAAATGAAAGCAATCTTTCAAATAGTTTATTATGCAAAAAGTTCCAAGTACAAATGCCATGGAGGCGCCTGTTTATAGTGTTGATAGGCACCATATGAATAGTTTTTACAATTAAAATAAAACAATCTTCTAAATGCAATTTAATTTAATTAAATGACTTGTCATTCTTCTAACCCTTTGATAGTTTCCCATGTACATTGAAAATGGATGAATAATGATATGATCTCGATTATGAGTTTCAGATCATATATATGATTACCCAATCTTATTTTAGTGAGAACTTCGCAGTGCTTTGATTTAAGACTGAAAATGTGCAAACAAAATTATAAGAAGGGAAATATGTATATTTAAATATGTATATGAAAGTAATGGAAACGATATAATGAAGTTGAAGTGGATTGTAAATGAAAGAAGTGTGGTGATGATAGTGGTTGATTGGATGTAAGGAAAATGCTGAAGGATGTTTGTGGTTGGTGTGGACAATGATAGTAATTCAAAGGATGTATTGTGACCCTCTAACTATATATGAGTTAGAAACCAACAATATACTAAAGATGGAATCGAAGTGATAGAGGGTGGAACATGACCCACTAGCTATAGTAGAGCTAGGAACCAATGCTATAACAAGATGAAATGGATTACGAATTCAAGACCGACAAGAAATCGATAGAGTTCTAATCCAAGAATTAAAATGAAAGCAATCTTTCAGAGAGTTTACTATGCAAAATGTTCTTAGACAAATGCCATGGAAGTGCCTATTTATAGTGTTGGTAGGCCCATATGAAGAGTTTTTACAATTAAAATAAAACAATGACCTAAATGAAATTTAATTCAATTAAATGACTTTTCATTCTTCTTACACTTCGATGGTTGCCCATGTAGATTGAAAATGGATTAAGAATGATATGATCTCGATTATGAGTTTTGGATTATATATATGATTGCCCGATCTTGATTCTAGTAAGAAAATTCGCAGTGCTTTGATTGAAGACTGAAAATGTACAAACAACGTTATAAGAAGGGAAATATGTATATTTAAATATGTGTATGAAAGTAATGGAAATGATAGAATGAAGTTGAAGTGGATTATAAATGAAAGAAGTGTGTTGATGATAGTGGTTGATTGGATTGGTGAAGGATGCTTGTGGATGGCATGGAGAATGATAGTATTCAAAGGAGGGATTGTATATGAGTTAGGAACCAAAGCTATAACAAGATGAAATGGATGACGAATTCAAGATCGATAAGAAATCGATAGAGTTCTAATCCAAGAATTAAAATGAAAGCAATCTTTCAGAGAGTTTATTATGCAAAATGTTCTTAGACAAATGCCATGGAAGTGCCTATTTATACTGTTGATAGGTCCATATGAAGAGTTTTTACAATTAAAATAAAACAATGACCTAAATGAAATTTAATTCAATTAAATGACTTTTCATTCTTCTTACACTTTGATGGTTGCCCATGTAAATTGAAAATGGATGAATAATGATATGATCTCGATTATGAGTTTCAGATCATATATATGATTGCCCGATCTTGATTCTAGTAAGAACTTCGCAGTGCTTGGATTTAAGACTGAAAATGTACAAACAACATTATAAGAAGGGAAATATGTATATTTAAATATGTGTATAAAAGTAATGGAAATGATAGAATCAAGTTGAAGTGGATTGTAAATGAAAGAAGTGTGCTGATGATAGTGGTTGATTGGATGTAAGGAATATTGTGAAGGACGTTTGTGGTCGACGTGGACAATGATAGTAATTCATAGGATGGTTGTGACCCTCTAACTATATATGAGTTAGAAACCAACAATATACTAAAGATGGAATCAAAGTGATAGAGGGTGGAACGTAACCCACTAGCTATAGTAGAGCTAGGAACCAACGCTATAACAAGATCAAATGGATGAAGGCTTCAAGACCTATAAGAAATCGATAGAGTTCTAATCCAAGAACTAAAATGAATGCAATTTTTCAAAGAGTTTATTATGAAAAAAGTTCCTAGTACAAATGTCGTGGAGGTGCCTATTTATAGTGTTGATAGGCACCACATGAAGAGTTTTTACAATTAAAATAAAACAATCACCTAATTGCAATTTAATTCAATTCAATGACTTGTCATTCTTCTTACCCTTTAATGGTTGCCCATGTAGATTGAAAATGGATGAATAATGATATGATATCGTTTATGAGTTTCGGATCATATATATGATTTGCTGATCTTGATTCTCGTAGTTCTTTGATTGAAGACTGAAAATGTACAAACAACGTTATAAGAAGGGAAATATGTATATTTAAATATGTGTATGAAAGTAATGAAAATGATAGAATAAAGTTGACGTGGATTGTAAATGAAAGAAGTGTTGTGATGATAGTGGTTGATTGGATGTAAGGAAAATGGTGAAGGATGTTTGTGGTTGGCATGGAGAATGATAGTAATTCAAAGGATGGATTGTGAATGTCTAACTATATATGAGTTAGGAACCAACAATATACTAAAGATGGAATCGAAGTGATAGAGGGTGAAACGTGACCCACTAGCTATAGTAGAGCTAGGAACTAACGCTATAACAAGATAAAATGGATGAAGCCTTCAAGACCTACAAGAAACCGATAGAGTTCTAATCCAATAACTAAAATGAAAACAATAATTCATAGAGTTTATTACGCAAAAAGTTCTTGGTAAAAATGCCATGGATGTGCCTATTTATATTATTTTATAGGCACCATATTAAGAGTTTTACAATTAAAATAAAACAATCACCTAAATGCAATTTAATTCAATTAAATGATTTGTCATTCTTCAATAAAACAATCTCGATTATGAGTTTCAGATCATATATATGATTTCCCCATCTTGATTCTATTAAGAACTTCGCAGTGTTTGATTTAAGACTGAAAATGTACAAATAACGTTATAAGAAGGGAAATATGTATATTTAAATATGTGTATGAAAGTAGTGGAAATGATACAATGAAGTTCAAGTGGATTGTAAATGAAAGAAGTGTGGTGATGATTGTGTTGATTGGATGTAAGGAAAGTGGTGAAGGATGTTTGTGGTTGGCGTGGACAATGATTGTAATTTAAAGAATGGATTTGTAACCCTCTAAATATATATGAGTTAGAAACCAACAATATACTAATGATGGAATCAAAGTGATGGAGGGTGGAACGTGACCCACTAGCTATAGTATAGCTAGGAACCAACGCTATAACAGGATGAAATGGATGACGAATTCAAGACCGACAAGAAACCGATAGAGTGCTAGTCCAAGAACTAAAACGAAAGCAATCATTCAAAGAGTTTATTATGAAAAAAGTTCTTAGTACAAATGCAACGGTGGTGCCTATTTATAATGTTGATGGGCACCATATGAAGAGTTTTTACAATTAAAATAATACGAGCACTTAATGCAATTTAAATCAATTAAATGACTTGTCATTCTTATTACACTTTGATGGTTGCCCATGTAGATTGAAAATGGATGAATAATGATATGATCTCGATTATGAGTTTGTATCATATATATGATTGCCCGATCTTTATTCTTGTAAGAACTTCGCAGTGCTTTTATTGAAGACTGAAAATGTACAAACAACGTTATAAGAAGGGAAATATGTATATTTAAATACGTGTATGAAAGTAATGGAAATGATAGAATGAAGTTGAAGTGGATTCTAAATGAAAGAAATGTTGTGATGATAGTGGTTGATTGGATCTAAGGAAAATGGTGAAGGACGTTTGTGGTTGGTGTGGACAATGTTAGTAATTCAAAGGATGGATTGTGACCCTCTAACTATATTTGAGTTAGAAACTGACAATATACTAAAGATGGAATCGAAGTGATAGATGGTGGAACGTGACCAACTAAATATAGTAGAGCTAGGAACCAACGCAATAACAAGATAAAATGGATAAAGGCTTAAAGACCTACAAGAAACCAATAGAGTTCTAATCCAAGAACTAAAATGAAAGCAATCTTTGAAAGAGTTTATTATGAAAAAAGTTCTTTGTACAAATGCCATGGAGGTGCCTATTTATAGTGTTGATAGGCACCATATGAAGATTTTTATCAATTATAATAAAACAATCTCCTAAATGCAATTTAATTCAATTCAATGACTTGTCATTCTTCTAACCCTTTGATGGTTGCCCATGTAGATTGAAAATGGATGAATAATGATATGATCTCTATTATGAGTTTCAGATCATACATATGATTGCAGAATCTTGATTATAGTAAGAACATCGCAGTGCTTTGATTGAAGTCTGAAAATGTACAAACAACATTATAAGAAGGGAAATATGTATATTTAAATATGTGTATGAAAGTAATGGAAACAATAAAGTGAAGTTGAAGTGGATTGTAAATGAAAGAAGTGTGCTGATGATAGTGGTTGATTGGATGTAAGGAACATGGTGAAGGATGTTTGTGGTTGGCATGGGCAATGATAGTAATTCAAAGGATGGATTGTAGCCCTCTAACTATATATGAGTTAGATACCAACAATATACTAAAGATGGAATCGAAGTGATAGAGGGTGGAACGTGACCCACTAGCTATTGTAGAGCTAGGAACCAAAGCTATAACAAGATGAAATGGATGACGAATTCTAGACCGACAAGAAACCGATAGAGTTTTAATCCAATAACTAAAATGAATGCAATCTTTTAGAGAGTTTATTATGCAAAAAGGTCTTAGTACAAATGACGTGGAGGTGCCTATATATAGTGTTGATAGGCACCATATGAAGAGATTTTACAATTAAAATAAATCAATGACCTAAATGAAATTTAATTCAATTAAATGACTTGTCATTCTTCTTACACTTTGATGGTTGTCCATGTAGATTAAAAATGGATTAATAATGTTATGATCTCGATTATGAGTTTTGGATCATATATATGATTTCCCGATCTTGATTCTAGTAAGAAAATTCACAGTGCTTTGATGAAGACTGGAAATGTACAAACAACGTTATAAGAGGGAAATATGTATATTTTAATATGTGTATGAATGTAATGGAAATGATAGAATGAAGTTGAAGTGGATTGTAAATGAAAGAAGTGTGCTGATGATAGTGGTTGATTGGACGTAAGGAAAATGGTGTAGGATGTTTGTGGTTGCCGTGGACAATGATAGTAAATCAAAGGATGGATTGTGACCCTCTAACTATATTTGAGTTAGAAACCATCAATATACTAAAGAAGGAATCGAAGTTATAGAGGGTGGAACGTAACCAACTAGCTATAGTAGAGCTAGGAACCAACGCTATAACAAGATGAAAAGGATGAAGGCTTCAAGACCTACAAGAAACCGATAGAGTTCTAATCCAAGAACTAAAATGAAAGCAATCTTTCAAATAGTTTATTATGCAAAAAGTTCCAAGTACAAATGCCATGGAGGTGCCTATTTATAGTGTTGATAGGCACCATATGAATAGTTTTTACAATTAAAATAAAACAATCTTCTAAATGCAATTTGATTTAATTAAATGACTTGTCATTCTTCTAACCCTTTGATAGTTTCCCATGTAGATTGAAAATGGATGAATAATGATATGATCTCGATTATGAGTTTCAGATCATATATATGATTACCCAATCTTGATTTTAGTGAGAACTTCGCAGTGCTTTGATTTAAGACTGAAAATGTACAAACAAATTTATAAGAAGAGAAATATGTATATTTAAACATGTATATGAAAGTAATGGAAACGATATAATGAAGTTGAAGTGGATTATAAATGAAAGAAGTGTGGTGATAATAGTGGTTGATTGGATGTAAGGAAAATGCTGAAGGATGTTTGTGGTTGGTGTGGACAATGATAGTAATTCAAAGGATGTATTGTGACCCTCTAACTATATATGAGTTAGAAACCAACAATATACTAAAGATGGAATCGAAGTGATAGAGGGTGGAACGTGACCCACTAGATATAGTAGAGCTAGGAACCAAAGCTATAACAAGATGAAATGGATGACGAATTTAAGACCGACAAGAAATCGATAGAGTTCTAATCCAAGAATTAAAATGAAAGCAATCTTTCAGAGAGTTTACTATGCAAAATGTTCTTAAACAAATGCCATGGAAGTGCCTATTTATAGTGTTGATAGGGCCATATGAAGAGTTTTTACAATTAAAATAAAACAATGACCTAAATGAAATTTAATTCAATTAAATGACTTTTCATTCTTCTTACACTTTGATGATTTCCCATGTAGATTGAAAATGGATTAAGAATGATATGATCTCGATTATGAGTTTTGGATTATATATATGATTGCCCGATCTTGATTCTAGTAAGAAAATTCGCAGTGCTTTGATTGAAGACTGAAAATGTACAAACAACGTTATAAGAAGGGAAATATGTATATTTAAATATGTGTATTAAAGTAATGGAAATGATAGAATGAAGTTGAAGTGGATTGTAAATGAAAGAAGTGTGCTGATGATAGTGGTTGATTGGATGTAATGAAAATGGTGAAGGATGCTTGTGGATGGCATGGAGAATGATAGTATTCAAAGGAGGGATTGTATATGAGTTAGGAACCAAAGCTATAACAAGATGAAATGGATGACGAATTCAAGACCGATAAGAAATCGATAGAGTTCTAATCCAAGAATTAAAATGAAAGCAATCTTTCAGAGAGTTTATTATGCAAAATGTTCTTAGACAAATGCCATGGAAGTGCCTATTTATAGTGTTCATAGGTCCATATGAAGAGTTTTTACAATTAAAATAAAACAATGACATAAATGAAATTTAATTCAATTAAATGACTTTTCATTCTTCTTACACTTTGACGGTTGCCCATGTAAATTGAAAATGGATGAATAATGATATGATCTCGATTATGAGTTTCATATCATATATATGATTGCCCGATCTTGATTCTAGTAAGAACTTCGCAGTGCTTGGATTTAAGACTGAAAATGTACAAACAACATTATAAGAAGGGAAATATGTATATTTAAATATGTGTATGAAAGTAATGGAAATGATAGAATCAAGTTTAAGTGGATTGTAAATGAAAGAAGTGTGGTGATGATAGTGGTTAATTGGATGTAAGGAAAATTGTGAAGGACGTTTGTGGTCGACGTGGACAATGATAGTAATTCAAAGGATGGTTGTGACCCTCTAACTATATATGAGTTAGAAACCAACAATATACTAAAGATGGAATCAAAGTGATAGAGGGTGGAACGTAACCCACTAGCTATAGTAGAGCTAGGAACCAACGCTATAACAAGATGAAATGGATGAAAGCTTCAAGATCGATATGAAACCGATAGATTTCTAATCAAAGAACTAAATTGAATGCAATCTTTTAAAGAGTTTATTATGAAAGAAGTTCTTAGTGCAAATATCGTGGAGGTGCCTATTTATAGTGTTGATAGGCACCATATGAAAAGTTTTTAAAATTAAAATAAAACAATAACCTAAATGCAAATTAATTCAATTCAATGACTTGTCATTCTTCTTACCCTTTGATGGTTGCCCATGTAGATTGAAAATGGATGAATAATGATATGGTCTCGATTATGAGTTTCGGATCATATATATGATTACCCTATCTTGATTCTAGTAAGAACTTCACAATGCTTTGATTTAACACTAAAAATGTACAAACAATGTTATAAGAAGGGAAATATGTATATTTAAATATGTGTATGTAGGTAATGGAAATGATAGAATGAAGTTGAAGTGGATTGTAAAAGAAAGAAGTGTGGTCATGATTGTGGTTGATTGGATGTAAGGAAAATGGTGAAGGATGTTTGTGCTCGGTGTGGACAATGATAGTTATTCAAAGGATGGATTGTGACCCTCTAACTATATATGAGGTAGAAACCAACAATATACTAAAGATGGAATCGAAGTGATAGAGGGTGGAACGTAACCCACTAGCTATAGTAGAGCTAGGAACCAACGCTATAACGAGATGAAATGGAAGAAAGCTTCAAGATCGACAAGAAACCGATAGAGTTCTAATCCAAGAACTAAAATGAATGCAATCTTTTAAAGAGTTTATTATGAATGAAGTTCTTAGTACAAATGACGTGGATGTGCCTATTTATAGTGTTGATAGGAACCATATGATCTCGGTTATGAGTTTCAGATCATATATATGATTTGCCGATCTTGATTCTCGCAGTGCTCTGATTGAAGACTGAAAATGTACAACGTTATAAGAAGGGAAATATATATATTTAAATATGTGTATGAAATTAATGAAAATGATAGAATAAAGTTGACATGGATTATAAATGAAAGAAGTGTGGTGATAATAGTGGTTGATTGGATGTAACGAAAATGGTGAAGGATGTTTGTGGTTGGCGTGGAGAATGATAGTAATTCAAAGGATGGATTGTGAATGTCTAAATATATATGTGTTAGGAACCAACAATATACTAAAGATGGAATCGATGTGATAGAGGCTGGAACGTGACCCACTAGCTATAGTAGAGCTAGGAACCAACGCTATAACAAGATGAAATGGACGAATCCTTCAAGACCTACAAGAAACCGATAGAGTTCTAATCCAAGAACTAAAATGAAAGCAATAATTCAAAGAGTTTATTATGCAAAAAGTTGTTAGTACAAATGCCATGGAGGTACCTATTTATATTGTTGATAGGCACCATATGAAGAGTTTTTACAATTAAAATTAAACAATCTCCTAAATACAATTTAATTCAATTAAATGACTTGTCATTCTTCTAACCTTTTGATGGTTGCCCATGAAGATTGAAAATGGATGAATAATGATATGATCTCGATTATGAGTTTCAGATCATATATATGATTGTCCGAAATTGATTATATTTAGAACTTCACAGTGCTTTGATTTAAGACTGAAAATGTACAAACAACGTTATAAGAAGGGTAATATGTATATTTAAATATCTGTATATAGGTAATGGAAATGATATCTTATTGAGATTCGAACTCATAGGGAAGAAAATAGATTTATGTATGGAATCAAATATGTAGTAGTTACAGACAAAAGTATTCGGTTATTGGTGAAAAATCAATATACTTCTAATGTCGAATCAGGATCAACTAGGAAAGAAATAAAGCATTGGGTCGAACTCTTCTTTGGTGTCAAGGTAATAGCTATGAATAGTCATCGACTCCCCGGAAAGAGTAGAAGAATGGGACCTATTATGGGACATACAATGCATTACAGGCGTATGATCATTACGCTTCAACCGGGTTATTCTATTCCACCTCTTAGAACGAAAAGAACTTAAATCAAAATACTTAATAGCATGGCGATACATTTATACAAAACTTCTACCCCGGGCACACGCAATGGAGCCATAGACAGTCAAGTGAAATCCAATCCATGAAATAATTTGATCTATGGACAGCATCGTTGTGGTAAAGGTCGTAATGCCAGAGGAATCATTACTGCAAGGCATAGAGGGGGAGGTCATAAGCGTCTATACCGTAAAATTGATTTTAGACGAAATAAAAAAGACATATATGGTAGAATCGTAACCATAGAATACGACCCTAATCGAAATGCATACATTTGTCTCATACACTATGGGGATGGTGAGAAGATATATATTTTACATCCCAGAGGGGCCTAAAAAAATGGAAAATGCCCTACCTTTGAGTGCGGTTTGAACTATTGATTTACGTAATTGGAAGTTGAAGTGGATTGTAAAAGAAATAAGTGTGGTGATGATAGTGGTTGATTGGATGTAACAAAAATGGTGAAGGATGTTTGTGGTTTGCATGGAGAATGATAGTATTCAACGGATGGATTGTGACCTTCTAACTATATATGAGTTAGGAACCAACAATATACTAAACATGGAATCGAAGTGATAGAGGGTGGAACGTAACCCACTAGCTATAGTAGAGCTAGGAACCAATGCTATAACAAGATGAAATGGATGAAAGCTTCAAGATCGACAAGAAACCAATAGAGTTCTATTCCAAGAACTAAAATGAGTGCAATTTTTCAAGAAGTTTATTATGAAAAAAGTTCTTACTAAAAATGTCATGGAGGTGCCTATTTATAGTGTTGATAGGCACCACATGAAGAGTTTTTACAATTAAAATAAAATAATCACCTAAATGCAATTTAATTCAATTTAATGACTTGTCATTCTTCTTACCCTTTAATGGTTTCCCATGTAGATTGAAAATGGATGAATATTTGTATCATCTCGGTTATGAGTTTCATATCATATATATGATTTGCCGATCTTGATTCTCGTTGTGTTCTGATTGAAGACTGAAAATGTACAAACAACGTTATAAGAAGGGAAATATGTATATTTAAATATGTGTATGAAAGTAATGAAAATGATAGAATAAAGTTGACGTGGATTGTAAATAAAAGAAGTGTGCTGATGATAGTGGTTGATTGGATGTAATGAAAATGGTGAATGATGTTTGTGGTTGGTGTAGAGAATGATAGTAATTCAAATGATGGATTGTGAATGTCTAACTATATATGAGTTAGGAACCAACAACATACTAAAGATGGAATCGAAGTGATAGAGGGTGGAACGTGACCCACTAACTATAGCAGAGGTAGGAATCAAAGGGTTAGAAGAATGACAAGTTCTTTGATTTAAGACTGGAAATTTACAAACAACGTTATAAGAAGGGAAATATGTATATTTAAATATGTGTATGAAAGTAGTGAAAATGATAGAATGAAGTTGACATGGATTGTAAATGAAAGAAGTGTGCTGATGATAGTGGTTGATTGGATGTAACGAAAATGGTGAATGATGTTTGTGGTTGGTGTAGAGAATGATAGTAATTCAAATGATGGATTGTGAATGTCTAACTATATATGAGTTAGGAACCAACAACATACTAAAGATGGAATCAAAGTGATAGAGGGTGGAACGTGACCCACTAGCTATAGTAGAGCTAGGAACAACCGCTATAACAAGATGAAATGGATGAAGCCTTCAAGACCTACAAGAAACCTATAGAGTTCAAATCCAAGAACTAAAATGAAAGAAATAATTCAAAGAGTTTATTATACAAAAAGTTCTTAGTACAAATGCCATGGAGGTGCATATTTATAGTGTTGATAGGCACCATATGAAGAGTTTTTACAATTAAAATAAAACAATCTCCTAAATAGAATTTAATTCAATTAAATGACTTGTCATTCTTCTAACCATTTGATGGATGCCCATGAAGATTGAAAATGGATGAATAATGACATAATCTCGATTATGAGTTTCAGATCATATATATGATTGCCCGATCTTGATTCTATTAAGAACTTCGCAGTGCTTTGATTTAAGACTGAAAATGTACAAACACCGTTATAAGAAGGGAAATATGTATATTTAAATATGTTTATGAAAGTAATGGAAATGATAGAATGTAGTTGAAGTGGATTATAAATGAAAGAAGTATGGTGATGATAGTGGTTGATTGGATGTAAGGAAAATGGTAAAGGATGTTTGTGGTTGGCGTGGACAATGATAGTAATTCAAAGGATGGATTGTGACCCTCTAACTATATATGAGTTAGAAACCAACAATATATTAAAGATGGAATCAAAGTGATAGAGTGTGGAACGTGACTCACTAGTTATTGTAGAGCTAGGAACCAAAGCTATAACATGATGAAATGGATGGCGAATACAAGACCGACAAGAAACCAATAGATTTCTAATCCAAGAATTAAAATGAAAGCAATCTTTCAGAGATTTTATTATGCAAAAAGTTCTTAGTACAAATGCCATGGAGGTGTCTATTTATAGTGTTGATAGGAACCATATGATGAGTTTTTACAATTAAAATAAAACAATGACCTATGTGAAATTTAATTCAATTAAATAACTTGTCATTCTTCTTACACTTTGATGGTTGCCCATGTAGATTGAAAATGGATTAATAATGATATGATATCGATTATGAGTTTTGGATCATATATATGATTGCCCGATCTTGATTCTAGTAAGAAAATTCACAGTGCTTTGATTAAAGACTGAAAATGTACAAACAACGTTATAAGAAGGGAAATATGTATATTTAAATATGTGTACGAAAGTAATGGAAATGATAGAATGAAGTTGAAGTGGATTGTGAATAAAAGAAGTGTGGTGATGGTAGTGGTTGATTGGATGTAACGAAAATGGTGAAGGATGCTTGTGGTTGGCATGGAGAATAATAGTATTCAAAGGATGGATTGTGACCCTATAACTATATATTAGTTTGGAACCAACAATATACTAAAGATGGAATCGATGTGATAGAGGGTGGAACGTAACACACTAGCTATAGTAGAGCTAGGAACCAACTCTATAATAAGATGAAATGGATGAAAGCTTTAAGATCGATATGAAACTGATAGAGTTCTAATCCAAGAACTAAAATGAATGCAATCTTTCGAAGAGTTTATTATGAAAAAAGTTCTTAGTACAAATGTCGTGCATGTTCCTATTTATAGTGTTTATAGGTAACATATGAAGTGTTTTTACCATTAAAATAAAACAATCAGCTAAATACAATTTAATTCAATTAAATGACTTGTCATTATTCTAACCCTTTGATGGTTTCCCATGTAGATTGAAAATGGATGAATAATGATATGATCTCGATTATGAGTTTCAGATCATATATATGATTGCCCGATCTCGATTATAGTAAGAACTTCGCAGTGCTTTGATTTAAGACTGAAAATGTACAAACAACATTATAAGAAGGGAAATATGTATATTTAAATATGTGTATGAAAGTAATGGAAATGATAGAATCAAGTTGAAGTGGATTGTAAATGAAAGAAGTGTGGTGATGATTGTGGTTGATTGGATGTAAGGAAAATGGTGAAGGATGTTTGTGGTCGGCGTGGACAATGATAGTTATTCAAAGGATGGATTGTGACCCTCTAACTATATATGAGTTAGAAACCAACAATATACTAAAGATGGAATCGAAGTGATAGAGGGTGGAACGTAACCCACTAGCTATAGTAGAGCTAGGAACCAACGCTATAACAAGATGAAATGGATGAAAGCTTCAAGATCGACAAGAAACCGATAGAGTTCTAATCCAAGAACTAAAATGAATGCAATCTTTTAAAGAGTTTATTATGAATGAAGTTCTTAGTACAAATTTCGTGGAGGTGCCTATTTATTGTGTTGATAGGCACCATATCAAGAGTTTTTACAATTAAAATAAGACAATCACGTAAATGCAATTTAATTCAATTCAATGACTTGTCATTCTTCTTACCATTTAATGGTTGCCCATGTAGATTGAAAATGGATGAATATTTGTATGATCTCGGTTATGAGTTTCAGATCATATATATGATTTGCCGATCTTCATTCTCGCAGTGCTCTGATTGAAGACTGAAAATGTACAAACGACGTTTTAAGAAGGGAAATATGTATATTTAAATATGTGTATGAAAGTAACGAAAATGATGAAGGATGTTTGTGGTTGGCGTGCAGAATGATAGTAATTCAAAGGATGGATTGTGAATGTCTAACTATATATGCGTTAGGAACCAACAATATACTAAAGATGGAATCGATGTGATAGAGGGTGGAACGTGACCACTAGCTATAGTAGAGCTAGGAACCAATGCTATAACAAGATGAAATGGACGAATCCTTCAAGACCTTCAAGAAACCAATAGAGTTCTAATCCAAGAACTAAAATGAAAGAAATAATTCAAAGAGTTTATTATGCAAAAAGTTCTTAGTACAAATGCCATGGAGGTGCCTATTTATAGTGTTGATAGGAACCATATGAAGAGTTTTTACAATTAGAATAAAACAATCTCCTAAACACAATTTAATTCAATTAAATGACTTGTCATTCTTCTAACCTTTTGATGGTTGCCCATGAAGATTGAAAATGGATGAATAATGATATGATATCGATTATGAGTTTCAGATCATATATAAGATTGTCTGAAATTGATTCAATTAAGAACTTCACAGTGCTTTGATTTAAGACTGAAAATGTACAAACAACATTATAAGAAGGGTAATATGTATATTTAAATATCTGTTTGTAGGTAAGGCAAATGATAGAATGAAGTTGAAGTGGACTGTAAAAGAAAGAAGTGTTGTGATGATAGTGGTTGATTGGATGTAACGAAAATGGTGAAGGATGTTTGTGGTTGGCATGGAGAATGATAGTATTCAACGGATGGATTGTGACCTTCTAACTATATATGAGTTAGGAACCAATAATATACAAAAGATGGAATTGAAATGATAGAGGGTGGAACGTAACCCACTAGCTATAGTAAAGCTAGGAACCAATGCTATAACAAGATGAAATGGATGAAAGCTTCAAGATCGACAAGAAACCGATAGAGTTCTAATCCAAGAACTAAAATGAATGCAATTTTTCAAGAAGTTTATTATGAAAAAAATTCTTAATAAAAATGTCATGGAGGTGCCTATTTATAGTGTTGATAGGCACCACATGAAGAGTTTTTACAATTAAAATAAAATAATCACCTAAATGCAATTTAATTAAATTCAATGACTTGTCATTATTCTTACCCTTTAATGGTTGCCCATGTAGATTGAAAATGGATGAATATTTGTATGATCTCGGTTATGAGTTTCAGATCATATACATGATTTGCCGATCTTGATACTCGTTGTGCTCTGATTGAAGACTGAAAATGTACAAACAACGTTATAAGAAGGGAAATATGTATAATTAAATATGTGTATGAAAGTAATGAAAATGATAGAATAAAGTTGACGTGGATTGTAAATGAAAGAAGTGTGTTGATGATAGTGGTTGATTGGATGTAACGAAAATGGTGAATGATGTTTGTGGTTGGTGTAGAGAATGATAGTAATTCAAATGATGGATTGTGAATGTCTAACTGTATATGAGTTAGGAACCAACAATATACTAAAGCTGGAATTGAAGTGATAGAGGGTGGAAAGTGACCCACTAGCTATAGTAGAGCTAGTAACCAACGCTATAAAAAGATGAAATGGATGAAGCCTTCAAGACCTACAAGAAACCGATAGAGTTCTAATCCAATAACTAAAATGAAAGCAATAATTCAAAGAGTTTATTATGCAAAATGTTCTTAGTACATATGCCATGGAGGTGCATATTTATAGTGTTGATAGGCACCATATGAAGAGTTTTCACAATTAAAATAAAACAATCTCCTAAATACAATTTAATTCAATTAAATGACTTGTCATTCTTCTAACCATTTGATGGATGCCCATGAAGATTGAAAATGGATGAATAATGATATGATCTCGATTATGAGTTTCAGATCATATATATGATTGTCCGATCTTGATTCTATTAAGAACTTCGCAGTGCTTTGATTTAAGACTGAAAATGTACAAACAACTTTATAAGAAGGGAAATATGTATATTTAAATATATTTATGAAAGTAATGGAAACGATAGAATGTAGTTGAAGTGGATTGTAAATGAAAGAAGTATGGTGATGATGGTGGTTGATTGGATGTAAGGAAAATGATGACGGATATTTGTGGTTGGCGTGGACAACGATAGTAATTCAAAGGATTGATTATGACCCTCTAACTATATATGAGTTAAAAACCAACAATATACTAAAGATGGAATCAAAGTGATAGAGTGTGGAACGTGACTCACTAGTTATTGTAGAGCTAGGAACCAAAGCTATAACAAGATGAAATGGATGACGAATTCAAGACCGACAAGAAACCGATAGAATTCTAATCCAAGAATTAAAATGAAAGCAATCTTTCAGAGAGTTTATTATGCAAAAAGTTCTTATTAGAAATGCCATGGAGGTGTCTATTTATAGTGTTGATGGGAACCATATGATGAGTTTTTACAATTAAAATAAAACAATCACCTATGTGAAATTTAATTCAATTAAATGACTTTTCATTCTTCTTACACTTTGATGGTTGCCCATGTAGATTGAAAATGGATTAATAATGATATGATCTAGATTATGAGTTTTGGATCATATATATGATTGCCCGATCTTGATTCTAGTAAGAAAATTCACAGTGCTTTGATTGAAGACTGAAAATGTACAAACAACGTTATAAGAATGGAAATATGTATATTTAAATATGTGTATGAAAGTAATGGAAATGATAGAATGAAGTTGAAGTGGATTGTAAATGAAAGATGTGTGGTGATGATAGTGGTTGATTGGATGTAAGGAAAATGATGACGGATATTTGTGGTTGGCGTGGACAACGATAGTAATTCAAAGGATTGATTATGACCCTCTAACTATATATGAGTTAAAAACCAACGATATACTAAAGATGGAATCAAAGTGATAGAGTGTGGAACGTGACTCACTAGTTATTGTAGAGCTAGGAACCAAAGCTATAACAAGATGAAATGGATGACGAATTCAAGACCGACAAGAAACCGATAGATTTCTAATCCAAGAATTAAAATGAAAGCAATCTTTCAGAGAGTTTATTATACAAAAAGTTCTTATTAGAAATGCCATGGAGGTGTCTATTTATAGTGTTGATGGGAACCATATGATGAGTTTTTACAATTAAAATAAAACAATCACCTATGTGAAATTTAATTCAATTAAATGACTTTTCATTCTTCTTACACTTTGATGGTTGCCCATGTAGATTGAAAATGGATTAATAATGATATGATCTAGATTATGAGTTTTGGATCATATATATGATTGCCCGATCTTGATTCTAGTAAGAAAATTCACAGTGCTTTGATTGAAGACTGAAAATGTACAAACAACGTTATAAGAATGGAAATATGTATATTTAAATATGTGTATGAAAGTAATGGAAATGATAGAATGAAGTTGAAGTGGATTGTAAATGAAAGATGTGTGGTGATGGTAGTGGTTGATTGGATGTAACGAAAATGGTGAAGGATGTTTGTGGTTTACGTGGAGAATGATAGTATTCAAAGGATGGATTGTGACCCTCTAACTATATATTAGTTTGGAACCAACAATATACTAAAGATGGAATCGATGTGATAGAGGGTGGAACGTAACACACTAGCTATAGTAGAGCTAGGAACCAACTCTATAATAAGATGAAATGGATGAAAGCTTTAAGATCGAAATGAAACCGATAGAGTTCTAATACAAGAACTAAAATGAATGCAATCTATCAAAGAGTTTATTATGAAAAAAGTTCTTAGTACAAATGTCGTGCAGGTTTCTATTTATAGTGTTTATAGGCAACAAATGAAGTGTTTTTACCATTAAAATAAAACAATCAGTTAAATACAATTTAATTCAATTAAATGGCTTGTCATTCTTCTAACCCTTAGATGGTTGCCCATGTAGATTGAAAATGGATGAATAATGATATGATCTCGATTATGAGTTTCAGATCATATATATGATTGCCCGATCTTGATTCTAGTAAGAACTTCGCAGTGCTTTGATTTAAGACTGAAAATGTACAAACAACATTATAAGAAGGGAAATATGTATATTTAAATATATGTATGAAAGTAATGGAAATGATAGAATCAAGTTGAAGTGGATTGTAAATGAAAGAAGTATGGTGATGGTTGTGGTTGATTGGATGTAAGGAAAATGGTGAAGGATGTTTGTGGTCGGCGTGGACAATGATAGTTATTCAAAGGATGGATTGTGACCCTCTAACTATATATGAGTTAGAAACCAACAATATACTAAATATGGAATCGAAGTGATAGAGGGTGGAACGTAACCCACTAGCTATAGTAGAGCTAGGAACCAACGCTATAACAAGATGAAATGGATGAAAGCTTCAAGATCGACAAGAAACCGATAGAGTTCTAATCCAAGAACTAAAATGAATGCAATCTTTTAAAGAGTTTATTATGAATGAAGTTCTTTGTACAAATGTCGTGGAGGTGCCTATTTATAGTGTTGATAGGCACCATATGAAGAGTTTTTACAATTAAAATAACACAATCACTTAAATCTAATTTAATTCAATTCAATGACTTGTCATTCTTCTTACCCTTTAATTGTTGCCCATGTAGATTGAAAATGGATGAATATTTGTATGATCTCGGTTATGAGTTTCGGATCATATATATGATTTGCCGATCTTGATTCTCGCAGTGCTCTGATGGAAGACTGAAAATGTACAAACAACGTTATAAGAAGGGAAATATGTATATATAAATATGTGTATGAAAGTAATGGAAATGATAGAATGAAGTTGTAGTGGATTGTAAATGAAAGATGTGTGGTGATGGTAGTGGTTGATTGGATGTAACGAAAATGGTGAAGGATGTTTGTGGTTTACGTGGAGAATGATAGTATTCAAAGGATGGATTGTGACCCTCTAACTATATATTAGTTTGGAACCAACAATATACTAAAGATGGAATCGATGTGATAGAGGGTGGAACGTAACACACTAGCTATAGTAGAGCTAGGAACCAACTCTATAATAAGATGAAATGGATGAAAGCTTTAAGATCGAAATGAAACCGATAGAGTTCTAATACAAGAACTAAAATGAATGCAATCTATCAAAGAGTTTATTATGAAAAAAGTTCTTAGTACAAATGTCGTGCAGGTTTCTATTTATAGTGTTTATAGGCAACAAATGAAGTGTTTTTACCATTAAAATAAAACAATCAGTTAAATACAATTTAATTCAATTAAATGGCTTGTCATTCTTCTAACCCTTAGATGGTTGCCCATGTAGATTGAAAATGGATGAATAATGATATGATCTCGATTATGAGTTTCAGATCATATATATGATTGCCCGATCTTGATTCTAGTAAGAACTTCGCAGTGCTTTGATTTAAGACTGAAAATGTACAAACAACATTATAAGAAGGGAAATATGTATATTTAAATATATGTATGAAAGTAATGGAAATGATAGAATCAAGTTGAAGTGGATTGTAAATGAAAGAAGTATGGTGATGGTTGTGGTTGATTGGATGTAAGGAAAATGGTGAAGGATGTTTGTGGTCGGCGTGGACAATGATAGTTATTCAAAGGATGGATTGTGACCCTCTAACTATATATGAGTTAGAAACCAACAATATACTAAATATGGAATCGAAGTGATAGAGGGTGGAACGTAACCCACTAGCTATAGTAGAGCTAGGAACCAACGCTATAACAAGATGAAATGGATGAAAGCTTCAAGATCGACAAGAAACCGATAGAGTTCTAATCCAAGAACTAAAATGAATGCAATCTTTTAAAGAGTTTATTATGAATGAAGTTCTTTGTACAAATGTCGTGGAGGTGCCTATTTATAGTGTTGATAGGCACCATATGAAGAGTTTTTACAATTAAAATAACACAATCACTTAAATGTAATTTAATTCAATTCAATGACTAAAATGAAATGGATTGTATATGAGTTAGGAACCAACGCTATAATAAGATGAAATGGATGAAAGCTTCAAGATCGACAAGAAACCGATAGAGTTCTAATCCAAGAACTAAAATGAATGCAATCTTTCAAAGAGTTTATTATGATAAAATTTCTTAGTACAAATGTCGTGTAGGTTCCTATTTATAGTGTTGATAGGGAACATATGAAGTGTCTTTACAATTAAAATAAAAAATCACCTAATTGCAATTTAATTCAATTAAATGACTTTCCATTCTTCTAACCCTTTGATGGTTGCCCATGTAGATTGAAAATGGATGAATAATGATATGATCTCGATTATGAGTTTCAGATCATATATATGATTGCTCGATCTTGATTCTAGTAAGAACTTCGCAGTGCTTTGATTTAAGACTGAAAATGTACAAACAAGATTATAAGAAGGGAAATATGTATATTTAAATTTGTGTATGAAAGTAATGGAAATGATAGAATCATGTTGAAGTGGATTGTAAATGAAAGAAGTGTGGTGATGATAATGGTTGATTGGATGTAAGGAAAATTGTGAAGGATGTTTGTGGTCGACGTGGACAATGATAGTAATTCAAAGGACGGTTGTGACCCTCTAACTATATATGAGTTAGAAACCAACAATATACTAAAGATGGAATTAAAGTGATAGAGGGTGGAACGTAACCCACTAGCTATAGTAGAGCTAGGAACTAACGCTATAACAAGATGAAATGGATGAAAGCTTCAAGATCGATAAGAAACCGATAGATTTTCTAATCCAAGAACTAAAATGAATGCAATCTTTTAAAGAGTTTATTATGAAAGAAGTTCTTAGTACAAATATCGTGGAGGTGCCTATTTATAGTGTTGATAGGCACCATATGAAAAGTTTTTAAAATTAAAATAAAACAATAACCTAAATGCAGTATAATTCAATTCAATGACTTGTCATTCTTCTTACCCTTTGATGGTTGTCCATGTAGATTGAAAATGGATGAATAATGATATGGTCTCGATTATGAGTTTCGGATCATATATATGATTGGCCGATCTTGATTCTAGAAAGAACTTCACAATGCTTTGATTTAACACTAAAAATGTACAAACAACGTTATAAGAAGGGAAATATGTATATTTAAATATGTGTATGTAGGTAATGGAAATGATAGAATGAAGTTGAAGTGGATTGTAAAAGAAAGAAGTGTGGTGATGATTGTGGTTGATTGGATGTAAGGAAAATGGTGAAGGATGTTTGTGGTCGGCGTGGACAATGATAGTTATTCAAAGGTTGGATTGTGACCCTCTAACTATATATGAGTTAGAAACCAACAATATACTAAATATGGAATCGAAGTGATAGAGGGTGGAACGTAACCCACTAGCTATAGTAGAGCTAGGAACCAACGCTATAACGAGATGAAATGGATGAAAGCTTCAAGATCGACAAGAAACCGATAGAGTTCTAATCCAAGAACTAAAATGAATGCAATCTTTTAAAGAGTTTATTATGAATGAAGTTCTTTGTACAAATGTCGTGGAGGTGCCTATTTATAGTGTTGATAGGCACCATATGAAGAGTTTTTACAATTAAAATAACACAATCACTTAAATGTAATTTAATTCAATTCAATGACTTGTCATTCTTCTTACCCTTTAATTGTTGCCCATGTAGATTGAAAATGGATGAATATTTGTATGATCTCGGTTATGAGTTTCGGATCATATATATGATTTGCCGATCTTGATTCTCGCAGTGCTCTGATGGAAGACTGAAAATGTACAAACAACGTTATAAGAAGGGAAATATGTATATATAAATATGTGTATGAAAGTAATGGAAATGATAGAATGAAGTTGTAGTGGATTGTAAATGAAAGAAGTGTGCTAATGATAGTGGTTGATTGGACGTAAGGAAAATGGTGTAGGATGTTTGTGGTTGGCGTGGACAGTGATAGTAAATCAAAGGATGGATTGTGACCCTCTAACTATATTTGAGTTAGAAACCATCAATATACTAAAGATGGAATCGAAGTTATAGAGGGTGGAACGTAACCAACTAGCTATAGTAGAGCTAGTAACCAACGCTATAACAAGATGAAATGGATGAAAGCTTCAAGACCTACAAGAAACCGATAGAGTTCTAATCCAAGAACTAAAATGAAAGCAATATTTGAAAGAGTTTATTATGCAAAAAGTTCCAAGTACAAATGCCATGGAGGTGCCTATTTATAGTGTTGATAGGCACCATATGAATAGTTTTTACAATTAAAATAAAACAATCTTCTAAATGCAATTTAATTGAATTAAATGACTTGTCATTCTTCTAACCCTTTGATAGTTTCCCATGTAGATTAAAAATGGATGAATAATGATATGATCTCGATTATGAGTTTCAGATCATATATATGATTACCCAATCTTGATATTAGTAAGAACTTCGCAGTGCTTTGATTTAAGACTGAAAATGTACAAAGAAAATTATAAGAAGAGAAATATGTATATTTAAATATGTATATGAAAGTAATGGAAACGATATAATGAAGTTGAAGTGGATTGTAAATGAAAGAAGTGTGGTGATGATAGTGGTTGATTGGATGTAAGGAAAATGCTAAAGGATGTTTGTGGTTGGCGTGGACAACGATAGTAATTCAAAGGTTGTATTGTGACTCTCTAACTATATATGAGTTAGAAACCAGCAATATACTAAAGATGGAATCGAAGTGATAGAGGGTAGAACGTTACCCACTAGCTATAGTAGAGCTAGGAACCAAAGCTATAACAAGATGAAATGGATGACGAATTCAAGACTGACAAGAAATCGATAGAGTTCTAATCCAAGAATTAAAATGAAAGCAATCTTTCATAGAGTTTATTATGCAAAATGTTCTTAGACAAATGCCATGGAAGTGCCTATTTATAGTGTTGATAGGCCCATATGAAGAGTTTTTACAATTAAAATAAAACAATGACCTAAATGAAATTTAATTCAATTAAATGACTTTTCATTCTTCTTACACTTTGATGGTTGCCCATGTAGAATGAAAATGGATTAAGAATGATATGATCTCGATTATGAGTTTTGGATTATATATATGATTGCCCGATCTTGATTCTAGTAAGAAAATTCGCAGTGCTTTGATTGAAGACTGAAAATGTACAAACAACGTTATAAGAAGGGAAATATGTATATTTAAATATGTGTATGAAAGTAATGGAAATGATAGAATGAAGTTGAAGTGGATTGTAAATGTTTGAAGTGTGGTGATGATAGTGGTTGATTGGATGTAACGAAAATGGTGAAGGATGCTTGTGGATGGCATGGAGAATGATAGTATTCAAAGGAGGGATTGTATATGAGTTAGGAACCAACGCTATAATAAGATGAAATGGATGAAAGCTTCAAGATCGACAAGAAACCGATAGAGTTCTAATCCAAGAACTAAAATGAATGCAATCTTTCAAAGAGTTTATTATGATAAAATTTCTTAGTACAAATGTCGTGTAGGTTCCTATTTATAGTGTTGATAGGGAACATATGAAGTGTCTTTACAATTAAAATAAAAAATCACCTAAATGCAATTTAATTCAATTAAATGACTTTCCATTCTTCTAACCCTTTGATGGTTGCCCATGTAGATTGAAAATGGATGAATAATGATATGATCTCGATTATGAGTTTCAGATCATATATATGATTGCTCGATCTTGATTCTAGTAAGAACATCGCAGTGCTTTGATTTAAGACTGAAAATGTACAAACAAGATTATAAGAAGGGAAATATGTATATTTAAATTTGTGTATGAAAGTAATGGAAATGATAGAATCATGTTGAAGTGGATTGTAAATGAAAGAAGTGTGGTGATGATAATGGTTGATTGGATGTAAGGAAAATTGTGAAGGATGTTTGTGGTCGACGTGGACAATGATAGTAATTCAAAGGACGGTTGTGACCCTCTAACTATATATGAGTTAGAAACCAACAATATACTAAAGATGGAATTAAAGTGATAGAGGGTGGAACGTAACCCACTAGCTATAGTAGAGCTAGGAACTAACGCTATAACAAGATGAAATGGATGAAAGCTTCAAGATCGATAAGAAACCGATAGATTTTCTAATCCAAGAACTAAAATGAATGCAATCTTTTAAAGAGTTTATTATGAAAGAAGTTCTTAGTACAAATATCGTGGAGGTGCCTATTTATAGTGTTGATAGGCACCATATGAAAAGTTTTTAAAATTAAAATAAAACAATAACCTAAATGCAGTTTAATTCAATTCAATGACTTGTCATTCTTCTTACCCTTTGATGGTTGTCCATGTAGATTGAAAATGGATGAATAATGATATGATCTCGATTATGAGTTTCGGATCATATATATGATTGGCCGATCTTGATTCTAGAAAGAACTTCACAATGCTTTGATTTAACACTAAAAATGTACAAACAACGTTATAAGAAGGGAAATATGTATATTTAAATATGTGTATATAGGTAATGGAAATGATAGAATGAAGTTGAAGTGGATTGTAAAAGAAAGAAGTGTGGTGATGATTGTGGTTGATTGGATGTAAGGAAAATGGTGAAGGATGTTTGTGGTCGGCGTGGACAATGATAGTTATTCAAAGGATGGATTGTGACCCTCTAACTATATATGAGTTAGAAACCAACAATATACTAAATATGGAATCGAAGTGATAGAGGGTGGAACGTAACCCACTAGCTATAGTAGAGCTACGAACCAACGCTATAACGAGATGAAATGGATGAAAGCTTCAAGATCGACAAGAAACCGATAGAGTTCTAATCCAAGAACTAAAATGAATGCAATCTTTTAAAGAGTTTATTATGAATGAAGTTCTTTGTACAAATGTCGTGGAGGTGCCTATTTATAGTGTTGATAGGCACCATATGAAGAGTTTTTACAATTAAAATAACACAATCACTTAAATGTAATTTAATTCAATTCAATGACTTGTCATTCTTCTTACCCTTTAATTGTTGCCCATGTAGATTGAAAATGGATGAATATTTGTATGATCTCGGTTATGAGTTTCAGATCATATATATGATTTGCCGATCTTGATTCTCGCAGTGCTCTGATGGAAGACTGAAAATGTACAAACAACGTTATAAGAAGGGAAATATGTATATATAAATATGTGTATGAAAGTAATGGAAATGATAGAATGAAGTTGTAGTGGATTGTAAATGAAAGAAGTGTGCTAATGATAGTGGTTGATTGGACGTAAGGAAAATGGTGTAGGATGTTTGTGGTTGGCGTGGACAGTGATAGTAAATCAAAGGATGGATTGTGACCCTCTAACTATATTTGAGTTAGAAACCATCAATATACTAAAGATGGAATCGAAGTTATAGAGGGTGGAACGTAACCAACTAGCTATAGTAGAGCTAGTAACCAACGCTATAACAAGATGAAATGGATGAAGGCTTCAAGACCTACAAGAAACCGATAGAGTTCTAATCCAAGAACTAAAATGAAAGCAATATTTGAAAGAGTTTATTATGCAAAAAGTTCCAAGTACAAATGCCATGGAGGTGCCTATTTATAGTGTTGATAGGCACTATATGAATAGTTTTTACAATTAAAATAAAACAATCTTCTAAATGCAATTTAATTGAATTAAATGACTTGTCATTCTTCTAACCCTTTGATAGTTTCCCATGTAGATTAAAAATGGATGAATAATGATATGATCTCGATTATGAGTTTCAGATCATATATATGATTGCTCGATCTTGATTCTAGTAAGAACATCGCAGTGCTTTGATTTAAGACTGAAAATGTACAAACAAGATTATAAGAAGGGAAATATGTATATTTAAATTTGTGTATGAAAGTAATGGAAATGATAGAATCATGTTGAAGTGGATTGTAAATGAAAGAAGTGTGGTGATGATAATGGTTGATTGGATGTAAGGAAAATTGTGAAGGATGTTTGTGGTCGACGTGGACAATGATAGTAATTCAAAGGACGGTTGTGACCCTCTAACTATATATGAGTTAGAAACCAACAATATACTAAAGATGGAATTAAAGTGATAGAGGGTGGAACGTAACCCACTAGCTATAGTAGAGCTAGGAACTAACGCTATAACAAGATGAAATGGATGAAAGCTTCAAGATCGATAAGAAACCGATAGATTTTCTAATCCAAGAACTAAAATGAATGCAATCTTTTAAAGAGTTTATTATGAAAGAAGTTCTTAGTACAAATATCGTGGAGGTGCCTATTTATAGTGTTGATAGGCACCATATGAAAAGTTTTTAAAATTAAAATAAAACAATAACCTAAATGCAGTTTAATTCAATTCAATGACTTGTCATTCTTCTTACCCTTTGATGGTTGTCCATGTAGATTGAAAATGGATGAATAATGATATGATCTCGATTATGAGTTTCAGATCATATATATGATTGCTCGATCTTGATTCTAGTAAGAACTTCGCAGTGCTTTGATTTAAGACTGAAAATGTACAAAGAAAATTATAAGAAGAGAAATATGTATATTTAAATATGTAAATGAAAGTAATGGAAACGATATAATGAAGTTGAAGTGGATTGTAAATGAAAGAAGTGTGGTGATGATAGTGGTTGATTGGATGTAAGGAAAAATGCTGAAGGATGTTTGTGGTTGGCGTGGACAACGATAGTAATTCAAAGGTTGTATTGTGACTCTCTAACTATATATGAGTTAGAAACCAGCAATATACTAAAGATGGAATCGAAGTGATAGAGGGTAGAACGTGACCCACTAGCTATAGTAGAGCTAGGAACCAAAGCTATAACAAGATGAAATGGATGACGAATTCAAGACTGACAAGAAATCGATAGAGTTCTAATCCAAGAATTAAAATGAAAGCAATCTTTCATAGAGTTTATTATGCAAAATGTTCTTAGACAAATGCCATGGAAGTGCCTATTTATAGTGTTGATAGGCCCATATGAAGAGTTTTTACAATTAAAATAAAACAATGACCTAAATGAAATTTAATTCAATTAAATGACTTTTCATTCTTCTTACACTTTGATGGTTGCCCATGTAGAATGAAAATGGATTAAGAATGATATGATCTCGATTATGAGTTTTGGATTATATATATGATTGCCCGATCTTGATTCTAGTAAGAAAATTCGCAGTGCTTTGATTGAAGACTGAAAATGTACAAACAACGTTATAAGAAGGGAAATATGTATATTTAAATATGTGTATAAAAGTAATGGAAATGATAGAATGAAGTTGAAGTGGATTGTAATGTTGAAGTGTGGTGATGATAGTGGTTGATTGGATGTAACGAAAATGGTGAAGGATGCTTGTGGATGGCATGGAGAATGATAGTATTCAAAGGAGGGATTGTATATGAGTTAGGAACCAACGCTATAATAAGATGAAATGGATGAAAGCTTCAAGATCGACAAGAAACCGATAGAGTTCTAATCCAAGAACTAAAATGAATGCAATCTTTCAAAGAGTTTATTATGATAAAATTTCTTAGTACAAATGTCGTGTAGGTTCCTATTTATAGTGTTGATAGGGAACATATGAAGTGTCTTTACAATTAAAATAAAAAATCACCTAAATGCAATTTAATTCAATTAAATGACTTTCCATTCTTCTAACCCTTTGATGGTTGCCCATGTAGATTGAAAATGGATGAATAATGATATGATCTCGATTATGAGTTTCAGATCATATATGATTGCTCGATCTTGATTCTAGTAAGAACTTCGCAGTGCTTTGATTTAAGACTGAAAATGTACAAACAAGATTATAAGAAGGGAAATATGTATATTTAAATTTGTGTATGAAAGTAATGGAAATGATAGAATCATGTTGAAGTGGATTGTAAATGAAAGAAGTGTGGTGATGATAATGGTTGATTGGATGTAAGGAAAATTGTGAAGGATGTTTGTGGTCGACGTGGACAATGATAGTAATTCAAAGGACGGTTGTGACCCTCTAACTATATATGAGTTAGAAACCAACAATATACTAAAGATGGAATTAAAGTGATAGAGGGTGGAACGTAACCCACTAGCTATAGTAGAGCTAGGAACTAACGCTATAACAAGATGAAATGGATGAAAGCTTCAAGATCGATAAGAAACCGATAGATTTTCTAATCCAAGAACTAAAATGAATGCAATCTTTTAAAGAGTTTATTATGAAAGAAGTTCTTAGTACAAATATCGTGGAGGTGCCTATTTATAGTGTTGATAGGCACCATATGAAAAGTTTTTAAAATTAAAATAAAACAATAACCTAAATGCAGTTTAATTCAATTCAATGACTTGTCATTCTTCTTACCCTTTGATGGTTGTCCATGTAGATTGAAAATGGATGAATAATGATATTGTCTCGATTATGAGTTTCGGATCATATATATGATTGGCCGATCTTGATTCTAGAAAGAACTTCACAATGCTTTGATTTAACACTAAAAATGTACAAACAACGTTATAAGAAGGGAAATATGTATATTTAAATATGTGTATGTAGGTAATGGAAATGATAGAATGAAGTTGAAGTGGATTGTAAAAGAAAGAAGTGTGGTGATGATTGTGGTTAATTGGATGTAAGGAAAATGGTGAAGGATGTTTGTGGTCGGCGTGGACAATGATAGTTATTCAAAGGATGGATTGTGACCCTCTAACTATATATGAGTTAGAAACCAACAATATACTAAAGATGGAATCGAAGTGATAGAGGGTAGAACGTAACCCACTAGCTATAGTAGAGCTAGGAACCAACGCTATAACGAGATGAAATGGATGAAAACTTCAAGATCGACAAGAAACCGAGAGAGTTCTAATCCAAGAACTAAAATGAAAGCAATCTTTTAAAGAGTTTATTATGAATGAAGTTCTTAGTACAAATGACGTGGAGGTGCCTATTTATAGTGTTGATAGGCACTATTTGAAGAGTTTTTACAATTAAAATAACACAATCACTTAAATGTAATTTAATTCAATTCAATGTCTTGTCATTCTTCTTACCCTTTAATGGTTGCCCATGTAGATTAAAAATGGAAGAATATTTGTATGATCTCGGTTATGAGTTTCGGATCATATATATAATTTGCCGATCTTGATTCTCGCAGTGCTCTGATTGAAGACTGAAAATGTACAAACAACGTTATAAGAAGGGAAATATGTATATTTAAATATGTGTATGAAAGTAATGAAAATGATAGAATAAAGTTGACGTGGATTGTAAATGAAAGAAGTGTGGTGATAATATTGGTTGATTGGATGTAATGAAAATGGTGAAGGATATTTGTGGTTGGCGTGGAGAATGATAGTAATTCAAAGGATGGATAGTGAATGTCTAGATATATATGTGTTAGGAACCAACAATATACTAAAGATGGAATCGATGTGATAGAGGCTGGAACGTGACCCACTAGCTATAGTAGAGCTAGGAACCAACGCTATAACAAGATGAAATGGACGAATCCTTCAAGACCTACAAGAAACCGATAGAGATCTAATACAAGAACTAAAATGAATGCAATCTATCAAAGAGTTTATTATGAAAAAAGTTCTTAGTACAAATGTCGTGCAGGTTTCTATTTATAGTGTTTATAGGCAACAAATGAAGTGTTTTTACCATTAAAATAAAACAATCAGTTAAATACAATTTAATTCAATTAAATGGCTTGTCATTCTTCTAACCCTTAGATGGTTGCCCATGTAGATTGAAAATGGATGAATAATGATATGATCTCGATTATGAGTTTCAGATCATATATATGATTGCCCGATCTTGATTCTAGTAAGAACTTCGCAGTGCTTTGATGATAAGACTGAAAATGTACAAACAACATTATAAGAAGGGAAATATGTATATTTAAATATATGTATGAAAGTAATGGAAATGATAGAATCAAGTTGAAGTGGATTGTAAATGAAAGAAGTATGGTGATGGTTGTTTTTGATTGGATGTAAGGAAAATGGTGAAGGATGTTTGTGGTCGGCGTGGACAATGATAGTTATTCAAAGGATGGATTGTGACCCTCTAACTATATATGAGTTAGAAACTAACAATATACTAAATATGGAATCGAAGTGATAGAGGGTGGAACGTAACCCACTAGCTATAGTAGAGCTAGGAACCAACGCTATAACAAGATGAAATGGATGAAAGCTTCAAGATCGACAAGAAACCGATAGAGTTCTAATCCAAGAACTAAAATGAATGCAATCTTTTAAAGAGTTTATTATGAATGAAGTTCTTTGTACAAATGTCGTGGAGGTGCCTATTTATAGTGTTGATAGGCACCATATGAAGAGTTTTTACAATTAAAATAACACAATCACTTAAATGTAATTTAATTCAATTCAATGACTTGTCATTCTTCTTACCCTTTAATTGTTGCCCATGTAGATTGAAAATGGATGAATATTTGTATGATCTCGGTTATGAGTTTCGGATCATATATATGATTTGCCGATCTTGATTCTCGCAGTGCTCTGATGGAAGACTGAAAATGTACAAACAACGTTATAAGAAGGGAAATATGTATATATAAATATGTGTATGAAAGTAATGGAAATGATAGAATGAAGTTGTAGTGGATTGTAAATGAAAGAAGTGTGCTAATAATAGTGGTTGATTGGACGTAAGGAAAATGGTGTAGGATGTTTGTGGTTGGTGTGGACAGTGATAGTAAATCAAAGGATGGATTGTGACCCTCTAACTATATTTGAGTTAGAAACCATCAATATACTAAAGATGGAATCGAAGTTATAGAGGGTGGAACGTAACCAACTAGCTATAGTAGAGCTAGTAACCAACGCTATAACAAGATGAAATGGATGAAGGCTTCAAGACCTACAAGAAACCGATAGAGTTCTAATCCAAGAACTAAAATGAAAGCAATATTTGAAAGAGTTTATTATGCAAAAAGTTCCAAGTACAAATGCCATGGAGGTGCCTATTTATAGTGTTGATAGGCACTATATGAATAGTTTTTACAATTAAAATAAAACAATCTTCTAAATGCAATTTAATTGAATTAAATGACTTGTCATTCTTCTAACCCTTTGATAGTTTCCCATGTAGATTAAAAATGGATGAATAATGATATGATCTCGATTATGAGTTTCAGATCATATATATGATTACCCAATCTTGATATTAGTAAGAACTTCGCAGTGCTTTGATTTAAGACTGAAAATGTACAAAGAAAATTATAAGAAGAGAAATATGTATATTTAAATATATATGAAAGTAATGGAAATGATATAATGAAGTTGAAGTGGATTGTAAATGAAAGAAGTGTGGTGATGATAGTGGTTGATTGGATGTAAGGAAAATGCTGAAGGATGTTTGTGGTTGGCGTGGACAACGATAGTAATTCAAAGGTTGTATTGTGACTCTCTAACTATATATGAGTTAGAAACCAGCAATATACTAAAGATGGAATCGAAGTGATAGAGGGTAGAACGTGACCCACTAGCTATAGTAGAGCTAGGAACCAAAGCTATAACAAGATGAAATGGATGACGAATTCAAGACTGACAAGAAATCGATAGAGTTCTAATCCAAGAATTAAAATGAAAGCAATCTTTCATAGAGTTTATTATGCAAAATGTTCTTAGACAAATGCCATGGAAGTGCCTATTTATAGTGTTGATAGGCCCATATGAAGAGTTTTTACAATTAAAATAAAACAATGACCTAAATGAAATTTAATTCAATTAAATGACTTTTCATTCTTCTTACACTTTGATGGTTGCCCATGTAGAATGAAAATGGATTAAGAATGATATGATCTCGATTATGAGTTTTGGATTATATATATGATTGCCCGATCTTGATTCTAGTAAGAAAATTCGCAGTGCTTTGATTGAAGACTGAAAATGTACAAACAACGTTATAAGAAGGGAAATATGTATATTTAAATATGTGTATGAAAGTAATGGAAATGATAGAATGAAGTTGAAGTGGATTGTAAATGTTTGAAGTGTGGTGATGATAGTGGTTGATTGGATGTAACGAAAATGGTGAAGGATGCTTGTGGATGGCATAGAGAATGATAGTATTCAAAGGAGGGATTGTATATGAGTTAGGAACCAACGCTATAATAAGATGAAATGGATGAAAGCTTCAAGATCGACAAGAAACCGATAGAGTTCTAATCCAAGAACTAAAATGAATGCAATCTTTCAAAGAGTTTATTATGATAAAATTTCTTAGTACAAATGTCGTGTAGGTTCCTATTTATAGTGTTGATAGGGAACATATGAAGTGTCTTTACAATTAAAATAAAAAATCACCTAAATGCAATTTAATTCAATTAAATGACTTTTCATTCTTCTAACCCTTTGATGGTTGCCCATGTAGATTGAAAATGGATGAATAATGATATGATCTCGATTATGAGTTTCAGATCATATATATGATTGCTCGATCTTGATTCTAGTAAGAACTTCGCAGTGCTTTGATTTAAGACTGAAAATGTACAAACAAGATTATAAGAAGGGAAATATGTATATTTAAATTTGTGTATGAAAGTAATGGAAATGATAGAATCATGTTGAAGTGGATTGTAAATGAAAGAAGTGTGGTGATGATAATGGTTGATTGGATGTAAGGAAAATTGTGAAGGATGTTTGTGGTCGACGTGGACAATGATAGTAATTCAAAGGACGGTTGTGACCCTCTAACTATATATGAGTTAGAAACCAACAATATACTAAAGATGGAATTAAAGTGATAGAGGGTGGAACGTAACCCACTAGCTATAGTAGAGCTAGGAACTAACGCTATAACAAGATGAAATGGATGAAAGCTTCAAGATCGATAAGAAACCGATAGATTTTCTAATCCAAGAACTAAAATGAATGCAATCTTTTAAAGAGTTTATTATGAAAGAAGTTCTTAGTACAAATATCGTGGAGGTGCCTATTTATAGTGTTGATAGGCACCATATGAAAAGTTTTTAAAATTAAAATAAAACAATAACCTAAATGCAGTTTAATTCAATTCAATGACTTGTCATTCTTCTTACCCTTTGATGGTTGTCCATGTAGATTGAAAATGGATGAATAATGATATGGTCTCGATTATGAGTTTTGGATCATATATATGATTGGCCGATCTTGATTCTAGAAAGAACTTCACAATGCTTTGATTTAACACTAAAAATGTACAAACAACGTTATAAGAAGGGAAATATGTATATTTAAATATGTGTATGTAGGTAATGGAAATGATAGAATGAAGTTGAAGTGGATTGTAAAAGAAAGAAGTGTGGTGATGATTGTGGTTGATTGGATGTAAGGAAAATGGTGAAGGATGTTTGTGGTCGGCGTGGACAATGATAGTTATTCAAAGGATGGATTGTGACCCTCTAACTATATATGAGTTAGAAACCAACAATATACTAAAGATGGAATCGAAGTGATAGAGGGTAGAACGTAACCCACTAGCTATAGTAGAGCTAGGAACCAACGCTATAACGAGATGAAATGGATGAAAACTTCAAGATCGACAAGAAACCGAGAGAGTTCTAATCCAAGAACTAAAATGAAAGCAATCTTTTAAAGAGTTTATTATGAATGAAGTTCTTAGTACAAATGACGTGGAGGTGCCTATTTATAGTGTTGATAGGCACTATTTGAAGAGTTTTTACAATTAAAATAACACAATCACTTAAATGTAATTTAATTCAATTCAATGACTTGTCATTCTTCTTACCCTTTAATGGTTGCCCATGTAGATTGAAAATGGAAGAATATTTGTATGATCTCGGTTATGAGTTTCGGATCATATATATAATTTGCCGATCTTGATTCTCGCAGTGCTCTGATTGAAGACTGAAAATGTACAAACAACGTTATAAGAAGGGAAATATGTATATTTAAATATGTGTATGAAAGTAATGAAAATGATAGAATAAAGTTGACGTGGATTGTAAATGAAAGAAGTGTGGTGATAATATTGGTTGATTGGATGTAATGAAAATGGTGAAGGATATTTGTGGTTGGCGTGGAGAATGATAGTAATTCAAAGGATGGATAGTGAATGTCTAGATATATATGTGTTAGGAACCAACAATATACTAAAGATGGAATCGATGTGATAGAGGCTGGAACGTGACCCACTAGCTATAGTAGAGCTAGGAACCAACACTATAACAAGATGAAATGGACGAATCCTTCAAGACCTACAAGAAACCGATAGAGTTCTAATCCAAGAACTAAAATGAAAGCAATAATTCAAAGAGTTTATTATGCAAAAAGTTCTTAGTACAAATGCAATGGAGACACCTATTTATAGTGTTGATATGCACCATATGAAGAGTTTTTACAATTAAAATAAAACAATCTCCTAAATACAATTTAATTCAATTAAATGACTTGTCATTCTTCTAACCTTTTGATGGTTTCCCATGAAGATTGAAAATGGATGAATAATGTTATGATCTCGATTATGAGTTTCAGATCATATATAAGATTGTCCGAAATTGATTCTATTAAGAACTTCACAGTGCTTTGATTTAAGACTGAAAATGTACAAACAACGTTATAAGAATGGTAATATGTATATTTAAATATCTGTATGTAGGTATTGGAAATGATAGAATGAAGTTGAAGTGGATTGTAAAAGAAAGAAGTGTGGTGATGATAGTGGTTGATTGGATGTAATGAAAATGGTGAAGGATGTTTGTGGTTTGCATGGAGAATGATAGTATTCAATGGATGGATTATGACCTTATAACTATATATGAGTTAGGAACCAACAATATACTAATCATGGAATCGAAGTGATAGAGGGTGGAACGTAACCCACTAGCTATAGTAGAGCTAGGAACCAATGCTATAACAAGATGAAATGGATGAAAGCTTCAAGATCGACAAGAAACCTATAGAGTTCTATTCCAAGAACTAAAATGAATGCAATTTTTCAAGAAGTTTATTATGAAAAAAATTCTTACTAAAAATGTCATGGAGGTTCTTATGTATAGTGTTGATAGGAACCACATGAAGAGTTTTTACAATTAAAATAAAATAATCACCCAAATGCAATTTAATTCAATTCAATGACTTGTCATTCTTCTTACCCTTTAATGGTTTCCCATGTAGATTGAAAATGGATAAATATTTGTATGATCTCGGTTATGAATTTCAGATCATATATATGATTTGTCAATCTTGATTCTTGCTGTGCTCTGATTGAAGAATTAAAATGTACAAACAACGTTATAAGAAGGGAAATATGTATATTTAAATATGTGTATGAAAGTAATGAAAATGATAGAATAAATTTGACGTGGATTGTAAATGAATGAAGTGTGCTGATGATAGTGGTTGATTGAATGTAACAAAAATGGTGAATGATGTTTGTGGTTGGTGTAGAGAATGATAGTAATTCAAATGATGGATTATGAATGTCTAACTATATATGAGTTAGGAACCAACAATATACTAAAGATGGAATCGAAGTGATAGAGGGTGGAACGTGACCCACTAGCTATAGTAGAGCTAGGAACCAACGCTATAACAAGATGAAATGGATGAAGCCTTCAAGACCTACAAGAGACCGATAGAGTTCTAATCCAAGAACTAAAATGAAAGCAATAATTCAAAGAGTTTATTATGCAAAAAGTTCTTAGTACAAATGCCATGGAGGTGCATATTTATAGTGTTGATAGGCACCATATGAAGAGTTTTTACAATTAAAATAAAACAATCTCCTAATTACAATTTAATTCAATTAAATGACTTTTCATTCTTCTAACCATTTGATGGATTCCCATGAAGATTGAAAATGGATGAATAATGATATGATCTCGATTATGAGTTTCACATCATATATATGATTGCCCGTTCTTGATTCTATTAAGAACTTCGCAGTGCTTTGATTTAAGAGTGAAAATGTACAAACAACGTTATAAGAAGGGAAATATGTATATTTAAATATGTTTATGAAAGTAATGGAAACGATAGAATGTAGTTGAAGTGGATTATAAATGAAAGAAGTATGGTGATGATAGTGGTTGATTGGATGTAAGGAAAATGGTGAAGGATGTTTGTGGTTGGCGTGGACAATGATAGTAATTCAAAGGATGGATTGTGACCCTCTAACTATATATGAGATAGAAATCAACAATATAATAAAGACGGAATCGAAGTGATAGAGTGTGGAACGTGACTCACTAGTTATTGTAGAGCTAGGAACCAAAGCTATAACAAGATGAAATGGATGACGAATTCAAGACCGACAAGAAATCGATAGATTTCTAATCCAAAAATTAAAATGAAAGCAATCTTTCAGAGAGTTTATAATGCAAAAAGTTCTTAGTACAAATGCCATGGAGGTGTCTATTTATAGTGTTGATAGGAACCATATGATGAGTTTTTACAATTAAAATAAAACAATGACCTATGTGAAATTTAATTCAATTAAATGACTTGTCATTCTTCTTACACTTTGATGGTTGCCCATGTAGATTGAAAATGGATTAATAATGATATGATCTCGATTATGAGTTTTGGATCATATATATGATTGCCCGATCTTGATTCTAGTAAGAAAATTCACAGTGCTTTGATTAAATATTGAAAATGTACAAACAACGTTATAAGAAGGGAAATATGTATATTTAAATATGTGTACGAAAGTAATGGAAATGATAGAATGAATTTGAAGTGGATTGTAAATGAAAGAAGTGTGGTGATGGTAGTGATTGATTGGATGTAATGAAAATAGTGAAGGATGTTTGTGGTTGGCGTGGAGAATGATAGTATTCAAAGGATGGATTATGACCCTATAACTATATATTAGTTTGGAACCAACAATATACTAAAGATGGAATCGATGTGATAGAGGGTGGAACGTAACACACTAGCTATAGTAGAGCTAGGAACCAACTCTATAATAAGATGAAATGGATGAAAGCTTTAAGATCGAAATGAAACCAATAGAGTTCTAATCCAAGAACTAAAATGAATGCAATCTTTCAAAGAGTTTATTATGAAAAAAGTTCTTAGTACAAATGTCGTGCAGGTTCCTATTTATAGTGTTTATAGGCAACAAATGAAGTGTTTTTACCATTAAAATAAAACAATCAGTTAAATACAATTTAATTCAATTAAATGGCTTGTCATTCTTCTAACCCTTAGATGGTTGCCCATGTAGATTGAAAATGGATGAATAATGATATGATCTCGATTATGAGTTTCAGATCATATATATGATTGCCCGATCTTGATTCTAGTAAGAACTTCGCAGTGCTTTGATTTAAGACTGAAAATGTACAAACAACATTATAAGAAGGGAAATATGTATATTTAAATATATGTATGAAAGTAATGGAAATGATAGAATCAAGTTGAAGTGGATTGTAAATGAAAGAAGTATGGTGATGGTTGTGGTTGATTGGATGTAAGGAAAATGGTGAAGGATGTTTGTGGTCGGCGTGGACAATGATAGTTATTCAAAGGATGGATTGTGACCCTCTAACTATATATGAGTTAGAAACCAACAATATACTAAATATGGAATCGAAGTGATAGAGGGTGGAACGTAACCCACTAGCTATAGTAGAGCTAGGAACCAACGCTATAACAAGATGAAATGGATGAAAGCTTCAAGATCGACAAGAAACCGATAGAGTTCTAATCCAAGAACTAAAATGAATGCAATCTTTTAAAGAGTTTATTATGAATGAAGTTCTTTGTACAAATGTCGTGGAGGTGCCTATTTATAGTGTTGATAGGCACCATATGAAGAGTTTTTACAATTAAAATAACACAATCACTTAAATGTAATTTAATTCAATTCAATGACTTGTCATTCTTCTTACCCTTTAATTGTTGCCCATGTAGATTGAAAATGGATGAATATTGTATGATCTCGGTTATGAGTTTCGGATCATATATATGATTTGCCGATCTTGATTCTCGCAGTGCTCTGATGGAAGACTGAAAATGTACAAACAACGTTTAAGAAGGGAAATATGTATATATAAATATGTGTATGAAAGTAATGGAAATGATAGAATGAAGTTGTAGTGGATTGTAAATGAAAGAAGTGTGCTAATGATAGTGGTTGATTGGACGTAAGGAAAATGGTGTAGGATGTTTGTGGTTGGTGTGGACAGTGATAGTAAATCAAAGGATGGATTGTGACCCTCTAACTATATTTGAGTTAGAAACCATCAATATACTAAAGATGGAATCGAAGTTATAGAGGGTGGAACGTAACCAACTAGCTATAGTAGAGCTAGTAACCAACGCTATAACAAGATGAAATGGATGAAGGCTTCAATACCTACAAGAAACCGATAGAGTTCTAATCCAAGAACTAAAATGAAAGCAATATTTGAAAGAGTTTATTATGCAAAAAGTTCCAAGTACAAATGCCATGGAGGTGCCTATTTATAGTGTTGATAGGCACTATATGAATAGTTTTTACAATTAAAATAAAACAATCTTCTAAATGCAATTTAATTGAATTAAATGACTTGTTATTCTTCTAACCCTTTGATAGTTTCCCATGTAGATTAAAAATGGATGAATAATGATATGATCTCGATTATGAGTTTCAGATCATATATGATTACCCAATCTTGATATTAGTAGAACTTCGCAGTGCTTTGATTTAAGACTGAAAATGTACAAAGAAAATTATAAGAAGAGAAATATGTATATTTAAATATGTATATGAAAGTAATGGAAACGATATAATGAAGTTGAAGTGGATTGTAAATGAAAGAAGTGTGGTGATGATAGTGGTTGATTGGATGTAAGGAAAATGCTGAAGGATGTTTGTGGTTGGCGTGGACAACGATAGTAATTCAAAGGTTGTATTGACTCTCTAACTATATGAGTTAGAAACCAGCAATATACTAAAGATGGAATCGAGTGATAGAGGGTAAACGTGACCCACTAGCTATAGTAGAGCTAGGAACCAAAGCTATAACAAGATGAAATGGATGACGAATTCAAGACTGACAAGAAATCGATAGAGTTCTAATCCAATAATTAAAATGAAAGCAATCTTTCATAGAGTTTATATGCAAAATGTTCTTAGACAAATGCCATGGAAGTGCCTATTTATAGTGTTGATAGGCCCATATGAAGAGTTTTTACAATTAAAATAAACAATGACCTAAATGAAATTTAATTCAATTAAATGACTTTTCATTCTTCTTACACTTGATGGTTGCCCATGTAGAATGAAAATGGATTAAGAATGATATGATCTCGATTATGAGTTTTGGATTATATATATGATGCCCGATCTTGATTCTAGTAAGAAAATTCGCAGTGCTTTGATTGAAGACTGAAAATGTACAAACAACGTTATAAAGGGAAATATGTATATTTAAATATGTGTATGAAAGTAAATGAATAGAATGAAGTTGAAGTGGATTGTAAATGTTTGAAGTGTGGTGATGATAGTGGTTGATTGGATGTAACGAAAATGGTGAAGGATGCTTGTGGATGGCATGGAGAATGATAGTATTCAAAGGAGGATTGTATATGAGTTAGGAACCAACGCTATAATAAGATGAAATGGATGAAAGCTTCAAGATCGACAAGAACCGATAGAGTTCTAATCCAAGAACTAAAATGAATGCAATCTTTCAAAGAGTTTATTATGATAACATTTCTTATACAAATGTCGTGTAGGTTCCTATTTATAGTGTTGATAGGGAACATATGAAGTGTCTTTACAATTAAAATAAAAATCACCTAAATGCAATTTAATTCAATTAATGACTTTTCATTCTTCTAACCCTTTGATGGTTGCCCATGTAGATTGAAAATGGATGAATAATGATATGATCTCGATTATGAGTTCAGATCATATATATGATTGCTCGATCTTGATTCTAAATGGTTGATTGGATGTAAGGAAAATTGTGAAGGATGTTTGTGGTCGACGTGGACAATGATAGTAATTCAAAGGACGGTTGTGACCCTCTAACTATATATGAGTTAGAAACCAACAATATACTAAAGATGGAATTAAGTGATAGAGGGTGGAACGTAACCCCTAGCTATAGTAGAGCTAGGAACTAACGCTATAACAAGATGAAATGGATGAAAGCTTCAAGATCGATAAGAACCGATAGATTTTCTAATCCAAGAACTAAAATGAATGCAATCTTTTAAAGAGTTTATTATGAAAGAAGTTCTTAGTACAAATATCGTGGAGTTGCCTATTTATAGTGTTGATAGGCACCATATGAAAGTTTTTAAAATTAAAATAAAACAATAACCTAAATGCAGTTTAATTCAATTCAATGACTTGTCATTCTTCTTACCCTTTGATGGTTGTCCATGTAGATTGAAAATGGATGAATAATGATATGGTCTCGATTATGAGTTTCGGATCATATATATGATTGGCCGATCTTGATTCTAGAAAGAACTTCACAATGCTTTGATTTAACACTAAAAATGTACAAACAACGTTATAAGAGGGAAATATGTATATTAAATATGTGTATGTAGGTAATGGAAATGATAGAATGAAGTTGAAGTGGATTGTAAAAGAAAGAAGTGTGGTGATGATTTGGTTGATTGGATGTAAGGAAAATGGTGAAGGATGTTTGTGGTCGGCGTGGACAATGATAGTTATTCAAAGGATGGATTGTGACCCTCTAACTATATGAGTTAAACCAACAATATACTAAAGATGGAATCGAAGTGATAGAGGGTAACGTAACCCACTAGCTATAGTAGAGCTAGGAACCAACGCTATAACGAGATGAATGGATGAAAACTTCAAGATCGACAAGAAACCGAGAGTTCTAATCCAAGAACTAAAATGAAAGCAATCTTTAAAGAGTTTATTATGAATGAAGTTCTTAGTACAAATGACGTGGAGGTGCCTATTTATAGTGTTGATAGGCACTATTTGAAGAGTTTTTACAATTAAAATAACACAATCACTTAAATGTAATTTAATTCAATTCAACTTGTCATTCTTCTACCCTTTAATGGTTGCCCATGTAGATTGAAAATGGAAGAATATTTGTATGATCTCGGTTATGAGTTTCGGATCATATATATAATTTGCCGATCTTGATTCTCGCAGTGCTCTGATTGAAGACTGAAAATGTACAAACAACGTTATAAGAAGGGAAATATGTATATTTAAATATGTGTATGAAAGTAATGAATGATAGAATAAAGTTGACGTGGATTGTAAATGAAAGAAGTGTGGTGATAATATTGGTTGATTGGATGTAATGAAAATGGTGAAGGATATTTGTGGTTGGCGTGGAGAATGATAGTAATTCAAGGATGGATAGTGAATGTCTAGATATATATGTGTTAGGAACCAACAATACTAAAGATGGAATCGATGTGATAGAGGCTGGAACGTGACCCACTAGCTATAGTAGAGCTAGGAACCAACACTATAACAAGATGAAATGGACGAATCCTTCAAGACCTACAAGAAACCGATAGAGTTCTAATCCAAGAACTAAAATGAAAGCAATAATTCAAAGAGTTTATTATGCAAAAAGTTCTTAGTACAAATGCAATGGAGGCACCTATTTATAGTGTTGATGCACCATATGAAGAGTTTTTTACAATTAAAATAAACAATCTCCTAAATACAATTTAATTCAATTAAATGACTTGTCATTCTTCTAACCTTTGATGGTTTCCCATGAAGATTGAAAATGGATGAATAATGTTATGATCTCGATTATGAGTTTCAGATCATATATAAGATTGTCCGAAATTGATTCTATAAGAACTTCACAGTGCTTTGATTTAAGACTGAAAATGTACAAACAACGTTATAAGAATGGTAATATGTATATTTAAATATCTGTATGTAGGTAATGGAAATGATAGAAGTTGAAGTGGATTGTAAAAGAAAGAAGTGGTGATGATAGTGGTTTGGATGTAATGAAATGGTGAAGGATGTTTGTGGTTTGCATGGAATGATAGTATTCAATGGATGGATTATGACCTTATAACTATATATGAGTTAGGAACCAACAATATACTAACATGGAATCGAAGTGATAGAGGGTGGAACGTAACCCTAGCTATAGTAGAGCTAGGAACCAATGCTATAACAAGATGAAATGGATGAAAGCTTCAAGATCGACAAGAAACCTATAGAGTTCTATCCAAGAACTAAAATGAATGCAATTTTCAAGATTTATTATGAAAAAATTCTTACTAAAAATCATGGAGGTTCTTATATAGTGTTGATAGGAACCACATGAAGAGTTTTTACAATTAAAATAAAAATCACCCAAATGCAATTTAATTCAATTCAATGACTTGTCATTCTTCTTACCCTTTAATGGTTTCCCATGTAGATTGAAATGGATAATGTATGATCTCGGTTATGAATTTCAGATCATATATATGATTGTCAATCTTGATTCTTGCTGTGCTCTGATTGAAGAATTAAAATGTACAAACAACGTATAAGAAGGAAATATGTATATTTAAATATGTGTATGAAAGTAATGAAATGATAGAATAAATTTGACGTGGATTGTAAATGAATGAAGTGTGCTGATGATAGTGGTTGATTGAATGTAACAAAATGGTGAAGGATGTTTGTGGTTGGTGTAGAATGAGTAATTCAAATGATGGATTGTGAATCTAACTATATATGAGTTAGAACCAACAATATACTAAGATGGAATCGAAGTGATAGAGGGTGGAACGTGACCCACTAGCTATAGAGCTAGGAACCAACGCTATAACAAGATGAAATGGATGAAGCCTTCAAGACCTACAAGAGACCGATAGAGTTCTAATCCAAGAACTAAAATGAAAGCAATAATTCAAAGAGTTTATTATGCAAAAAGTTCTTAGTACAAATGCCATGGAGGTGCATATTTATAGTGTTGATAGGCACCATATGAATAGTTTTTACAATTAAAATAAAACAATCTCTAATACAATTTAATTCAATTAAATGACTTTTCATTCTTCTAACCATTTGATGGATTCCCATGAAGATTGAAAATGGATGAATAATGATATGATCTCGATTATGAGTTTCACATCATATATATGATTGCCCGTTCTTGATTCTATTAAGAACTTCGCAGTGCTTTGATTTAAGAGTGAAAATGTACAAACAACGTTATAAGAAGGGAAATATGTATATTTAAATATGTTTATGAAAGTAATGGAAACGATAGAATGTAGTTGAAGTGGATTATAAATGAAAGAAGTATGGTGATGATAGTGGTTGATTGGATGTAAGGAAAATGGTGAAGGATGTTTGTGGTTGGCGTGGACAATGATAGTAATTCAAAGGATGGATTGTGACCCTCTAACTATATATGAGATAGAAATCAACAATATAATAAAGACGGAATCGAAGTGATAGAGTGTGGAACGTGACTCACTAGTTATTGTAGAGCTAGGAACCAAAGCTATAACAAGATGAAATGGATGACGAATTCAAGACCGACAAGAAATCGATAGATTTCTAATCCAAAAATTAAAATGAAAGCAATCTTTCAGAGAGTTTATAATGCAAAAAGTTCTTAGTACAAATGCCATGGAGGTGTCTATTTATAGTGTTGATAGGAACCATATGAGTTTTTACAATTAAAATAAAACAATGACCTATGTGAAATTTAATTCAATTAAATGACTTGTCATTCTTCTTACACTTTGGGGCCCATGTAGATTGAAAATGGATTAATAATGATGATCTCGATTATGAGTTTTGGATCATATATATGATTGCCCGATCTTGATTCTAGTAAGAAAATTCACAGTGCTTTGATTAAATATTGAAAATGTACAAACAACGTTATAAGAAGGGAAATATGTATATTTAAATATGTGTACGAAAGTAATGGAAATGATAGAATGAATTTGAAGTGGATTGTAAATGAAAGAAGTGTGGTGATGATAGTGATTGATTGGATGTAAGAAATTGAAGGATATTTGTGGTTGGCGTGGAGAATGATAGTATTCAAAGGATGGATTGTGACCCTATAACTATATATTAGTTTGGAACCAACAATATACTAAAGATGGAATCGATGTGATAGAGGGTGGAACGTAACACACTAGCTATAGTAGAGCTAGGAACCAACTCTAATAAGATGAAATGGATGAAAGCTTTAATCGAAAGAAACCATAGAGTTCTAATCCAAGAACTAAAATGCAATCATTCAAAGAGTTTATTATGAAAAAGTTCTTAGTACAAATGTCGTGCAGGTTCCTATTTATAGTGTTTATAGGCAACAAATGAAGTGTTTTTACCATTAAAATAAAACAATCAGTTAAATACAATTTAATTCAATTAAATGGCTTGTCATTCTTCTAACCCTTAGATGGTTGCCCATGTAGATTGAAAATGGATGAATAATGATATGATCTCGATTATGAGTTTCAGATCATATATATGATTGCCCGATCTTGATTCTAGTAAGAACTTCGCAGTGCTTTGATTTAAGACTGAAAATGTACAAACAACATTATAAGAAGGGAAATATGTATATTTAAATATATGTATGAAAGTAATGGAAATGATAGAATCAAGTTGAAGTGGATTGTAAATGAAAGAAGTATGGTGATGGTTGTGGTTGATTGGATGTAAGGAAAATGGTGAAGGATGTTGTGGTCGGCGTGGACAATGATAGTTATTCAAGGATGGATTGTGACCCTCTAACTATATATGAGTTAGAAACCAACAATATACTAAATATGGAATCGAAGTGATAGAGGGTGGAACGTAACCCACTAGCTATAGTAGAGCTAGGAACCAACGCTATAACAAGATGAAATGGATGAAAGCTTCAAGATCGACAAGAAACCGATAGAGTTCTAATCCAAGAACTAAAATGAATGCAATCTTTTAAAGAGTTTATTATGAATGAAGTTCTTTGTACAAATGTCGTGGAGGTGCCTATTTATAGTGTTGATAGGCACCATATGAAGAGTTTTTACAATTAAAATAACACAATCACTTAAATGTAATTTAATTCAATTCAATGACTTGTCATTCTTCTTACCCTTTAATTGTTGCCCATGTAGATTGAAAATGGATGAATATTTGTATGATCTCGGTTATGAGTTTCGGATCATATATATGATTTCCCAATCATGATTCTATTAAGAACTTCACAGTGCTTTGATTTAAGACTAAAAATGTACAAACAACTTTATAAGAAGGGAAATATGTATATTTAAATATGTTTATGAAAGTAATGGAAACGATAGAATGTAGTTGAAGTGGATTGTAAATGAAGGAAGTATGGTGATGATAGTGGTTGATTGGATGTAAGAAAAATGGTGAAGGATGTTTGTGGTTGGTGTGGACAATGATAGTAATTCAAAGGATGGATTGTGACCCTCTAACTATATATGAGTTAGAAACCAACAATACTAAAGATTGAATCAAAGTGATAGAGTCTGGAACGTACCCCTAGTTAGTAGAGTAGGAACCAAAGCTATAACAAGATGAAATGGATGAATTCAAGACCGACAAGAAACGATAGATTCTAATCCAAGAATTAAAATGAAAGCAATCTTTCAGAGAGTTTATTATGCAAAAGTTCTTAGTACAAATGCCATAGGTGTCTATTTATAGTGTTGATGGGAACCATATGATGAGTTTTACAATTAAAATAAAACAATGACCTATGAAATTTAATTCAATAAATGAATTGTCATTCTTCTTACACTTTAATGGTTGCCCATGTAGATTGAAAATGGATTAATAATGATATGATCTAGATTATGAGTTTGGATCATATATGATTGCCGATCTTGATTCTAGTAGAAATTCACAGTTCTTTGATTGAAGATTGAAAATGTACAAACAAAGTTATAGAAAGGGAAATGTATATTTAAATATGTGTATGAAAGTAATGGAAATGATAGAATGAAGTTGAAGTGGATTGTAAATGAAAGAAGTGTGGTGATGGTAGTGGTTGATTGGATGTAACGAAAATGGTGAAGGATGTTTTTGGTTGGCGTGGAGAATGAGTATTCAAAGGATGATTGTGACCCTCTAACTATATATTAGTTTGGAACCAACAATATACTAAAGATGGAATCGATGTGATAGAGGGTAACGTAACACACTAGCTATAGTAGAGCTAGGAACCAACTCTATAATAAGAAATGGATGAAAGCTTTAAGATCGAAGAAACGATAGAGTTCTAATCCAAGAACTAAAATGAATGCAATCTTTCAAGAGTTTATTATGAAAAAAGTTCTTAGTACAAATGTCGTGCAGGTTCCTATTTATAGTGTTTATAGGCACAAATGAAGTTTTTAAATTAAAATAACAATCATGTAATGCAATTTAATTCAATTAAATGACTTGTCATTCTTCTAACCCTTAGATGGTTACTCATGTAGATTGAAAATGGATGAATAATGATATGATCTCGATTATGAGTTTCAGATCATATATATGATGCCCGATCTGATTCTAGTAAGAACTTCGCAGTGCTTTGATTTAAGACTGAAAATGTACAAACAACATTAGAAGAAGGGAAATATGTATATTTAAATATTTGTATGAAAGTAATGGAAATGATAGAATCAAGTTGAAGTGGATTGTAAATGAAAGAAGTGTGGTGATGATTGTGGTTGATTGATGTAAGGAAAATGGTAAGGATGTTTTGTTGGAGTGGACAATGATAGTATTCAAAGGATGGATTGTGACCCTCTAACTATATATGAGTTAGAAACCAACAATATACTAAAGATGGAATCGAAGTGATAGAGGGTGGAACGTAACCCACTAGCTATAGTAGAGCTAGGAACCAACGCTATAACAAGTTGAAATGGATGAAAGCTTCAAGTTCGACAAGAAACCGATAGAGTTATAATCCAAGAACTAAAATGAATGGAATCTTTTAAAGAGTTTATTATGAATGAAGTTCTTAGAACAAATGTCGTGGAGGTGCCTATTTATAGTGTTGATAGGCACCATAGAAGAGTTTTTGCAATTAAATAACACAATCACTTAAATGTAATTTAATTCATTCAATGACTTGTCATTCTTCTTACCCTTTAATGGTTGCCCATGTAGATTGAAAATGGATGAATATTTGTATGATCTCGGTTATGAGTTTCGGATCATATATATGATTTGCCGATCTTGATTCACGCAGTGCTCTGATTGAAGACTGAAAATGTACAAACAACGTTATAAGAAGGGAAATATGTATATTTAAATATGTGTATGAAAGCAATGAAAATGATAGAATAAGTTGACATGGATTGTAAATGAAAGTGTGGTGATATGGTGGTTGATTGGATGTAACGATAATGGTGAAGGATGTTTGTGGTTGGCATGGACAATGATAATAATTCAAAGGATGGATTGTAACCCTCTAACTATATATGAGTTAGATACCATCAATATACTAAAGATGGAATTATAGTGATAGAGGGTGGAACGTGACCCACTAGCTATTGTAGAGCTAGGAACCAAAGCTATAACAAGATGAAATGGATGACGAATTCCAGACCGACAAGAAACCTATAGAGTTTTATTCCAATAACTAAATTAATGCAATCTTTCAGAGAGTTTATTATGCAAAAAGGTTCTTAGTACAAATGACATGAGTGCCTATTTATAGTGTTGATAGGCACCATATGAAGAGATTTTACAATTAAAATAAATCATGACCTAAATGAATTTAATCAATTAAATGATTGTCATTCTCTTACACTTTGATGGGTGCCCATGTAGATTAAAATGGATTAATAATGTTATGATCTCGATTATGAGTTTTGGATCATATATATGATTGCCCGATCTTGATTCTAGTAAGAAAATTCACAGTGCTTTGATTGACGACTGGAAATGTACAAACAATGTTATAAGAGGGAAATATGTATATTTAAATATGTGTATGAAAGTAATGGAAATGATAGAATGAAGTTGAAGTGGATTGTAAATGAAAGAAGTGTGCTATGATAGTGGTTGATTGGACGTAAGGAATGGTGAGGATGTTTAGGTTGGTGGGACAATGATAGAATCAAAGGATGGATTGTGACCTCTAACTATATTTGTGTTAGAAACCATCAATATCTAAAGATGGAATCAAGTTATAGAGGGTGGAACGTAACCCACTAGCTATAGTAGAGCTAGGAACCAACACTATAACAAGATGAAATAGATGAAGGCTTCAAGACTCAAGAAACCGATAGAGTTCTAATCCAAGAACTAAATGAAGCAATCTTTCAAAGAGTTTATTATGCAAAAGTTCCAAGTACAAATGATGGGGTGCCTATTTATAGTGTTGATAGGCACTATATGAATAGTTTTTACAATTAAAATAACAATCTTCTAAAGCAATTTAATTCAATTAAATGACTTGTCATTCTTCTTACCCTTTGATAGTTCCCATTAGATTTAAAATGGATTAATAATGATATGATCTTGATTATGAGTTTCAGATCATATATATGATTACCCAATCTTGATTTAGTAAGAACTTCGCAGTGCTTTGATTTAAGACTGAAAATGTACAAACAAATTATAAGAGAAATATGTATATTTAAATATGTATAAAGTAATGGAATATAATGAAGCTGAAGTGAATTGTAAATGAAAGAAGTGTGGTGATGATAGTGGTTGATTGGATGTAAGGAAAATGCTGAAGGATGTTTGTGGTTGGCGTGGACAATGATAGTAATTCATAGGATGTATTGTGACCCTCTAACTATATATGATTAGAAACCAACAATATACTAAAGATGGAATCGAAGTGATAGAGGGTGGAACGTGACCCACTAGCTATAGTAGAGTTAGGAACCAAAGCTATAACAAGATGAAATGATGACGAATTCAAGATCGACAAGAAATCGATAGAGTTCTAATCCAAGAATTAAATGAAAGCATCTTTCAGAGAGTTTATTAGCAAAAAGTTCTTAGTACAATGCCATGGAGGTGTCTATTTATAGTGTTGATGGGAACCATATATGAGTTTTTACAATTAAAATAAAATAATCAAGACCAATATGAATTTAATTCAATTAAATGATTTGTCATTCTTCTACCCTTTGATGGTTGCCCATGTAGATTGAAAATGGATTAATAATGATATGATCTAGATTATGAGTTTTGGATCATATATATGATTGCCGATCTTGATTCTAGTAAGAAATTCAGTGCTTTGATTGAAGACTGAAAATGTACAAACAACGTTATAAGAAGGAATATGTATATTTAAATATGTGTATGAAAGTAATGGAAATGATAGAATGAGTTGAAGTGGATGTAATGAAAGAAGTGTGGTGATATAGTGGTTGATTGGATGTAAGGAAAACGGTGAAGGATGTTTGTGGTCGGCGTGGACAATGATAGTAATTCAAAGGATGGATTGTGACCCTCTAACTATATATGAGTTAGAAACCAACAATATCTAAAGATGGAATCAAAGTGATAGAGGGTGGAACGTAGCCACTAGCTATAGTAGAGCTAGAACCACGCTATACAAGATGAAATGGATGAAAGCTTCAAGATCGACAAGAAATCGATAGAGTTCTAATCCAAGAACTAAATGAATGCAATCTTTTAAATAGTTTATTATGAATGAAGTTCTTAGTACAAATGTCGTGGAGGTGCCTATTTATAGTGTTAGGCACCATATGAAGATTTTTTACAATTAAAATAAAACAATCACCTAAATGCAATTAATTCAATTCAATGACTTGTCATTCTTCTTACCCTTTGATGGTTGCCCATTAGATTGAAAATGGATGAATAATGATACGATCTCAATTATGATTTCAGATCAGGTATATGATTGCCCGATCTTGATTCTAGTAAGACTTCACAGTGCTTGATTTAAGAATGAAAATGTACAACACTTAAGAAGGGAATAGATTTAAATATGTGTATGAAAGTAATGAATGATAGAATCAGTGAATGGATTGTAAATGAAAGAAGTGTGGTGATAATAGTGGTTGATTGGATGTAAGGAAAATGGTGAAGGATGTGTGTGGTTGGCGTGGACAATGATAGTAATTCAAAGGATGGATTGTGACCCTCTAACTATATGAGTTAGAAACCAACACAATATACTAAAGATGGAATCGAAGTGATAGAGGGTGGAACGTACCCACTAGCTATAGTAGAGCTAGAACCAACGATATAACAAGATGAAATGGATGAAAGCTTCAAGATCGACAAGAGAATCGATAGAGTTCTAATCCAAGAACTAAAATGAATGCAATTTTTCAAAGAGTTTATTATGAAAAGTTCAACGATATAACAAGATGAAATGGATGAAAGCTTCAAGATCGACAAGAAATCGAGAGTTCTAATCCAAGAACTAAAATGAATGCAATTTTTCAAAGAGTTTATTATGAAAAAAGTTCTTAGTACAATGTCGTGGAGGTGCCTATTTATAGTGTTGATAGGCACCACATGAAGAGTTTTTACAATTAAAATAAATAATCACCTAAATTCCATTTAATTGATTTCAATGACTTGTCATTCTTCTCACCCTTTAATGGTTGCCCATGTAGATTGAAAATGGATGAATAATGGTTATCTTGGTTATGAGTTTCAATCATATATGATTTGCCGATCTTGATTCTCGGAGTGCTGATTGAAGACTGAAATTGTACAAACAACGTTAAAAAGGAAATATGTATATTTAAATATGTCTGTGAAAGTAATGAAAATGATAGAATAAAGTTGACGTGGATTGTAAATGAAAGAAGTGTGCTGATATAGTGTTGAATGAACGTAATGAAATGGTGAAGGATGTTTGTGGTTGGCATGGAGAATGATAGTAATTCAAAGGATGGATTGTGAATGTCTAACTATATTTGAGTTAGGAACCAACAATATACTAAAGATGGAATCGATGTGATAGAGGGTGGAACGTGACCCACTAGCTATAGTAGAGCTAGGAACCAACGCTATAACAAGATGAAATGGATGAAGCCTTCAAGCCCTACAAGAAACCGATAGAGTTTCTAATCCAAGAACTAAAATGAAAGCAATCATTCAGAGAGTTAATTATGCAAAAAGTTCTTAGTACAAACGCAACGGTGGTGCCTATTTATAGTGTTGATAGGCACCATATGAATAGTTTTTGCAATTAAAATAAAACTATCACTTAATGCAATTTAAATCAATTAAATGACTTGTCATTGTTCTTACAGTTTGATGGTTGCCCATGTAGCTTGAAAATGGATGAATAATGAGATGATCTCGATTATGAGTTTGTATCATATATGATTGCCCGATCTTGATTAGTAAGAAAATTCAAAGTGCTTTGATTGAAGTCTGAAAATGTACAAACAACGCTATAAGAAGGGAAATATGTATATTTAAATATGTGTATGAAAGTAATGGAAATGATAGAATGAAGTTGAAGTGGATTCTAAATGAAAGTAGTGTGGTGATGATAGTGGTTGATTGGATGTAAGGAAATTGTGAAGGACGTTTGTGGTTGGCGTGGAAAATGATAGTATTCAAAGGATGGATTGTGACCCTCTAACTATATATTAGTTTGGAACCAAAAATATACTAAAGATGGAATCGATGTGATAGAGGGTGGAACGTAACACACTAGCTATAGTAGAGCTAGGAACCAACTCTATAATAAGATGAAATGGCTGAAAGCTTTAAGATCGAAATGAACCCGATAAAGTTATTAGTACAAATGTCGTGCAGGTTCCTATTTATAGTGTTTATAGGCAACAAATGAAGTGTTTTTACTATTAAAATAAAACAATTAGCTAAATGCAATTTAATTCAATTAAATGACTTGTCATTCTTCTAACCCTTTGATTGTTGCCCATGTAGATTGAAAATGGATAAATAATGATATGATCTCGATTATGAGTTTCAGATCATATATATGATTGCCCGATCTTGATTCTAGTAAGAACTTCGCAGTGCTTTGATTTAAGACTGAAAATGTACAAACAACATTATACGAAGGGAAATATGTATATTTAAATATGTGTATGAAAGTAATGGAAATGATAGAATCAAGTTGAAGTGGATTCTAAATGAAAGAAGTGTGGTGATGATTGCTGTTGATTGGATGTAAGGAAAATGGTGAAGGATGTTTGTGGTCGGCGTGGACAATGATAGTTTTTCAAGGATGTTGTTACCCTCTAACTATATGAGTTAGAAACCAACAATATACTAAAGATGGAATCGAAGTGATAGAGGGTGGATCGTAACCCACTGGCTATAGTAGACATAGGAACCAACGCTATAACAAGATGAAATGGATGAAAGCTTCAAGATCGACAGGAAACCGATAGAGTTCTAATCCAAGAACTAAAATGAATGCAATCTTTTAAAGAGTTTATTATGAATGAAGTTCTTAGTACAAATGTCGTGGAGGTGCCTATTTATAGTGTTGATAGGCACCATATGAAGAGTTTTTACAATTAAAATAACACAATTACCTAAATACAATTTAATTCAATTCAATGACTTGTCATTCTTCTTACCCTTTGATGGTTGCCCATGTAGATTGAAAATGGATGAATAATGATATGATCTCGATTATGAGTTTCAGATCATGTATATGATTGCCCAATCTTGATTCTAGTAAGAACTTCACAGTGCTTTGATTTAAGAATGAAAATGTACAAACAACATTATAAGAAGGGAAATATGTATATTTAAATATGTGTATGAAAGTAATGGAATTGATAGAATCAAGTTGAAGTGGATTGTAAATGAATGAAGTGTGGTGATGATAGTGGTTGATTGGATGTAAGGAAAATGGTGAAGGATGTTTGTGGTCGGTGTGGACAATGATAGTAATTCAAAGGATGGATTGTGACCCTCTAACTATATATGAGTTAGAAACCAACAATATACTAAAGATAGAATCGAAGTGATAGAGGGTGGAACGTAACCCACTAACTATAGTAGAGCTAGGAACCAACGATATAACAAGATGAAATGGATGAAAGCTTCAAGATCGAAAAGAAATCGATAGAGTTCTAATCCAAGAACTAAAATGAATGCAAGTTTTCAAAGAGTTTATTATGAAAAAATTCTTAGTACAAATGTCGCGGAGGTGCCTATTTATAGTGTTGATAGGGACCACATGAAGAGTTTTTACAATTAAAATAAAATAATCACCTAAATTCCATTTAATTAAATTCAATGATTTGTCATTCTTCTTACCCTTTAATGGTTGCCCATGTAGATTGAAAATGGATGAATAATGGTATGATCTCGGTTATGAGTTTCATATCATATATATGATTTGCCGATCTTGATTCTCACAGTGCTTTGATTGAAGACTGAAAATGTACAAACAACGTTATAAGAAAGGAAATATGTATATTTAAATATGTTTATTAAAGTAATGAAAATGATAGAATAAAGTTGACGTGGATTGTAAATGAAAGAAGTGTGCTGATGATAGTGGTTGATTTGATGTAATGAAAATGGTGAAGGATGTTTGTGGTTGGTGTGGAGAATGGTAGTAATTCAAAGGATGGATTGTGAATCTCTAACTATATTTGAGTTAGGAACCAACAATATACTAAAGATGGAATCGAAGTGATAGAGGGTGGAACGTGACCCACTAGCTATAGTAGAGCTAGGAACCAACGCTATAACAAGATGAAATGGATTAGGCCTTCAAGACCTACAAGAAACTGATAGAGTTCTAATCCAAGAACTAAAATGAAAGCAATCATTCAGAGAGTTTATTATGCAAAAAGTTCTTAGTACAAATGCAACGGTGGTGCTTATTTATAGTGTTGATGGGCACCCTATGAAGAGTTTTTTCAATTAAAATAAAACGATCACTTAATGCAATTTAAATCAATTAAATGACTTGTCATTCTTCTTACACTTTGATGGTTGCCCATGTAGATTGAAAATGGATGAATAATGATATGATCTCCATTATGAGTTTGTATCATATATATGATTGCCAGATCTTGATTCTAGTAAGAACTTCGCAGTGCTTTGATTGAAGACTGAAAATGTACAAACAACGTTATAAGAAAGGAAATATGTATATTTAAATATGTTTATTAAAGTAATGAAAATGATAGAATAAAGTTGACGTGGATTGTAAATGAAAGAAGTGTGCTGATGATAGTGGTTGATTTGATGTAATGAAAATGGTGAAGGATGTTTGTGGTTGGTGTGGAGAATGATAATAATTCAAAGGATGGATTGTGAATGTCTAACTGTATTTGAGTTAGGTATCAACAATATACTAAAGATGGAATCGAAGTGATAGAGGGTGGAACGTGACCCACTAGCTATAGTAGAGCTAGGAACCAACGCTATAACAAGATGAAATGGATGAGGCCTTCAAGACCTACAAGAAACCGATAGAGTTCTAATCCAAGAACTAAAATGAAAGCAATCATTCAGAGAGTTTATTATGCAAAAAGTTCTTAGTACAAATGCAACGGTGGTGCCTATTTATAGTGTTGATGGGCACCATATGAAGAGTTTTTGCAATTAAAATAAAACGATCACTTAATGCAATTTAAATCAATTAAATGACTTGTCCTTCTTCTTACACTTTGATGGTTGCCCATGTAGATTGAAAATGGATGAATAATGATATGATCTCGATTATGAGTTTGTATCATATATATGATTGCCAGATCTTGATTCTAGTAAGAACTTCGCAGTGCTTTGATGGAAGACTGAAAATGTACAAACAACGTTATAAGAAGGGAAATATGTATATTTAAATATGTGTATGAAAGTAATGGAAATGATAGAACGAAGTTGAAGTGGATTCTAAATGAAATATGTGTGGTGATGATAGTGGTTGATTGGATGTAAGGAAATTGTGAAGGATGTTTGTGGTTGGCGTGGACAATGATAGTAGTTCAATGGATGGATTGTGACCCTCTAACTATATTTGAGTTAGAAACCAACAATATACTAAAGATGGAATCGAAGTGATAGAGGGTGGAACGTAACCCACTAGCTATAGTAGAGATAGGAACCAACGCTATAACAATATGAAATGGATGAAAGCTTCAAGATCGACAAGAAACCGATAGAGTTCTAATCCAAGAACTAAAATGAATGCAATCTTTTAAAGAGTTTATTATGAATGAAGTTCTTAGTACAAATGTCGTGGAGGTGCCTATTTATAGTGTTGATAGGCACTATATGAAGAGTTTTTACAATTAAAATAACATAATTATCTAAATGCAATTTAATTCAATTCAATGACTTGTCATTCTTCTTACCCTTTGATGGTTGCCCATGTAGATTGAAAATGGATGAATAATGATATGATCTCGATTATGAGTTTCAGATCATGTATATGATTGCCCGATCTTGATTCTAGTAAGAACTTCACAGTGCTTTGATTTAAGAATGAAAATGTACAAACAACATTATAAGAAGGGAAATATGTATATTTAAATATGTGTATGAAAGTAATGGAAATGATAGAATCAAGCTGAAGTGGATTGTAAATGAAAGAAGTGTGGTGATGATAGTGGTTGATTGGATGTAAGGAAAATGGTGAAGGATGTTTGTGGTCGGCGTGGAAAATGATAGTAATTCAAAGGATGGATTGTGACCCTCTAACTATATATGAGTTAGAAACCAACAATATACTAAAGATGGAATCGAAGTGATAGAGGGTGGAACGTAACCCACTAGCTATAGTAGAGCTAGGAACCAACGATATAACAAGATGAAATGGATGAAAGCTTCAAGATCGACAAGAAATCGATAGAGTTCTAATCCAAGAACTAAAATGAATGCAAATTTTCAAAGAGTTTATTATGAAAAAATTTCTTAGTACAAATGTCGCGGAGGTGCCTATTTATAGTGTTGATAGGCACCACATGAAGAGTTTTTACAATTAAAATAAAATAATCACCTAAATTCCATTTAATTGAATTCAATGACTTGTCATTCTTCTTACCCTTTAATGGTTGCCCATGTAGATTGAAAATGGATGAATAATGGTATGATCTCGGTTATGAGTTTCAGATCATATATATGATTTGCCGATCTTGATTCTCGCAGTGCTTTGATTGAAGACTGAAAATGTACAAACAACGTTATAAGAAAGGAAATATGTATATTTAAATATGTGTATGAAAGTAATGGAAATGATAGAACGAAGTTGAAGTGGATTCTAAATGAAATATGTGTGGTGATAATAGTGGTTGATTGGATGTAAGGAAATTGTGAAGGACGTTTGTGGTTGGCGTGGACAATGATAGTAGTTCAATGGATGGATTGTGACCCTCTAACTATATTTGAGTTAGAAACCAACAATATACTAAAGATGGAATCGAAGTGATAGAGGGTGGAACGTGACCAACTAGCTATAGTAGAGCTAGAAACCAACGCTATAACAAGATAAAATGGATGATGGCTTCAAGACCTACAAGAAACCGATAGAGTTTTAATCCACGAACTAAAATGAAAGCAATCTTTGAAAGTGTTTATTATGCAAAAATTTCTTAGTACAATTGCCATGGCGGTGCCTATTTATAGTGTTGATAGGCACTATATGAAGATTTTTTACAATTATAATAAAACAATCTCCTAAATGCAATTTAATTCTATTAAATGAATTGTCATTCTTCGCAGTGCTTTGATTGAAGACTAAAAATGTACAAACATTGTTATAAGAAGGGAAATATGTATATTTAAATATGTGAATGAAAGTAATGGAAATGATAGAATGAAGTTGAAGTGGATTCTAAATGAAAGAAGTGTGGTGATGATAGTGGTAGATTGGATGTAAGGAAAATGGTGAAGGACGTTTGTGGTTGGCATGGACAATGATAGTAGTTTTAAAGGATGGATTGTGACCCTCTAACTATATTTTAGTTAGAAACCAACAATATACTAAAGATGGAATCGAAGTGATAGAGGGTGGAACGTGGCCCACTAGCTATAGTAGAGCTATGAACCAACGCTATAACAAGATAAAATGGATGAAGGCTTCAAAACATACAAGAAATCGATAGAGTTCTAATCCACAAACTAAAATGAAAGAAATCTTTGAAAGAGTTTATTATGCAAAGAGTTCTTAGTACAAATGCATGGTGGTGCCTATTTATAGTGTTGATAGGAACCATATGAAGATTTTTTACAAATATAATAAAACAATCTCCTAAATAAATTTAATTCAATCAAATGACTTTCCATTCTTCTAACCCTTTGATGGTTGCCAATATAGATTGAAAATGGATGAATAATGATATGATCTCTATTATGAGTTTCGGATCATATATATGATTGCCCAATCGTGATTGTAGTAAGAACTTCGCAGTGCTTTGATTGAAGACTGAAAATGTACAAACAACGTTATAAGAAGGGAAATATGTATATTTAAATATCTGTATGAAAGTAATGGAAACGATAGAATGAAGTTGAAGTGGATTCTAAATGAAAGAAGTGTGGTGATGATAGTGTTTGATTGGATGCAAGGAAAATGGTGAAGGATGTTTGTGGTTGGCGTGGACAATGATAGTAATTCAAAGGATGGATTGTGACCCTCTAACTATATATGATTTAGAATCCAACAATATACTAAAGATGGAATCGAAGTGATAGAGGGTGGAACGTGACCCACTAGCTATTGTAGAGCTAGGAGCCAAAGCTATAACAAGATGAAATGGATGACGAATTCAAGACCGATAAGAAACTGATAGAGTTTTAATCCAAGAACTACAGTGAATGCAATCTTTCAGAGAGTTTATTATGCAAAAAAGTCTTAGTACAAATGCCATGGAGGTGCCTATTTATAGTGTTGATAGGCACCATATGAAGAGTTTTTATAATTAAAATAAATCAATGACCTAAATGAAATTTAATTCAATTAAATGACTTCTCATTCTTCTTACACTTTGATGGTTGTCCATGTAGATTGAAAATGGATTAATAATGATATGATCTCGATTATGAGTTTTGGATCATATATATGATTGCCCGATGTTGATTCTAGTAAACAAATTCGCAGTGCTTTGATTGAAGACTGGAAATGTACAAACAACGTTATAAGAGGGAAATATGTATATTTAAATATGTGTATAAAGTAATGGAAATGATAGAATAAAGTTCAAGTGGATTGTAAATGAAAGAAGTGTGGTGATGATAGTGGTTGATTGGTTGTAAGGAAAATGGTGAAGGATGTTTGTGGTTGGCGTGGTCAATGATAGTAATTCAAAGGATGGATTGTGACCCTCTAACTATATTTGAGTTAGAAACCAACAATATACTAAAGATGGAATCGAAGTTATAGAGGGTGGAACGTGACCCACTAGCTATAGTTATGTAAGGCTAACCAGGCTTCTTCAATGATAGAGAAGTAGGCAACCTTGTTGTTTCCCGATCTAGGAGAAACACCAAATGCTACACCTTGGATTGAAGGTAATCTGCACAAAAGAAGAAGAATTGATTAAGTAATATGATAATTAAGAAATGAAAAGTAAATGGAAATGGAAAGGAATGTTATCAAAGATGGGCTGCGGAAGTAATGTTGAATTATCCTTCAATGCGAGAGAATTCGGCCAACAATGAAGTTGTTGGTCCTATGCCTTAATGATGAATGAAGGATAATTTAATTGGTGATGAAGTTGGTATTGGAATGGTGATAGATTTGGCGTGAAGGTGATGGGATATGGAGATGAAAATAGTATCTTATAAAACTAAGAAGGAACCAATGTTATAAAGAACAAAGACCCGTTTCTTATAAGTCTTATAAGGGATGGTAGTAAGGACTTTGACCCGCTAGTTATAAGAACTAGGAACGAGAAGTATCAAGGGGAAAGAATGACGCCACAAACTTAAGAATTAAGCTTGCTTAATCGATATAGTTCTAAAAGAACTTGAAGAGAGAATTAATCTCACAAAGAGTTAATATTATAAAAGGGTTTAGTTACAAATGAAATGCAATAGCCTATTTATAGTTTTCAAAGGGTTTAGGCTGAATAGATACTTGATGGTTCGGCTAAAGTTGAAACCCCTTTGAAAATACATGATTTTTGATGAAAATACATGACTTAAATGAAGATACATGCTCTTGGCCGAATGGTTATGTGTTTGTTCGGACCTAATGATGATTTGAATGCATTTGGAAGTTATTTAGGCGCCAAAATGAAGGGGAAAGAGTCTTTGGCCGAATAGGAAGCATCCCTTGGTGTTTTGGCACCAATTTGATGTCACATGGAGTGCACATGCTTGAATGATGTACATGGAAGCCTACTTGAATGCACATGGGTCTTCTTACAATGCTTTGGTGAGGTTGCAACCATAGGATGATGTCTTGAAGTCCATGGAATGAAGATAGGTAGCAACTAGGCGTGACTTAGCTTCCAACGTGCATCTAGGTGTCATGGTCTTCAATAGGCAGTAACTTGTCATGAAAAGTCACATTTGTGGAAGGTAACCTTTTATCATTTGAGCTACTTTCCATGTGTTTGAGCTGAAGATGAGCTGGCCAAAGATGAATTACATGTATGTGAGTCTTAGGACAGCTCCTTGTGAAAAGGCACTTCTCGGAATGGCAACTCTTCGCGAAAAGGTACAAATCCACAAAATTTGACCTAGACCATATTTGTAGTGTTCTGTATAGTGATGATGATGGTGCAACTCTCCAACTGAAATGAAGTCTCTAGCTAGCTCAAAAGTCAAGCTCAAGTGAGCTATGTCAGCTAACAACTTTTCACCATTTGTTCTTCATGATATCCCGAGTCATCCTATATAAGTTTTCCTAGCTCCTTATCCTTAGTTAAGCTCAAATTTAGCTCCCATCATGTGGCCGAATATGCACCTACAAAAGAAAGCATAATATAAGCTAAGTACTTAAAGTAAATAACTTATAATATAAAGATGTGGACTACATATTATATTAATAACTCATGCATCATATGATAATGAATGAATATTATTATTATAACTATAGATTATATGCATGAATATCAATCAATGATGCAAACCTTAGGATATAATGAATGAATGCACATGTTATGATAATTCAAGCATAGTCTAATATGAAATTGTATGCTCATAATAATATATATAGTGCATAAATGAGTAAATATAATATAAAGTAAGGTAGAACCCCCTTATATTGAGCTTGATGGAATTTCAATGATGTGAGTATGTCTTGCAAAAAGTTGGAGCTAGATAGGATCACATCATCCTCCCCTTCTTTTGGGCGATTTGTCCTCAAATCGAAAGGTGACTTCTCCAAATTATACGCCCATTCATAGGTCATCTTTATGAAATGATCTTTATCAAAAATACATCCCTTGAATAAGTTCCTTGAATGTTCATGACCTGAAAAGGGAAAGGAATCTCATAAGTAAGAGAATGATTAATGATAAATAAGTGAAAGAAATACTCCATGTCTATATTTGCTAGATGGTCAAGAGTCATGTCTTTTGAAGAAATATTGTCTTCAATGATCATATCTCTTGGTACCCCAAAAGACATATTGTTTGATTCTTCAAAAGTCATGTTCATTGAATGAAAATTCACAATTTTATGCTCTTGAAGGATCACGTCCATTAAGCCTTTATGATTCACGTCTTTTGGCTCTTTCCTTTGAAAGATTGTGTCCTTTGAATCGTCCTTGCCATCACAATTTGATAAGATTATACCATAGACACGGATCGAATTGCTGTAAAATGAATCAAAATTAGTAATTGAAAAACTATTGACAAGATGAATGAAATTATTAAACCAGGGTGGATGTTTAACGGGCGTTGGTTGCTTAATGATGTAAAACTCCATTGGTCGTTGAATTCTCTTCCATAGTTGTAATGAACTTGGAGCTTCAATGATCATAACTTTTGGCACTTCAAGTGACACATCGTTTTGAATTTCAAGTAGCATAACTGTTGAAATGTCTAAGGACATGTCTTGTGGATCACCAAAGGTCACACCTATTGGTTCTTCAAAAGTCATGTTTCTTGAATCATCAACTCGAAGTGATATGTCTCTTGGATTATCCTGCAAAAAAATAGGAAGAATAGATGAAAGAGTAAGGTTAATTAAAATTTGTTCTTCATTCTCCTCTTTATCTCCAAAGTAATCCTTTTCAACTCCAACGTCTTCTTCATCCACTCTTTGTTTCTCATCATTTTCAACGTTTTGTTTGATTTCAAAATTCATTCCATCATTCGAACTTCCTTCCAAACGTTATTCTTCAAGTTGCTCCTTCATTGCTTCAATTCTTTTCCTCAAGGTGTTTTGATCTTTATTCACTCGGCTAGGAGATAATGGAGTCAAGATGATTTTTATTTTACTACGGTAGAATGAATATCGATATGTGAATCCATCATACAATGCTCATTTATCAAACTGCCAAGGTCGACCAAAAAGAAGATGGCTTGAATTTATGGAAGCAACATCAAAAAAGACTTTATCTTCATATCTCCCAATTGAAAAGGGCACAAGTACTTTCTCTATGACTTCGAACTCTTCATCTTCATTTAATCCTTGCAAAACATGTGGGCTGGGATGTTTGAATGTTGTAAGTCCCAACTTCGTGACCATGTATGTGCTTGTAATATTTGTACAACTTCCTCCATCAATAGCTACAAGACACACTTTACCATTTACATGACAACGAGTGTGAAATATGTTTGTTCTTTGTTGTTCATCCTCCAATGTTTGGAAAGATGGAAGATCACAAGACATTGTTAGTATAAAAATAAAAAATTAAAACCTTATCAGCACGCTCACAAAAGCCTCACTTGGTCACTCCAAAGAAAATTATGACTTCACTCCACTCGTACTCGTGTTTGCACCCTTCTGATCTCTCCCTCTCTTATGCCTTTTTCTGCTCGATTCTCTCTTGTGGGTCCTTTTAAGAACTAACTCAAGATTGAGCAAGTCTCTTTAGTTTGTGTGTCGGCTTATAAATGGTTAGGGATAGAAATGGTTATGATAGGGGTAGGATAAAATAAGGGTTAAGAAAATGATAAGGCAATGGAATAAGAATAGATGAAAGAATAAGAAAATGAAATAGAGAGAAAATGAAGATAACTTACAACTCAAGTTGCAACACTTACTATCTTCCTTCACAAGAAATAATAAGGATACCTCCTTCAAGCTTGATGTTGGGGCAGATTGTATGGTGCTTCTCTTTGAGTGTAATTTGCAACTTGCTTCACTTTTTCTTTTTCTTTGAATTTTCTTCTTTTTGTTTTCTTTCTTTTGCTCCAAATTTTATGTAGGAGTCTTTTTCTTTTCTTTTTGTTTTTCTTCTTTCTTTTTTCTCTTTTTGTTGCTTTTTTTGCTTTTGTTGTAGCACTTGATTGTCAATCCACCAAAGCTCTGATTACCGCTTGATGTAAGGCTAACAAGGCTTCTTCAATGATGGAGAAGTTGGCAACCTTGTTGTTTCCCGATCTAGGAGAGACACCAAATGCTACACCTTGGATTGAAAGTAATCTGCACAAAATAAGAAGAATTGATTAAGTAATATGATAATTAAGAAATGAAAAGTAAATGGAAATGGAAAGGAATGTTATCAAAGATGGGCTGCGAAAGTAATATTGATTTATCCTTTAATGCGAGAGAATTCGGCCACCAATGATGTTGCTGGTCGTATGCCTTAATGATGAATGAAGGATGTTTTAAATGGTGATGAAGATGGTATTGGAATGGTGATAGATTTGGCATGAAGGTGATGGGATATGGAGATGGAAATAGTATCTTATAAAACTAAGAAGGAACCAATGTTATAAAGAACAAAGACCCGTTTCTTATAAGTCTTATAAGGGATGGTAGTAAGGACTTTGACTCGCTAGTTATAAGATACTAGGAACCAGAAGTATCAAAGGGAAAGAATGACGCCACAAACTTAAGAATTAAGCTTGCTTAATCGATATAGTTCTAAAAGAACTTGAAGAGAGAATTAATCTCACAAAGAGTTTATATTATAAAAGGGTTGAGTTAAAAATGAAATGCAATAGCCTATTTATAGTTTTCAAAGGGTTTAGGCTGAATAGATACTTGATGGTTCGGCCAAAGTTGAAACCCCTTTGAAAATACATGATTTTTTATGAAAATACATTACTTAAATGAAGATACATGCTCTTGGCCGAATGGTTATGTGTTGGTTCGGCCCTAAGGATGATTTGAATACATTTGGAAGTTATTTGGGGGCCAAAATGAAGGGGAAAGAGTCTTTGGCCGAATAGGAAGCATCCCTTGGTGTTTTGACACCAATTTGATGTCACATGGAGTGAACATGCTTGAATGATGCACATGGCAGCCTACTTGAATGCACATGGGTCTTCTTTAGGGATGGCAAAAAAACCTGAACCCGACGGGGAAAACCGAAAACCGAATTAAACGGGTCAGGTTCGGGGACGCTAAACGGGGACGGGGACGGGGACGGGGAAAAATTGTTTATGCTAAATGGGGACGGGGACGGGTTTGGTAATCCCCGACCCGATTACCCGCCCCGATACCCGACACGATACCTGACCCGATAAATATTAAAAATAATTATTATATATATATATAATATTAATAAATTTAATTTATATTAAAAAATATATAAAGGAGATTAATACAGTATTATAATGTTTATATCGTACTTGGTGTTAATTAGTTTGACTTTGTTAATCCATGTTTTAGGGTTTCCAGCAAATTAAAATCCAATATACCTTTGTGTTACCGCCTCCCCCTCTCTTTCTCTCAAATCAATTCGTCGAGGTTTATTGGATTTCCGAAGGTATGTAATTATAATTTTGTTTGATTTTTCTGCATTCAGTTTTGTTTTCCTGCTTGTGTATCTTTGATTTATATATGGTAATAAGAAAGCTTGAACCATCATAGGTATAGAAGCTCAGGGTTTTATCTTCGGTCCTCCCATTGCACTAGAAATTGGAGCAAAGTTTGTTCCCTTGAGAAAACCGAAGAAGTTGCCCTGTAAATAGATTTGTATGTATAGCCACTTCAGTCATGCTCGTCGTTTCTTGAAAGTATCTTTTTTCTAATACTGCAAATTTTAATTATCATTAATATATGTAGATTTTATTTCTCTTTAATTTTCAAGGTTATGAAACAATCTCGTAAGTTTCAGGCTCTAGAGTTGCAATTTTACAGCAAGTGCAAGTTCATTCTTAAGTCCATTTTTGTATGATAGTTGAGCACATTAATTATCTAATGAATGTAGAATGTGATTGTTTGATCAAAATCCTATGTTAATGCTTTGATGTTATCCATGTTTATTCTTTTAGATTGCACATGTCAATCTAAAGGGAGAAATGTACCTCTAAATCATATTGGTTTCCATTGACCTTTAGAAATTAAGTAGTCGTAGATGGTATATCTGCTGCTGCATGTACTTTTTGATTTAAAGTTCAGTGGTTTAGATAAATCCTTTTGTATAGAATTAGTGCTTTAATTTCCAATTAGATTCTGATTATTATAAAAAAATTAATTATCTAATTATTACTACTTCAAACCATAGAAATCACCTGCTAAATGTTAATACCATTTCTGATTATTAATAGCTACTTTTCTTAATGAAGGTTGTTTCATAGCAATAATGGAAGGTCAACGATCCATAGATGATAATTCTAATGCGCGGGCACAAGCACAATCACAAGCTGAAAGCAATAACATGACTCAATCATCTCCGATGCCAAATAACCAAGGCCCATCCATTTCACCCATAGAAGAAGAACAAACACAAATCGATGATAGCAATATTGGTACAAATAGTAGAAAGCGAAAACTTACTTCAGTTGTATGGAATCACTTTGAGAAGGTGAATGTTAACGGTGAGGATAAGGCAGAGTGTTGTTATTGCAAGAAAAAATTAGGAGCAAATAGTAAGAATGGGACACGACACTTGCATGATCATTTCAAGAGTTGTCCAAGGCGAACTTGTAGAGATATACGTCAACAAGTGATTGGAATGGGGCAAAAAACAACGGATGGACAAACAAATCTATCATGCTTAAATTTTAACCCAAAAAAATCAAGAAAAGATATTACAGAGATGGTAATAGTGCATGAATATCCACTTGTAATGGTGGAACATCATGGGTTTCGAAAGTTTGTGGTTGGTCTTCAACCTTTATTTAAGGTTCCATCTAGGAATACCTTAAAAAAATGACATTCTCAAGATTTATGACTTCGAGAAAGAAAAAACAATGCGGTATGTTTATTTGTTTAATCGGTTTCTAATTTGTATCTTGTATTTATTTGGTTTCTAATTTGTATGTTGTATTTATTTCAGTCTATTGGAGAAGAATCGAAGCAAGATTGCCATTACGACAGATATGTGGACATCAAGTAATCAAAAAAAAGGTTTCATGTCAATCACATCGCATTTGATCGATGATAACTGGGAGATGCAAAGCCGAATAATGAGGTACTTTAAACTTACCTTTTCTAGTTAGGTACTAAATATAAGAACCAAATTGATTATAATTACTTATTTACTAGGTTTATATACGTGCCTTGTCATCATACTGCTGAAGTTCTTGCTGATGTGTTGTATGAATCTCTATGTGATTGGAACATTGATAGAAAAATATCAACAGTTACAGTTGATAATTGTAGCACAAATGATCTGATGATTCATTTATTATTAGACAAGTTGTCTTTGAACTCGTTGATTTTAGGAGGAGAGTTATTTCATATGAAATGTTGTGCACACATATTGAACTTGATAGTTCAAGATGGTTTATCTGTTATTGGGGATGGAATTGAGAGAATTAGGGATAGTGTTTATTTTTGGAGTGCAACACAAAAAAGAATAGAAAAGTTTGAAGAAGCAGCTCGTCACTTGGCAATTGATTGCTCAAAGAAATTGTCTCTTGATTGTAAAACACGTTGGAACTCGACATATTTGATGTTGAGTGTTGCTATAGTGTACAAGGATGTTTTCAAACGTTTAAAGCAACGAGAAACACAATATAGAAGTTTACCTACAGATAGAGATTGGGAGTTAGCTTCAAGTATTTGTGGAAAATTGCAACTCTTTTATAAGGTGACTTTGATGTTTTCAGGTACCAAGTATCCTACAGCTAATGTATTTTTCCCATCCATATGTGAGATAATAATTGCATTAAGTAGGTGGAGTGAAGATCGAGATGAATTGATAAAAGCAATGGGGGAGAGGATGCTTGCTAAGTTTGATAAATACTGGTAAGTTATACATGGAGTTATGGGAGTTACAGTTGTATTAGATCCAAGATACAAGTTCAAAATGATGGAGTATGCTTTCTCGAAGATTTATGGTTTTGAAAAGTCTGATGTTGAAATTGTAAAACTAAAGGAGCTTGTGTCTCGTTTGTTTCAAGATTATGAAACGTGTAGTTATGAAAGTTCACGGAATCGAGATGTTGATTCAAGTCGCAACACTAGTGACATGGAGGTGGAGGGGGGGTTTTTCAACGACTATTTTACATTCATTGAAGAGAATAATTATATAGGTATCACTATATGAGTTCGTTTTATTTATCTTTTGATTTTTTTTATTTATCTTTTAAATGTATAAAATTATTACTGTAGGTATCACGTCGGAGCTTGATCATTATCTTCAAGAAAAAGTAAGGACACAAAATTCGGAGCTTGATATTTTGTCTTGGTGGAAAACAAATGGTTTCAAGTATCCAACATTACAAAAAATTGCCCGAGACATATTAGCAATTCCAATATCCACTGTTGCGTCTGAGTCTGCCTTTAGTACAAGTGGTAGATTGGTGAGTCCTCATCGGAGTCGTCTTCATCCAAAGACGTTGGAAGCGCTAATGTGTGCCCAAAGTTAGTTAATAAACGAAATAAGAGGTAATCAATCAATTCTTTTACTTATAAGTTTATTTTTTTCAATTGTATTGTTGATATGATATGTTATATAAATTAATAAATACAACAATTTGTTCACAAGAGTCCGAAGCATATTGTAAAAGCATCGAATATGACCGTGATGATGGTAACGAGGTACTAAATTGATATACAAGTTATACGTGATATCATTAACTTTTTTATATAAATTTTGGTGGCTTATAATTTTTTTTGTGTAATTGTAGCAATTGGGGGTCACAATTGTTTGATGACGGTGGTGGTGTCGTTGACGTGACTTGGAAGTTGGAACTTTGGAAGAATGATTTCGTTTATGAAAGTTGAAACATTATATTATTAGTCGTTGTCATTATATTTGTCTATTTGAATTGTTTTGTTTTTATATTTTGGATGCATTTGGTGGTGTTTGGCGTTTCAAGTAAATTTAGATCCGACAATGACATTATTTTTTAAATAACTCGTCATCGTGTGAAATTTAAATGGTAACGGGGACCCCCGCGGTGAAAAATAACCATATAAGGTAAATGGTTATTTAAACGGGTATTTTTCACCGCGGTTATCCCTGCGGTGAAAATTACCCGTTTAAATAACCGTTTATGCTAAACGGGGATACCTGTTTCCTCGCGATTTTCCCTGATTACCCGATGGGGATCCCCGTTTAAATCCCCGCAGTTTTTTAAGCGGGGACAGGTACGGGTTTTTTAAACGGGGACGGGGGACCAATACCCGGCCCGAACCCAGCCCGTTGCCATCCCTAGTCTTCTTGCAATGCTTTGGTGAGGTTGCAACCATAGGGTGATGTCTTGAAGTCCATGGAATAAAGATAGGCAGCAACTAGGCGTGACTTAGCTTCCAACGTGCATCTAGGTGTTATGGTCTTCAATGGGCAGTAACTTGTCATGAAAAGTCACATTTGTGGAAGGTAACCTTTTATCATTTGAGCTACTTTCCATGTGTTTGAGCTGAAGATGAGTTGGCCAAAGATGAATTACATGTATATGAGTCTTAGGACAGCTCATTGTGAAAAGGCACTTCTCGAAATGGCAACTCTTCGCGAAAAGGTATGAATCCACAAAATTTTACCTAGACCATATTTGTAGTGTTCTGTATAGTGATGATGATGGTGCAACTCTCCAGCTGAAATGAGGTCTCTAGCTAGCTCAAAAGTCCAGCTCAAGTGAGCTATGAGCTCGAGGGTCAGCTAACAACTTTTCACCATTTGTTCTTCATGATATCCCGAGTCATCCTATGTAAGTTTTCCTAGCTCCTTATCCTTAGTTAAGCTCAAATTTAGCTCCCATCATGTGGCTGAATATGCACCTACAAAAGAAAGCATAATATAAGCTAAGTATTTAAAGTAAATAACTTATAATATAAAGATGTGGACTATAGATTATATTAATAACTCATGCATCATATGATAATGAATGAATATTAGTTCTAAGCCAAAAACTAAAATGAAAGCAATCTTTGAAAGAGTTTATTATACAAAATTTTTTAGTACAAATGCCATGGAGGTGCCTATTTATAGTGTTGATAGGCACCATATGAAGATTTTTTACAATTATAATAAAACAATCTCCTAAATGCAATTTAATTCAATTAAATGACTTGCCATTCTTCTAACCCTTTGATGGTTGCCCATGTAGATTGAAAATGGATGAATAATGACATGATCTCTATTATGAGTTTCGGATCATATATATGATTGCCCAATCTTGATTCTAGTAAGAACTTCGTAGTGCTTTTGATTGAAGACTGAATATGTACAAACAACGTTATAAGTAGGGAAATATGTATATTTAAATATGTGTATGAAAGTAATGGAAACGATAGAATGAAGTTGAAGTGGATTGTAAATGAAAAGAGTGTGGTGATGATTGTGGTTGATTGTATGTAAGGAAAATGGTGAAGGATGTTTGTGGTTGGCGTGGACAATGATAGTAATTCAAAGGATGGATTGTGACCCTCTAACTATATATTAGTTAGAAACCAACAATATACTAAAGATGGAATCGAAGTGATAGAGGGTGGAACGTGACCCACTAGCTATTGTAGAGCTAGGAACCAAAGCTATAACAAATGCCATGGAGGTGCCTATTTATAGTGTTGATAGGCACCATATGAAGAGTTTTTAGAATTAAAATAAATCAATGACCTAAATGAAATTTAATTCAATTAAATGACTTGTCATTCTTCTTACACTTTGATGGTTATCCATGTAGATCAAAAATGGATTAATAATGATATGATCTCGATTATGAATTTTGGATCATATATATGATTGCCCGATCTTGATTCTAGTAAGAAAGTTCACAGTGCTTTGATTGAAGACTGGAAATGTACAAACAACGTTATAAGAGGGAAATATGTATATTTAAATATGTGTATGAAAGTAATGGAAACGATTGAATGAAGATGAAGTGGAAAGTAAATGAAAGAAGTGTGGTGATGATAGTGGTTGATTGGATGTAAGGAAAATGGTAAAGGATGTTTGTGGTTGGCGTGGACAATGATAGTAATTCAAAGGATGGATTGTGACCCTCTAACTATATTCGAGTTAGAAACCAACAATATACTAAAGATGGAATCGAAGTTATAGAGGGTGGAACATGACCCACTAGCTATAGTAGAGCTAGGAATCAACGATATAACAAGACGAAAAGGATGAAGGCTTCAAGACCTACAAGAAACCGATAAAGTTCTAACCAAGAACTGAAATGAAATCAATCTTTCAAAGAGTTTATTATGCAAAAAGTTCTTAGTACAAATGCCACGGAGGTGCCTATTTATAGTGTTGATAGGCACTATCTGAATAATTTTTACAATTAACATAAAACAATCTTCTAAATGCAATTTAATTTAATTAAATGACTTGTCGTTATTCTAACCCTTTGATAGTTTCCCATGTAGATTGAAAATGGATGAATAATGATATGATCTCGATTATGAGTTTCGGATCATATATATGATTACCCAATCTTGATTCTAGTAAGAACTTCGCAGTTCTTTGATTTAAGACTAAAAATGTACAAACAACGTTATAAGAGGGAAATATGTATATTTAAATATGTATATGAAAGTAATGGAAATGATAGAATGAAGTTGAAGTGGATTGTAAATGAAAGAAGTGTGGTGATGATAGTGGTTAATTGGATGTAAGGAAAATGGTGAAGAATGTTTGTGGTTGACGTGGACAATGATAGTAATTCAAAGGATAGATTGTGACCCTCTAACTATATATGAGTTAGAAACCAACAATATACTAAAGATGGAATCGAAGTGATAGAGGGTGGAACGTGACCCACTAGCTATAGTAAAGCTAGGAACCAAAGATATAACAAGATGAAATGGATGACGAATTCAAGACAGATAAGAAACCGATAGAGTTCTAATCCAAGAATTAAAATGAAAGCAATCCTTCAGAGAGTTTATTATGCAAAAAGTTCTTAGTACAAATGCAATGGAGGTGCCAATTTATAGTGCTGATAGGCACCATATGAAGAGTTTTTACAATTAAAATAAAACAATGACCTAAATGAAATTTAATTCAATTAAATGACTTGTCATTCTTCTTACACTTTGATGGTTGCCCATGTAGATTGAAAAAGGATTAAGAATGATATGATCTCGATTATGAGTTTTAGATCATATATATGATTGCCCGATCTTGATTCTAGTAAGAACTTCGCAGTGCTTTGATTAAAGACTGAAAATGTACAAACAACTTATAAGAAGGGAAATATGTATATTTAAATATGTGTATGAAAGTAATGGAAATGATATAATGAAGTTGAAGTGGATTGTAAATGAAAGAAGTGTGGTGATGATAGTGGTTGATTGGATGTAAAGAAAATGAAGGATGCTTGTGGATGGCATGGAGAATGATAGTATTCAAAGGATGGATTGTGACCCTCTAACAATATATGAGTTAGGAACCAACAATATACTAAAGATGGCTTCGATGTGATAGAGGGTGGAACCTAACACACTAGCTATAGTAGAGCTAGGAACCAACGCTATAATAAGATGAAATGGATGAAAACTTCAAGATCGACAAGAAACTGATAGAGCTCTAATCCAAGAACTAAAATGAATGCAATCTTTCAAAGAGTTTTTTATGAAAAAAGTTCTTAGCACAAATGTCGTGCAGGTTGCTATTTATAGTGTTGATAGGCAACATATGAAGTGTTTTTACAATTAAAATAAAACAATCACCTAAATGCAATTTAATTCAATTAAATGATTTGTCATTCTTCTAACCCTTTGATTGTTGCCCATGTAGATTGAAAATGGATGAATAATTATATGATCTCGATTTTGAGTTCCAGATCATATATATGATTGTCCGATCTTGATTCTAGTAAGAACTTCGCAGTGCTTTGATTGAAGACTGAATATGTACAAACAACGTTATAAGAAGGGAAATATGTATATTTAAATATGTGTATGAAAGTAATGGAAATGATATAATGAAGTTGAAGTGGATTGTAAATGAAAGAAGTGTGGTGATGATAGTGTTTGATTGGATATAACGAAAATGGTGAAGGATGCTTGTGGATAGCATGGAGAACGATAGTATTCAAAGGATGGATTGTGACCCTCTAACTATATATGAGTTAGGAACCAACAATATACTAAAGATGGAATCGATGTGATAGAGGGTGGAATGTAACACACTAGCTATATTAGAGCTAGGAACTAACGCTATAATAAGATGAAATGGATGAAAGCTTCAAGATCGACAAGAAACCGATAGAGATCTAATCCAAGAACCAAATTTCGTGCAGGTTGCTATTTATAGTGTTGATAGGCAACATATGAAGTGTTTTTACAATTAAAATAAAACAATCACCTAAATGCAATTTAATTCAATTAAATGACTTGTCATTCTTCTAACCCTTTGATGGTTGCCCATGTAGATTGAAAATGGATGAATAATCATATGATCTCGATTATGAGTTTCAGATAATATATATGATTGCCAGATCTTGATTCTAGTAAGAACTTCGCAGTGCTTTGATTTAAGACTGAAAATGTTCAAACAACATTATAAGAAGGGAAATATGTATATTTAAATATGTGTTTGAAACTAATGGAAATGATAGAATCAAGTTGAAGTGGATTGTAAATGAAAGAAGTGTGGTGATTATAGTGGTTGATTGGATGTAAGGAAAATGGTGAAGGATATTTATGGTCGGCGTGGACAATGATAGTAATTCAAAGGATGGTTGTAACCCACTAACTATATATGAGTTAGAAACCAACAATATACTAAAGATGGAAAAGTGATAGAGGGTGGTACGTAACCCACTAGCTATAGTAGAGCTAGGAACCAACGCTATAACAAGATGAAATGGATGAAAGCTTCAAGATCGACAAGAAACCGATAGAGTTCTAATCCAATAACTAAAATGAATTCAATCTTTTAAAGAGTTTATTATGAACGGAGTATTTAGTACAAATGTCGTGGAGGTGCCTATTTATAGTGTTGATAGGCACCATATGAAGAGTTTTTACAATTAAAATGAAACAATCACCTAAATGCAATTTAATTCAATTCAATGACTTGTCATTCTTCTTACCCTTTGATGGTTGCCCGTGTAGATTGAAAATGGATGAATAATGATATGATCTCGATTATGAGTTTCAGATCATATATACGATTGCCCGATCTTGATTCTAGTAAGAACTTCGGAATGCTTTGATTTAAGACTAAAAATGTACAAACAATGTTATAAGAAGGGAAATGTGTATATTTAAATATGTGTATGTAGGTAATGGAAATGATAGAATGAAGTTGAAGTGGATTGTAAAAGAAAAAAGTGTGGTGATGATAGTGGTTAATTGGATGTAACGAAAATGGTGAAGGATGTTTGTGGTTGGAGTGGACAATGATGGTAATTTAAAGAATGGATTGTGACCCTCTAACTATATATGAGTTAGAAACCAATAATATACTAATGATGGAATCGAAGTGATGGAGGGTGGAACGTGACCCACTAGCTATAGTAGAGATAAGAACCAACGCTATAACAAGATGAAATGGATGACGAATTCAAGATCGACAAGAAACGGATAGAGTTCTAATCCAAGAACTAAAATGAATGCAATTTTTGAAAGAGTTTATTATGAAAAAAGTTCTTAGAACAAATGTCGTGGAGGTGCCTATTTATGGTGTTGATAGGCACCATATGAAGAGCTTTTACAATTAAAATAAAATAATCTCCTAAATTCAATTTAATTCAATTAAATGATTTGTCATTCTTCAAACCTTTTGATGGTTGCCCATGTAGATTGAAAATGGATGAATAATGATATGATCTCGATTATGAGTTTTAGATCATATATATGATTGCCCGATCTTGATTCTATTAAGAATTTCGTAGTTCTTTGATTTAAGACTAAAAATTTACAAACAACATTATAAGAAGGGAATTATGTATATTTAAATATGTATATGAAATTAATGGAAATGATAGAATCAAGTTGAAGTGGATTGTAAATGAAAGAAGTGTGGTGGTGATAGTGGTTGATTTGATGTAAGGAAAATGGTGAAGGATGTTTGTGGTTGGCCTGGACAATGATAGTAATTCAAAGGATGGTTGTGACCCTCTAACTATATATGAGTTAGAAACCAACAATATACTAAAGATGGAATCAATGTGATAGAGGGTGGAACGTAACCCACTAGCTATAGTAGAGTTAGGAACCAACGCTATAACAAGATGAAAAAGATGAAAGCTTCAAGATCGACAAGAAACCGATAGAGTTCTAATCCAAGAACTAAAATGAATGCAATCTTTTAAAGAGTTTATTATGAAAGAAGTTCTTAGTACAAATGTCGTTGAGGTGCCTATTTATAGTGTTGATAGGCACCATATGAAGACTTTTTAGAATTAAAATAAAACAATCACCTAAATGCAATTTAATTCAATTCAATGACTTGTCATTCTTCTTACCCTTTGATGGATGCCCATGTAGATTGAAAATGGATGAATAATGATATGATCTCGATTATGAGTTTCAGATCATATATATGATTGCCCGATCTTGATTCTATTAAGAACTTCGCAGTGCTTTTGATTGAAGACTGAATATGTACAAACAACGTTATAAAAAGGGAAATATGTATATTTAAATATGTGTATGTAGGTAATGGAAATGATAGAATAAAGTTGAAGTGGATTGTAAAAGAAAGAAGTGTGGTGATGATAGTGGTTAATTGGATGTAACGAAAATGGTGAAGGATGTTTGTGGTTGGCGTTGAGAATGATAGTATTCAACGGATGGATTGTTACCTTCTAACTATATATGAGTTAGGAACGAACAATATACTAAAGATGGAATCGAAGTGATACAGGGTGGAACGTAACCCACTCGCTATTGTATAGCTAGGAACCAATGCTATGACAAGATGAAATGGATGAAAGCTTCAAGATCGACAAGAAACCGATAGAGTTCTAATCCAAGAATTTAAATGAATGAAATTTTTGAATGAGTTTATTATGAAAAAAGTTCTTAGTACAAATGTCGTGGAGGTGCCTATATATAGTGTTGATAGGCACCATATTAAGAGTTTTTACAATTAAATGACTTTTCATTCTTCAAACCTTTTGATGTTTGCCCATGTAGATTGAAAACGGATGAATAATAATATGATCTCGATTATGAGTTTTAGATCATATATATGATTGCCCGATCTTGATTCTTTTAATAACTTCGCAATTCTTTGATTTAAGACTGGAAATTTACAAACAACGTTATAAGAAGGGAAATATGTATATTTAAATATGTGTATGAAAGTAGTGAAAATGATAGAATGAAGTTGACATGGATTGTAAATGAAAGAAGTGTGCTGATGATAGTGGTTGATTGGATGTAACGAAAATGGTGAAGGATGTTTGTGGTTGGCATGGAGAATGATAGTAATTCAAAGGATGGATTGTGAATGTCTAACTATATATGAGTTAGGAACCAACGATATACTAAAGATGGAGTCGAAGTGATAGAGGGTGGAACGCGACCCACTAGCTATAGTAGAGCTAGGAACCAACGCTATAACAAGATGAAATGGATGAAGCCTTCAAGACCTACAAGAAACCGAAAGAGTTCTAATCCAAGATCTAAAATGAAAGTAATAATTCAAAGAGTTTATTATGCAAAAAGTTCTTAGTACAAATTCCATGGAGGTGCCTATTTATAGTGTTGAAATGCACCATATGAAGAGTTTTTACAATTAAAATAAAACAATCTCCTAAATACAATTTAATTCAATTAAATGACTTGTCATTCTTCTAACCTTTTGATGGTTGCCCATGAAGATTGAAAATGGATGAAAAATGATATGATCTCGATTATGAGTTTCAGATCATATATATGATTGTCCGATCTTGATTCTATTAAGAACTTCGCAGTGCTTTGATTGAAGACTGAAAATGTACAAACAATGTTATAAGAAGGGAAATATGTATATTTAAATATGTGTATGAAAGTAATGAAAATGATAGAATAAAGTTGACGTGGATTGTATATGAAAGAAGTGTGCTGATGATTGTGGTTGATTGGATGTAACGAAAATGGTGAAGGATGTTTGTGGTGTTCGTGGAGAATGATAGTAATTCAAAGGATGGATTGTGAATGTCTAACTATATATGAGTTAGGAAACAACAATTTACTAAAGATGGAATCGAAGTGATAGAGGGTGGAACGTGACCCACTAGCTATAGTAGAGCTAAGAACCAACGCTATAATATGATGAAATGGATGAAGCCTTCATGACCTACAAGAAACCGATAGAGTTCTAGTCCAAGAACTAAAATGAAAGCAATAATTCAAAGAGTTTGTTATGCAAAATGTTCTTAGAACAAATGCCATGAAGGTGCCTATTTATAGTGTTGATAGGCACCATATGAAGAGTTTTTACAATTAAAATAAAACAATCTCCTAAATACAATTTAATTCAATTAAATGACTCGTCATTCTTCAAACCTTTTGATGGTTGCCCATGTAGATTTAAAATGGTTGACTAATGATATTATCTTGATTATGAGTTTCAGATCATATATATGATTGCCCGATCTTGATTCTATTAAGAACTTCGCAATGCTTTGATTTAAGAGTGAAAATTTACAAACAACGTTATAAGAAGGGAAATATTTATATTTAAATATGTGTATGAAAGTAGTGGAAATGATAAAATGAAGTTCAAGTGGATTGTAAATGAAAGAAGTATGGTGATGATAGTGGTTGATTGGATGTAAGGAAAATGGTGAAGGATATTTGTAGTTGGCGTGGTCAATGATGGTAATTTAAAGAATGGATTGTGACCCTCTAACTATATATGAGTTAGAAACCAAAAATATACTAATGATGGAATCGAAGTGATGGAGGGTGAAACGTGACCCACTAGCTATAGTATAGCTAGAACCAACGCTATAACAAGATGATATGGATGATGAATTCAAGACCGACAAGAAACCGATAGAGTTCTAATCCAATAACTAAAATGAAAGCAACCATTAAGAGAGTTTATTATGCAAAAAGTTCTTAATACAAATGCAACAGTGGTGCCTGTTTATAGTGTTGATGGGCACCGTATGAAGAGTTTTTACAATTAAAATAAAACAATCACTTAATGCAATTATATCAATTAAATAACTTGTCATTCTTCTTACACTTTGATGGTTGCCCATGTAGATTGAAAATGGATGAATAATGACATGATCTCGATTTTGAGTTTGTATTATATATATGATTGCCTGATCTTGATTCATGTAAGAACTTCGCAGTGCTTTCATTGAAGACTGAAAATGTACAAACAACGTTATAAGAAGGGAAATATGTATATTTAAATATGTGTATAAAAGTAATGGAAATGATAGAATGATGTTGAAGTGGATTATAAATGAAAAAAGTGTGGTGATGATAGTGGTTGATTGAATGTAAGGAAAATGATAAAGGACATTTGTGGTTGGCGTGGACAATGATAGTAATTCAAAGGATGGATTGTGACCCTCTAACTATATTTAAGTTAGAAACAAACAATATACTAAAGATGAAATCGAAGTGATAGAGGGTGGGACGTGACCCACTAACTATAGTAGAGTTAGGAACCAACACAATAAACAAGATAAAATGGATGAAGGCTTAAAGAACTACAAGAAACTGATATAGTTCTAATCCAAAAACTAAAATGAAAGCAATATTTGAAAGAGTTTATTATGCAAAAATTTCTTAGTACAAATGCCATGGAGGTGCCTATTTATAGTGTTGATAGGCACCATATGAATATTTTTTACAATTATAATAAAACAATCTCCTAAATGCAATTTAATTCAATTAAATGACTTGTCATTCTTCTAACCCTTTGATGGTTGCCCATGTAGATTGAAAATGGATGAATAATGATATGATCTCTATTATGAATTTCGGATCATATATATGATTTCCCAATCTTGATTCTAGTAAGAACTTCGCAGTGCTTTTGATTGAAGACTGAATATGTACAAACAACGTTATAAGAAGGGAAATATGTATATTTAAATATGTGTATGAAAGTAATGGAAACGATAGACTGAATTTGAAGTGGATTGTAAATGAAAGGAGTGTGGTGATGATTGTGGTTGATTAGATGTAAGGAAAATTGTGAAGAATGTTTATGGTTAGCGTGGACAATGATAGTAATTCAAAGGATGGATTGTGACCCTCTAACTATATATTAGTTAGAAACCAACAATATACTAAAGATGGAATCGAAGTGATAGAGGGTGGAACGTGACCCACTAGCTATTGTAGAGCTAGGAACCAAAGCTATAACAAGATGAAATGGATGTCGAAATCTAGACCGACAAGAAACCGATAGAGTTTTAATCCAAGAACTAAAATGAATGCAATCTTTCAGAAAGTTTATTATGCAAAAAGGTCTTAGTACAAAAGCCATAGAGGTGCCTATTTATAGTGTTGATAGGCACCATACGAAGAGTTTTTAGAATTAAAATAAATCCATGACCTAAATGAAATTTAATTCAATTAAATGACTTGTCATTATTCTTACACTTTGATGGTTGTCCATGTAGATTAAAAATGGATTAATAATGATATGATCTCGATTATGAGTTTTGGATCATTTATATGATTGCCCGATCTTGATTCTAGTAAGAAAGTTCACAGTGCTTTGATTGAAGACTGGAAATGTACAAACAACGTTATAAGAGGGAAATATGTATATTTAAATATGTGTATGAAAGTAATGGAAACGATTGAATGAAGATGAAGTGGAAAGTAAATGAAAGAAGTGTGGTGATGATAGTGGTTGATTGGATGTAAGGAAAATGGTAAAGGATGTTTGTGGTTGGCGTGGACAATGATAGTAATTCAAAGGATGGATTGTGACCCTCTAACTATATTTGAGTTAGAAACCAACAATATACTAAAGATGGAATCGAAGTTATAGAGGGTGGAACATGACCCACTAGCTATAGTAGAGCTAGGAATCAACGCTATAACAAGACGAAAAGGATGAAGGCTTCAAGAGCTACAAGAAACCGATAAAGTTCTAACCAAGAACTAAAATGAAAGCAATCTTTCAAAGAGTTTATTATGCAAAAAGTTCTTAGTACAAATACCATAGAGGTGCCTATTTATAGTGTTGATAGGCACTATGTGAATAGTTTTTACAATTAAAATAAAACAATCTTCTAAATGCAATTTAATTTAATTAAATGACTTGTCATTCTTCTAACCCTTTGATAGTTTCCCATGTAGATTGAAAATGGATGACTAATGATATGATCTCGATTATGTGTTTCGGATCATATATATGATTACCCAATCTTGATTCTAGTAAGAACTTCACAGTGCTTTTATTTAAGACAAAAAATGTACAAACAACGTTATAAGAGGGAAATATGTATATTTAAATATGTGTATGAAAGTAATGGAAACGATAGAATGAAGATGAAGTGGAAAGTAAATTAAAGAAGTGTGGTGATGATAGTGGTTGATTGGATGTAAGGAAAATGGTAAAGGATGTTTGTGGTTGGCGTAGACAATGATAGTAATTCAAAGGATGGATTGTGACCCTCTAACTATATATTAGATAGAAACCAACAGTATACTAAAGATGGAATCGAAGTGATAGAGGGTGGAACATGACCCACAAGCTATTGTAGAGCTAGGAACCAAAGCTATAACAAGATGAAATGGATGTCGAAATCTAGACCGACAAGAAACCGATAGAGTTTTAATCCAAGAACTAAAATGAATGCAATCTTTCAGAAAGTTTATTATGCAAAAAGGTCTTAGTACAAATGCCATGGAGGTGCCTATTTATAGTGTTGATAGGCACCATATGAAGGGTTTTTAGAATTAAAATAAATCAATGACCTAAATGGAATTTAATTCAATTAAATGACTTGTCATTCTTCTTACACTTTGATGGTTGTCCATGTAGATTAAAAATGGATTAATAATGATATGATCTCGATTATGAGTTTTGGATCATATATATGATTTCCCGATCTTGATTCTAGTAAGAAAATTCACAGTGCTTTGATTGAAGACTGGAAATGTACAAACAACGTTATAAGAGGGAAATATGTATATTTAAATATGTGTATGAAAGTAATGGAAACGATAGAATGAAGATGAAGTGGAAAGTAAATGAAAGAAGTGTGGTGATGATAGTGGTTGATTGGATGTAAGGAAAATGGTAAAGGATGTTTGTGGTTGGCGTGGGCAATGATAGTAATTCAAAGGATGGATTGTGACCCTCTAACTATATTCGAGTTAGAAACCAACATTATACTAAAGATGGAATCGAAGTTATAGAGGGTGGAACATGACCCACTAGCTATAGTAGAGCTAGGAATCAACGCTATAACAAGATGAAATGGATGAAGGCTTCAAGACCTACAAGAAACCGATAAAGTTCTAACCAAGAACTAAAATGAAAGCAATATTTCAAAGAGTTTATTATACAAAAAGTTCTTAGTACAAATACAATGGAGGTGCCTATTTATAGTGTTGATAGGCACTATGTGAATAGTTTTTACAATTAAAATAAAACAATCTTCTAAATACAATTTAATTCAATTAAATGACTTGTCATTCTTCTAACCCTTTGATAGTTTCCCATGTAGATTGAAAATGGATAACTAATGATATGATCTCGATTATGTGTTTCGGATCATATTTATGATTACCCAATCTTGATTCTAGTAAGAACTTCGCAGTGCTTTGATTTAAGACTAAAAATGTACAAACAACGTTATAAGAGGGAAATATATATATTTAAATATGTGTATGAAAGTATTGGAAACGATAGAATGAAGATGAAGTGGAAAGTAAATTAAAGAAGTGTGGTGATGATAGTGGTTGATTGGATGTAAGGAAAATGGTAAAGGATGTTTGTGGTTGGCGTGGACAATGATAGTAATTCAAAGGATGGATTGTGACCCTCTAACTATATATTAGTTAGAAACCAAAAATATACTAAAGATGGAATCGAAGTGATAGAGGGTGGAACGTGACCCACAAGCTATTGTAGAGCTAGGAACCAAAGCTATAACAAGATGAAATGGATGTCGAAATCTAGACCGACAAGAAACCGATAGAGTTTTAATCCAAGAACTAAAATGAATGCAATCTTTCAGAAAGTTTATTATGCAAAAAGGTCTTAGTACAAATGCCATGGAGGTGCCTATTTATAGTGTTGATAGGCACCATATGAAGGGTTTTTAGAATTAAAATAAATCAATGAGCTAAATGAAATTTAATTCAATTAAATGACTTGTCATTCTTCTTACACTTTGATGGTTGTCTATGTAGATTAAAAATGGATTAATAATGATATGATCTCGATTATGAGTTTTGGATCATATATATGATTGCCCGATCTTGATTCTAGTAAGAAAATTCACAGTGCTTTGATTGAAGACTGGAAATGTACAAACAACGTTATAAGAGGGAAATATGTATATTTAAATATGTGTATGAAAGTAATGGAAACGATAGAATGAAGATGAAGTGGAAAGTAAATGAAAGAAGTGTGGTGATGATAGTGGTTGATTGGATGTAAGGAAAATGGTAAAGGATGTTTGTGGTTGGCATGGGCAATGATAGTAATTTAAAGGATGGATTGTGACCCTCTAACTATATTCGAGTTAGAAACCAACATTATACTAAAGATGGAATCAAAGTTATAGAGGGTGGAACATGACCCACTAGCTATAGTAGAGCTAGGAATCAACGCTATAACAAGATGAAATGGATGAAGGCTTCAAGACCTACAAGAAACCGATAAAGTTCTAACCAAGAACTAAAATGAAAGTAATATTTCAAAGAGTTTATTATAAAAAAAGTTATTAGTACAAATACCATGGATGTGCCTATTTATAGTGTTGATAGGCACTATGTGAATAGTTTTTACAATTAAAATAAAACAATCTTCTAAATACAATTTAATTCAATTAAATGACTTGTCATTCTTCTAACCCTTTGATAGTTTCCCATGTAGATTGAAAATGGATGACTAATGATATGATCTCGATTATGTGTTTCGGATCATATATATGATTACCCAATCTTGATTCTAGTAAGAACTTCGCAGTTCTTTGATTTAAGACAAAAAATGTACAAACAACGTTATAAGAGGGAAATATGTATATTTAAATGTGTATGAAAGTAATGGAAACGATAGAATGAAGATGAAGTGGAAAGTAAATGAAAGAAGTGTGGTGATGATAGTGGTTGATTGGATGTAAGGAAAATGGTAAAGGATGTTTGTGGTTGGCATGGGCAATGATAGTAATTTAAAGGATGGATTGTGACCCTCTAACTATATTCGAGTTAGAAACCAACATTATACTAAAGATGGAATCGAAGTTATAGAGGGTGGAACATGACTCACTAGCTATAGTAGAGCTAGGAATCAACGCTATAATAAGATGAAATGGATGAAGGCTTCAAGACCTACAAGAAACCGATAAAGTTCTAACCAAGAACTAAAATGAAAGTAATATTTCAAAGAGTTTATTATACACAAAGTTATTAGTACAAATACCATGGATGTGCCTATTTATAGTGTTGATAGGCACTATGTGAATAGTTTTTACAATTAAAATAAAACAATCTTCTAAATACAATTTAATTCAATTAAATGACTTGTCATTCTTCTAACCCTTTGATAGTTTCCCATGTAGATTGAAAATGGATGACTAATGATATGATCTCGATTATGTGTTTCGGATCATATATATGATTACCCAATCTTGATTCTAGTAAGAACTTCGCAGTGCTTTGATTTAAGACTAAAAATGTACAAACAACGTTATAACAGGGAAATATGTATATTTAAATATCTGTATGAAAGTAATGGAAATGATAGAATGAAGATGAAGTGGAAAGTAAATTAAAGAAGTGTGGTGATGATAGTGGTTGATTGGATGTAAGGAAAATGGTAAAGGATGTTTGTGGTTGGCGTGGACAATGATAGTAATTCAAAGGATGGATTGTGACCCTCTAACTATATATTAGTTAGAAACCAACAATATACTAAAGATGGAATCGAAGTGATAGAGGGTGGAACGTGACCCACAAGCTATTGTAGAGCTAGGAACCAAAGCTATAACAAGATGAAATGGATGTCGAAATCTAGACCGACAAGAAATCGATAGAGTTTTAATCCAAGAACTAAAATGAATGCAATCTTTCAGAAAGTTTATTATGCAAAAAGGTCTTAGTACAAATGCCATGGAGGTGCCTATTTATAGTGTTGATAGGCACCATATGAAGGGTTTTTAGAATTAAAATAAATCAATGACCTAAATGAAATTTAATTCAATTAAATGACTTGGCATTCTTCTTACACTTTGATGGTTGTCCATGTAGATTAAAAATGGATTAATAATGATATGATCTCGATTATGAGTTTTGGATCATATATATGATTGCCCGATCTTGATTCTAGTAAGAAAATTCACAGTGCTTTGATTGACGACTGGAAATGTACAAACAACGTTATAAGAGGGAAATATGTATATTTAAATATGTGTATGAAAGTAATGGAAACGATAGAATGAAGATGAAGTGGAAAGTAAATGAAAGAAGTGTGGTGATGATAGTGGTTGATTGGATGTAAGGAAAATGGTAAAGGATGTTTGTGGTTGGCATGGGCAATGATAGTAATTTAAAGGATGGATTGTGACCCTCTAACTATATTCGAGTTAGAAACCAACATTATACTAAAGATGGAATCGAAGTTATAGAGGGTGGAACATGACCCACTAGCTATAGTAGAGCTAGGAATCAACGCTATAACAAGATGAAATGGATGAAGGCTTCAAGACCTACAAGAAACCGATAAAGTTCTAACCAAGAACTAAAATGAAAGTAATATTTCAAAGAGTTTATTATACAAAAAGTTATTAGTACAAATACCATGGATGTGCCTATTTATAGTGTTGATAGGCACTATGTGAATAGTTTTTACAATTAAAATAAAACAATCTTCTAAATACAATTTAATTCAATTAAATGACTTGTCATTCTTCTAACCCTTTGATAGTTTCCCATGTAGATTGAAAATGGATGACTAATGATATGATCTCGATTATGTGTTTCGGATCATATATATGATTACCCAATCTTGATTCTAGTAAGAACTTCGCAGTGCTTTGATTTAAGACTAAAAATGTACAAACAACGTTATAACAGGGAAATATGTATATTTAAATATCTGTATGAAAGTAATGGAAATGATAGAATGAAGATGAAGTGGAAAGTAAATTAAAGAAGTGTGGTGATGATAGTGGTTGATTGGATGTAAGGAAAATGGTAAAGGATGTTTGTGGTTGGCGTGGACAATGATAGTAATTCAAAGGATGGATTGTGACCCTCTAACTATATATTAGTTAGAAACCAACAATATACTAAAGATGGAATCGAAGTGATAGAGGGTGGAACGTGACCCACAAGCTATTGTAGAGCTAGGAACCAAAGCTATAACAAGATGAAATGGATGTCGAAATCTAGACCGACAAGAAATCGATAGAGTTTTAATCCAAGAACTAAAATGAATGCAATCTTTCAGAAAGTTTATTATGCAAAAAGGTCTTAGTACAAATGCCATGGAGGTGCCTATTTATAGTGTTGATAGGCACCATATGAAGGGTTTTTAGAATTAAAATAACTCAATGACCTAAATGAAATTTAATTCAATTAAATGACTTGTCATTCTTCTTACACTTTGATGGTTGTCCATGTAGATTAAAAATGGATTAATAATGATATGATCTCGATTATGAGTTTTGGATCATATATATGATTGCCCGATCTTGATTCTAGTAAGAAAATTCACAGTGCTTTGATTGACGACTGGAAATGTACAAACAACGTTATAAGAGGGAAATATGTATATTTAAATATGTGTATGAAAGTAATGGAAACGATAGAATGAAGATGAAGTGGAAAGTAAATGAAAGAAGTGTGGTGATGATAGTGGTTGATTGGATGTAAGGAAAATGGTAAAGGATGTTTGTGGTTGGCATGGGCAATGATAGTAATTTAAAGGATGGATTGTGACCCTCTAACTATATTCGAGTTAGAAACCAACATTATACTAAAGATGGAATCGAAGTTATAGAGGGTGGAACATGACCCACTAGCTATAGTAGAGCTAGGAATCAACGCTATAACAAGATGAAATGGATGAAGGCTTCAAGACCTACAAGAAACCGATAAAGTTCTAACCAAGAACTAAAATGAAAGTAATATTTCAAAGAGTTTATTATACAAAAAGTTATTAGTACAAATACCATGGATGTGCCTATTTATAGTGTTGATAGGCACTATGTGAATAGTTTTTACAATTAAAATAAAACAATCTTCTAAATACAATTTAATTCAATTAAATGACTTGTCATTCTTCTAACCCTTTGATAGTTTCCCATGTAGATTGAAAATGGATGACTAATGATATGATCTCGATTATGTGTTTCGGATCATATATATGATTACCCAATCTTGATTCTAGTAAGAACTTCACAGTGCTTTTATTTAAGACAAAAAATGTACAAACAACGTTATAAGAGGGAAATATGTATATTTAAATATGTGTATGAAAGTAATGGAAATGATAGAATGAAGATGAAGTGGAAAGTAAATTAAAGAAGTGTGGTGATGATAGTTGTTGATTGGATGTAAGGAAAATGGTAAAGGATGTTTGTGGTTGGCGTGGACAATGATAGTAATTCAAAGGATGGATTGTGACCCTCTAACTATATATTAGTTAGAAACCAACAATATACTAAAGATGGAATCGAAGTGATAGAGGGTGGAACGTGACCCACAAGCTATTGTAGAGCTAGGAACCAAAGCTATAACAAGATGAAATGGATGTCAAAATCTAGACCGACAAGAAACTGATAGAGTTTTAATCCAAGAACTAAAATGAATGCAATCTTTCAGAAAGTTTATTATGCAAAAAGGTCTTAGTACAAATGCCATGGAGGTGCCTATTTATAGTGTTGATAGGCACCATATGAAGGGTTTTTAGAATTAAAATAAATCAATGACCTAAATGAAATTTAATTCAATTAAATGACTTGTCATTCTTCTTACACTTTGATGGTTGTCCATGTAGATTAAAAATGGATTAATAATGATATGATCTTGATTATGAGTTTTGGATCATATATGATTGCCCGATCTTGATTCTAGTAAGAAAATTCACAGTGCTTTGATTGAAGACTGGAAATGTACAAACAACGTTATAAGAGGGAAATATGTATATTTAAATATGTGTACGAAAGTAATGGAAACGATAGAATGAAGATGAAGTGGAAAGTAAACGAAAGAAGTGTGGTGATGATAGTGGTTGATTGGATGTAAGGAAAATGGTAAAGGATGTTTGTGGTTGGCGTGGGCAATGATTGTAATTCAAAGGATGGATTGTGACCCTCTAACTATATTCGAGTTAGAAACCAACATTATACTAAAGATGGAATCGAAGTTATAGAGGGTGGAACATGACCCTCTAGCTATAGTAGAGCTAGGAATCAACGCTATAACAAGATGAAATGGATGAAGGCTTCAAGACCTATAAGAAACCGATAAAGTTCTAACCAAGAACTAAAATGAAAGCAATATTTCAAAGAGTTTATTATACAAAAAGTTCTTAGTACAAATACCGTGGAGGTGCCTATTTATAGTGTTGATAGGCACTATGTGAATAGTTTTTACAATTAAAATAAAACAATCTTCTAAATACAATTTAATTCAATTAAATGACTTGTCATTCTTCTAACCCTTTGATAGTTTCCCATGTAGATTGAAAATGGATGACTAATGATATGATCTCGATTATGTGTTTCGGATCATATATATGATTACCCAATCTTGATTCTAGTAAGAACTTCACAGTGCTTTTATTTAAGACAAAAAATGTACAAACAACGTTATAAGAGGGAAATATGTATATTTAAATATGTGTATGAAAGTAATGGAAATGATAGAATGAAGATGAAGTGGAAAGTAAATTAAAGAAGTGTGGTGATGATAGTTGTTGATTGGATGTAAGGAAAATGGTAAAGGATGTTTGTGGTTGGCGTGGACAATGATAGTAATTCAAAGGATGGATTGTGACCCTCTAACTATATATTAGTTAGAAACCAACAATATACTAAAGATGGAATCGAAGTGATAGAGGGTGGAACGTGACCCACAAGCTATTGTAGAGCTAGGAACCAAAGCTATAACAAGATGAAATGGATGTCAAAATCTAGACCGACAAGAAACTGATAGAGTTTTAATCCAAGAACTAAAATGAATGCAATCTTTCAGAAAGTTTATTATGCAAAAAGGTCTTAGTACAAATGCCATGGAGGTGCCTATTTATAGTGTTGATAGGCACCATATGAAGGGTTTTTAGAATTAAAATAAATCAATGACCTAAATGAAATTTAATTCAATTAAATGACTTGTCATTCTTCTTACACTTTGATGGTTGTCCATGTAGATTAAAAATGGATTAATAATGATATGATCTTGATTATGAGTTTTGGATCATATATATGATTGCCCGATCTTGATTCTAGTAAGAAAATTCACAGTGCTTTGATTGAAGACTGGAAATGTACAAACAACGTTATAAGAGGGAAATATGTATATTTAAATATGTGTACGAAAGTAATGGAAACGATAGAATGAAGATGAAGTGGAAAGTAAACGAAAGAAGTGTGGTGATGATAGTGGTTGATTGGATGTAAGGAAAATGGTAAAGGATGTTTGTGGTTGGCGTGGGCAATGATTGTAATTCAAAGGATGGATTGTGACCCTCTAACTATATTCGAGTTAGAAACCAACATTATACTAAAGATGGAATCGAAGTTATAGAGGGTGGAACATGACCCTCTAGCTATAGTAGAGCTAGGAATCAACGCTATAACAAGATGAAATGGATGAAGGCTTCAAGACCTATAAGAAACCGATAAAGTTCTAACCAAGAACTAAAATGAAAGCAATATTTCAAAGAGTTTATTATACAAAAAGTTCTTAGTACAAATACCGTGGAGGTGCCTATTTATAGTGTTGATAGGCACTATGTGAATAGTTTTTACAATTAAAATAAAACAATCTTCTAAATACAATTTAATTCAATTAAATGACTTGTCATTCTTCTAACCCTTTGATAGTTTCCCATGTAGATTGAAAATGGATGACTAATGATATGATCTTGATTATGTGTTTCAGATCATATATATGATTACCGAATCTTGATTCTAGTAAGAACTTCGCAGTGCTTTGATTTAAGACAAAAAAATGTACAAACAACGTTATAAGAGGGAAATATGTATATTTAAATATGTGTATGAAAGTAATGGAAACGATAGAATGAAGATGAAGTGGAAAGTAAATTAAAGAAATGTAGTGATGATAGTGGTTGATTGGATGTAAGGAAAATGGTAAAGGATGTTTGGGGTTGGCGTGGACAATGATAGTAATTCAAAGGATGGATTGTGATCCTCTAACTATATATTAGTTAGAAACCAACAATATACTAAAGATGGAATCAAAGTGATAGAGGGTGGAACGTGACCCACAAGCTATTGTAGAGCTAGGAACCAAAGCTATAACAAGATGAAATGGATGTTGAAATCTAGACCGACAAGAAACTGATAGAGTTTTAATCCAAGAACTAAAATGAATGCAATCTTTCAGAAAGTTTATTATGCAAAAAGGTCTTAGTACAAATGCCATGGAGGTGCCTATTTATAGTGTTGATAGGCACTATATGAAGGGTTTTTAGATTTAAAATAAATCAATGACCTAAATGAAATTTAATTCAATTAAATGACTTGTCATTCTTCTTACACTTTGATGGTTGTCCATGTAGATTAAAAATGGATTAATAATGATATGATCTCGATTATGAGTTTTGGATCATATATATGATTGCCCGATCTTGATTCTAGTAAGAAAATTCACAGTGCTTTAATTGAAGACTGGAAATGTACAAACAACGTTATAAGAGGGAAATATGTATATTTAAATATGTGTATGAAAGTAATGGAAACGATAGAATGAAGATGAAGTGGAAAGTAAATGAAAGAAGTGTGGTGATGATAGTGGTTGATTGGATGTAAGGAAAATGGTAAAGGATGTTTGTGGTTGGCGTGGACAATGATAGTAATTCAAAGGATGGATTGTGACCCTCTAACTATATTCGAGTTAGAAACCAACATTATACTAAAGATGGAATCGAAGTGATAGAGGGTGGAACGTGACCCACTAGCTATAGTAGAACTAGGAACCAAAGCTATAACAAGATGAAATGGATGACAAATTCAAGACAGACAAGAAACTGATAGAGTTCTAATCTAAGAATTAAAATGAAAGCAAACCTTCATAGAGTTTATTATGCAAAAAGTTCTTAGTACAAATGCAATGGAGGTGCCTATCTATAGTGCTGATACAAACCATATGAAGATTTTTTACAATAAAAATAAAACAATGATCTAAATAAAATTTAATTCAATTAAATGACTTGTCATTCTTCTTACACTTTGATGGTTTCCCATGTAGATTGAAAAAGGATTAAGAATGATATGATCTCGATTATGAGTTTTAGATCATATATATGATTGCCCTATCTTGATTCTAGTAAGAACTTCGTAGTGCTTTGATTGAAGACTGAAAATGTACAAACAACGTTATAAGAAGGGAAATATGTATATTTAAATATGTGTATAAAATTAATTGAAATGATATAATGAAGTTGAAATGGATTGTAAATGAAAGAAGTGTGGTGATGATAGTGGTTGATTGGATGTAACGAAAATGAAGGATGCTTGTGGATGGCATGGAGAATGATAGTATTCAAAGGATGGATTGTGACCCTCGAACAATATATGAGTTAGGAACCAACAATATACTAAAGATGGAATCGATGTGATAGAGGGTGGAACGTAACACAATAGCTATAGTAGAGCTAGAAACCAACGCTATAATAAGATGAAATGGATGAAAACTTCAAGATCGACAAGAAACCGATAGAGTTCTAATCCAAGAACTAAAATGAATGCAATCTTTCAAAGAGTTTATTAAGAAAAAAGTTCTTAGTACAAATGTCGTGCATGTTACTATTTATAGTGTTGATGGGCAACATATGAAGTGTTTTTACAATTAAAATAAAACAATCACCTAAATGCAATTTGATTCAATTAAATGACTTGTCATTCTTCTAACCCTTTGATGGTTGCCCATGTAGATTGAAAATGGATGAATAATTATATGATCTCGATTTTGAGTTTCAGATCATATATATGATTGTCCGATCTTGATTCTAGTAAGAACTTCGCAGTGCTTTGATTGAAGACTGAATATGTACAAACAACGTTATAAGAAGGGAAATATGTATATTTAAATATATGTATGAAAGTAATGGAAATGATGTAATGAAGTTGAAGTGGATTGTAAATGAAAGAAGTGTGGTGATGATAGTGGTTGATTGGATGTAACGAAAATGGTGAAGGATGCTTGTGGATGCCATGGAGAATGATAGTATTCAAAGGATGGATTATGACCCTCTAACTATATATGAGTTAGGAACCAACAATATACTAAAGATGGAATCGATGTGATAGAGGGTGGAACGTAACACACTAGCTATAGTAGAGCTAGGAACCAACGCTACAATAAGATAAAATGGATGAAAGCTTCAAGATCGACAAGAAATCGATTGAGTTCTAATCCAAGAACTAAAATGAATGCAATCATTCAAAGAGTTTATTATGAAAAAATTTCTTAGTACAAATGTCGTGCAGGTTATTATTTATAGTGTTGATAGGCAACATATGAAGTGTTTTTACAATTAAAATAAAACAATCACCTAAATACAATTTAATTCAATTCAATGACTTGTCATTCTTCTTACCCTTTGATGGTTCCCCGTGTAGATTGAAAATGGATGAATAATGATATGATCTTGATTATGAGTTTCAGATCATATATACGATTTCCCGACCACCAAGTTCAAACAAAACATGCTCACAACTTTGAAGTTCTTCCAAGATGATTCTAAGGGAGTCTTGCCTTATTTTATTATTTTTTTACTCATTTATGAATTACATGTCACGTGAATATGTTTATCTTATTCTTAATTTTTGCTTGAATATTATATGCTGTCATTTATATGTATAATATATGATATTCATGCATGACTTATTAATTCACATCTTTATATAACTCATTCAATGCATATGCATTCATAGTTAGCTCATTTGCATTATTAACATAGGTAGAAGCATGCATTCATAATTATCATAGCTCAATTCCTATCTAATTTTTTGTTTACATACTTTGTCTAGGTTCATTGGATGCTAAGAAGACTAAAGGCAATTGAAGAGTTGGTTGGACAGTTCACGTCAGTCATATTGATCTACATTTTTGAACATGTTCCAAGCATCTTTGGGTGATGAAGTCTTCTTAACATTTAATCCCCTATCTCGTAGATTTCCAACTCATTTTTAATCACATTAATCCGATATCGGGAGCTTGAGATATATCCAGATTACTGAAGACAGTGCAGGCTGGAAATTAATACGGGATTTGCAACCATTCATCTCCTTCAAAGGACTTATGCATGGGAGGAATTAATGAAGACATGCATGGAAGAGAAAAGAATATTAAAATGAATCAGAACATTTGTGAGGAGGTGCAAGGATTCATTCAAAGGCTTTTAAATTCATCCATTCATGCAAGAAGCCAAATAGTCATGTTCACACAAGGGGGAAGAATTTCAGCCAAGATACATTCATGAACATTCATCCATAGAAGACAAATCAACAAGTTCACACAAGGTGGGATGAATTCGGCCAAAGGATGTATTCTATTAAAAGATGAATATCCATTCATCAAAATTCATTCACCTAAGCCATGCTTTGTATCTACTTAAAGTATGAACACTCATCCATGAAGGTTCACTCATTAAATGTTTTGTATTCACACCATGCACTCTTAGGCCTATAAATAGCTTTCCATTCATTTGTAAAAGAAAGCAATTCACTTTATTTAATCAAATATTTGTGAGAGTTTCTCTCTTTAGTTCTTAAGTGAACTTTATCGACTTATCAAGCTTATGCTTGTGGCGTCAACCCCTTTCTTTTCACCTTGATACTTCTGGTTCCTATCTCTTTATAGATAGTGGGTCAAAGTACTTAATACCACCCCTTGAAGAAGCAATATAAAGTCAGGGTCTTTGCTCTCTATAGCATTGGTTCTTCTTTGAGTCTTCTTTGAGATACTACTTTTCATATTCATCTCCATCACCTTCATTCTACTTCCATTACCAAACTTAATCATTTCCTTGAAACATATCACCAACTTATATATATTTTCCGCTGCCATATTTATCTTTCCATTTCATTACTTCAATTTAACCATTTTTAGCTTTCTTGTTTGTGCAGGATACTTGTTGCTTTCCTAGACCGAAACAATCAAAGGTACAACCTTGACTTCACCATCCATCCAAGTGAGGCTAGGTTGAACTGTATCAGTTTATTATGAAAAAGAGTTCTTAGTACAAATATCGTGGAGGTGCCTATTTATGGTGTTGATAGGCACCATATGAAGAGCTTTTACAATTAAAATAAAACAATCTCCTAAATACAATTTAATTCAATTAAATGACTTGTCATTCTTCAAACCTTTTGATGGTTGCCCATGTAGATTGAAAACAAATGAATAATGATATGATCTCGATTATGAGTTTTAGATCATATATATGATTGCCCGATCTTGATTCTATTAAGAACTTCGTAGTGCTTTGATTTAAGGCTGAAAATTTACAAACAACGTTATAAGAAGGGAAACATGTATATTTTAAATATGTGTATGAAAGTAGTGAAAATGATATAATGAAGTTCAAGTGGATTGTAAATGAAAGAAGTGTGGTGATGATAGTGGTTGATTGGATGTAAGGAAAATGGTGAAGGATGTTTGTGGTAGGCATGGACAATGATGGTAATTTAAAGAATGGATTGTGACCCTCTAACTATATATGAGTTAGAAACCAACAATATACTAATGATGGAATCGAAGTGATGGAGGGTGGAACGTGACCCACTAGCTATAGTAGAGCTAGGAACCAACGCTATAACAAGATGAAATGGATGACGAATTCAAGATCGACAAGAAACCGATAGAGTTTTAATCCAAGAACTAAAATGAATGCAATCTTTCAAAGAGTTTATTATGAAAAAAGTTCTTAGTACAAATGTCGTGCAGGTTGCTATTTATAATGTTGATAGGCAACATATGAAGTGTTTTTACAATTAAAATAAAACAATCACCTAAATGCAATTTAATTCAATTAAATGACTTGTCATTCTTCTAACCCTTTGATGGTTGCCCATGTAGATTGAAAATGGATGAATATTGGTATGATCTCGGTTATGAGTTTTGGATCATATATATGATTGTCCGATCTTGATTCTAGTAAGAACTTCACAGTGCTTTGATTGAAGACTAAATATGTACAAACAACGTTATAAGAAGGGAAATATGTATATTTAAATATGTGTATGAAAGTAATGGAAATGATAGAATCAAGTTGAAGTGGATTGTAAATGAAAGAAGTGTGGTGGTGATAGTGGTTGATTTGATGTAAGGAAAATGGTGAAGGATGTTTGTGGTCGGCGTGGAAAATGATAGTAATTCAAAGTATGGTTGTGACCCTCTAACTATATATGAGTTAGAAACCAACAATATACTAAAGATGGAATCAAAGTGATAGAGGGTGGAACGTAACCCACTAGCTATAGTAGAGTTAGGAACCAACGCTATAATAAGATGAAATGGATGAAAGCTTCAAGATTGATAAGAAACCGATAGAGTTCTAATCCAAGAACTAAAATGAATGCAATCTTTCAAAGAGTTTATTATGAAAAAATTTCTAAGATGAAATGTCGTGCAGGTTGCTATTTATAGTGTTGATAGGCAACATATGAAGTGTTTTTACAATTAAAATAAAAAAATCACCTAAATACAATTTAATTCAATTAAATGACTTTTCATTCTTCTAACCCTTTGATGGTTGCCCATGTAGATTGAAAATGGATGAATAATCATATGATCTCGATTATGAGTTTTAGATCATATATATGATTGCCCGATCTTGATTCTAGTAAGAACTTCGTAGTGCTTTGATTTAAGACTGAATATGTTCAAACAACATTATAAGAAGGGAAATATGTATATTTAAATATGTGTATGAAAGTAATGGAAATGATATAATGAAGTTGAAGTGGATTGTAAATGAAAGAAGTGTGGTGATGATAGTAGTTGATTGGATGTAACGAAAATGGTGAAGGATGCTTGTGGATGGCATGGAGAATGATAGTATTCAAAGGATGAATTGTGACCCTCTAACTATATATGAGTTTGGAACCAACAATATACTAAAGATGGAATCAATGTGATAGAGGGTGGAACGTAACACACTAGCTATAATAGAGCTAGGAACCAACGCTATAATAAGATAAAATGGATGAAAGCTTCAAGATCGACAAGAAATCGATTGAGTTCTAATCCAAAAACTAAAATGAATGCAATCTTTCAAAGAGTTTATTATGAAAAAATTTCTTAGTACAAATGTCGTGCAGGTTGCTATTTATAGTGTTGATAGGCAACATATGAAGTGTTTTTACAATTAAAATAAAACAATCACCTAAATACAATTTAATTGAATTAAATGACTTTTCATTCTTCTAACCCTTTGATGGTTGCCCATGTAGATTGAAAATGGATGAATAATCATATGATCTCGATTATGAGTTTTAGATCATATATATGATTGCCCGATCTTGATTCTAGTAAGAACTTCGCAGTGCTTTGATTTAAGACTGAATATGTTCAAACAACATTATAAGAAGGGAAATATGTATATTTAAATATGTGTATGAAAGTAATGGAAATGATATAATGAAGTTGAAGTGGATTGTAAATGAAAGAAGTGTGGTGATGATAGTAGTTGATTGGATGTAACGAAAATGATGAAGGATGCTTGTGGATGGCATGGAGAATGATAGTATTCAAAGGATGAATTGTGACCCTCTAACTATATATGAGTTTGGATCCATCAATATACTAAAGATGGAATCAATGTGATAGAGGGTGGAACGTAACACACTAGCTATAGTAGAGCTAGGAACCAACGCTATAATAAGATAAAATGGATGAAAGCTTCAAGATCGACAAGAAATTGATTGAGTTCTAATCCAAGAACTAAAATGAATGCAATCTTTCAAAGAGTTTATTATGAAAAAATTTCTTAGTACAAATGTCGTGCAGGTTGCTATTTATAGTGTTGATAGGCAACATATGAAGTGTTTTTACAATTAAAATAAAACAATCACCTAAATACAATTTAATTCAATTCAATGACTTGTCATTCTTCTTACCCTTTGATGGTTGCCCGTATAGATTGAAAATGGATGAATAATGATTTGATATCGATTATGAGTTTCAGATCATATATACGATTTCCTGATCTTGATTCTAGTAAGAACTTCGGGAATGCTTTGATTTAAGACTGAAAATGTACAAACCACGTTATAAGAAGGGAAATATGTATATTTAAATATGTGTATGTAGGTAATGGAAATGATAGAATGAATTTGAAGTGGATTGTAAAAGAAAGAAGTGTGGTGATGATAGTGGTTAATTGGATGTAACAAAAATGGTGAAGGATGTTTGTGGTTGGCATGGAGAATGATAGTATTCAGCGGATAGATTGAGACCTTCTAACTATATATGACTTAGGAACCAACAATATACTAAAGATGGAATCGAAGTGATAGAGGGTGGAACGTAACCCACTAGCTATTGTAGAGCTAGGAACCAATGCTATAACAAAATGAAATGGATGAAAGCTTCAAGATCGACAAGAAACCGATAGAGTTCTAATCCAAGAACTAAAATGAATGCAATTTTTAAAAAAGTTTATTATGAAAAAAGTTCTTAGTACAAATATCGTGGAGGTTCCTATTTATGGTGTTGATAGGCACCATATGAAGAGCTTTTACAATTAAAATAAAATAATCTCCTAAATACAATTTAAATATGAAGAGCTTTTACTATTTATGGTGCTTTGATTTAAGACTGAAAATTTACAAACAACGTTATAAGAAGGGAAACATGTATATTTAAATATGTGTATGAAAGTAGTGAAAATGATATAATGGAGTTCAAGTGGATTGTAAATGAAAGAAGTGTGGTGATGATAGTGGTTGATTGGATGTAAGGAAAATGGTGAAGGATGTTTGTTGTTGGCGTGGACAATGATGGTAATTTAAAGAATGGATTGTGACCCTCTAACTATATATGAGTTAGAAACCAACAATATACTAATGATGGGATTGAAGTGATGGAGGGTGGAACGTGACCCACTAGCAATAGTAGAGCTAGGAACCAACGCTATAACAAGATGAAATGGATGACGAATTCAAGATCGACAAGAAACCGATAGAGTTCTAATCCAAGAACTAAAATGAATGCAATCTTTCAAAGAGTTTATTATGAAAAAAGTTCTTAGTACAAATGTCGTGCAGGTTGCTATTTATAGTGTTGATAGGCAACATATGAAGTGTTTTTACAATTAAAATAAAACAATCACCTAAATGCAATTTAATTCAATTAAATGACTTGTCATTCTTCTAACCCTTTGATGGTTTCCCATGTAGATTAAAAATGGATGAATATTGGTATGATCTCGGTTATGAGTTTTGGATCATATATATGATTGCCCGATCTTGATTCTAGTAAGAACTTCGCAGTGCTTTGATTAAAGACTAAAAATGTACAAACAACATTATAAGAAGGGAAATATGTATATTTAAATATGTGTATGAAAGTAATGGAAATGATAGAATCAAGTTAAAGTGGATTGTAAATGAAAGAAGTGTGGTGGTGATAGTGGTTGATTTGATGTAAGGAAAATGGTGAAGGATGTTTGTGGTCGGCGTGGAAAATGATAGTAATTCAAAGGATGGTTGTGACCGTCTAACTATATATGAGTTAAAAACCAACAATATACTAAAGATGGAATCAAAGTGATTGAGGGAGGAACGTAACCCACTAGCTATAGTAGAGTTAGGAACCAACGCTATAACAAGATGAAATGGATGAAAGCTTCAAGATCGACAAGAAACCGATAGAGTTATAATCCAAGAACTAAAATGAATGCAATCTTTTAAAGAGTTTATTGTGAAAAAAGTTCTTAGTACAAATATCGTTGAGGTGCCTATTTCTAGTGTTGATAGGCACCATATGAAGAGTTTTTACAATTAAAATAAAACAATCACCTAAATGCAATTTAATTCAATTAAATGACTTGTCATTCTTCAAACCTTTTGATGGTTGCCCATGTCGATTGAAAACGGATGAATAATGATATGATCTCGATTATGAGTTTTAGATCATATATATGATTGCCCGATCTTGATTCTATTAAGAACTTCGCAGTGCTTTGATTTAAGACTGAAAATTTACAAACAACGTTATAAGAAGGGAAACATGTATATTTAAATATGTGTATGAAAGTAGTGAAAATGATATAATGAAGTTCAAGTGGATTGTAAATGAAAGAAGTGTGGTGATGATAGTGGTTGATTGGATGTAAGGAAAATGGTGAAGGATGTTTGTTGTTGGCGTGGACAATGATGGTAATTTAAAGAATGGATTGTGACCCTCTAACTATATATGAGTTAGAAACCAACAATATACTAATGATGGGATCGAAGTGATGGAGGGTGGAACGTGACCCACTAGCTATAGTAGAGCTAGGAACCAACGCTATAACAAGATGAAATGGATGACGAATTCAAGATCGACAAGAAACCGATAGAGTTCTAATCCAAGAACTAAAATGAATGCAATCTTTCAAAGAGTTTATTATGAAAAAAGTTCTTAGTACAAATGTCGTGCAGGTTGCTATTTATAGTGTTGATAGGCAACATATGAAGTGTTTTTACAATTAAAATAAAACAATCACCTAAATGCAATTTAATTCAATTAAATGACTTGTCATTCTTCTAACCCTTTGATGGTTTCCCATGTAGATTAAAAATGGATGAATATTGGTATGATCTCGGTTATGAGTTTTGGATCATATATATGATTGCCCGATCTTGATTCTAGTAAGAACTTCGCAGTGCTTTGATTTAAGACTGAAAATGTACAAACAACATTATAAGAAGGGAAATATGTATATTTAAATATGTGTATGAAAGTAATGGAAATGATAGAATCAAGTTGAAGTGGATTGTAAATGAAAGAAGTGTGGTGGTGATAGTGGTTGATTTGATGTAAGGAAAATGGTGAAGGATGTTTGTGGTCGGCGTGGAAAATGATAGTAATTCAAAGGATGGTTGTGACCGTCTAACTATATATGAGTTAAAAACCAACAATATACTAAAGATGGAATCAAAGTGATTGAGGGAGGAACGTAACCCACTAGCTATAGTAGAGTTAGGAACCAACGCTATAACAAGATGAAATGGATGAAAGCTTCAAGATCGACAAGAAACCGATAGAGCTATAATCCAAGAACTAAAATGAATGCAATCTTTTAAAGAGTTTATTGTGAAAAAAGTTCTTAGTACAAATATCGTTGAGGTGCCTATTTCTAGTGTTGATAGGCACCATATGAAGAGTTTTTACAATTTAAATAAAACAATCACCTAAATGCAATTTAATTCAATTAAATGACTTGTCATTCTTCAAACCTTTTGATGGTTGCCCATGTCGATTGAAAACGGATGAATAATGATATGATCTCGATTATGAGTTTTAGATCATATATATGATTGCCCGATCTTGATTCTATTAAGAACTTCGCAGTGCTTTGATTTAAGACTGAAAATTTACAAACAACGTTATAAGAAGGGAAACATGTATATTTAAATATGTGTATGAAAGTAGTGAAAATGATTTAATGAAGTTCAAGTGGATTGTAAATAAAAGAAGTGTGGTGATGATAGTGGTTGATTGGATGTAAGGAAAATGGTGAAGGATGTTTGTTGTTGGCGTGGACAATGATGGTAATTTAAAGAATGGATTGTGACCCTCTAACTATATATGAGTTAGAAACCAACAATATACTAATGATGGGATCGAAGTGATGGAGGGTGGAACGTGACCCACTAGCTATAGTAGAGCTAGGAACCAACGCTATAACAAGATGAAATGGATGACGATTTCAAGATCGACAAGAAACCGATAGAGTTCTAATCCAAGAACTAAAATGAATGCAATCTTTCAAAGAGTTTATTATGAAAAAAGTTCTTAGTACAAATGTCGTGCAGGTTGCTATTTATAGTGTTGATAGGCAACATATGAAGTGTTTTTACAATTAAAATAAAACACTCACCTAAATGCAATTTAATTCAATTAAATGACTTGTCATTCTTCTAACCCTTTGATGGTTTCCCATGTAGATTAAAAATGGATGAATATTGGTATGATCTCGGTTATGAGTTTTGGATCATATATATTATTGCCCGATCTTGATTCTAGTAAGAACTTCGCAGTGCATTGATTTAAGACTGAAAATGTACAAACAACATTATAAGAAGTGAATTATGTATATTTAAATATGTGTATGAAAGTAATGGAAATGATAGAATCAAGTTGAAGTGGATTGTAAATGAAAGAAGTGTGGTGGTGATAGTGGTTGATTTGATGTAAGGAAAATGGTGAAGGATGTTTGTGGTCGGCGTGGAAAATGATAGTAATTCAAAGGATGGTTGTGACCCTCTAACTATATATGAGTTAAAAACCAACAATATACTAAAGATGGAATCAAAGTGATAGAGGGAGGAACGTAACCCACTAGCTATAGTAGAGTTAGGAACCAACGCTATAACAAGATGAAATGGATGAAAGCTTCAAGATCGACAAGAAACCGATAGAGTTATAATCCAAGAACTAAAATGAATGCAATCTTTTAAAGAGTTTATTATGAAAGAAGTTCTTAGTACAAATATCGTTGAGGTGCCTATTTCTAGTGTTGATAGGCACCATATGAAGAGTTTTTACAATTAAAATAAAACAATCACCTAAATACAATTTAATTCAATTCAATGACTTGTCATTATTCTTATCCTTTGATGGTTGCCCATGTAGATTGAAAATGGATGAATAATGATATGATCTCGATTATGAGTTTCAGATCATATATATGATTACCCGATCTTGATTCTAGTAAGAACTTCGCAATTCTTTGATTTAAGGCTAAAAATGTAGAAACAACGTTATAAGAAGGGAAATATGTATATTTAAATATGTGTATGTAGGTAATGGAAATGATAGAATAAAGTTGAAGTAGATTGTAAAAGAAAGAAGTGTGGTGATGATAGTGGTTAATTGGATGTAACGAAAATGGTGAAGGATGTTTGCGGTTAGCGTGGAGAATGATAGTATTCAACGGATGGATTGTGACCTTATAACTATATATGAGTTAGGAACGAACAATATACTAAAGATGGAATCGAAGTGATAGAGGGTGGAATGTAACCCACTAGCTATTGTATAGCTAGGAACCAATTCTATAATAAGAAGAAATGGATGAAAGCTTCAAGATCGACAAGAAACCGATAGAGTTCTAATCCAAGAACTAAAATGAATGGAATTTTTGAATGAGTTTATTATGAAAATAGTTCTTAGTACAAATGTCGTGGAGGTGCCTATTTATAGTGTTGATAGGCACCATATGAAGAGTTTTTACAATTAAAATAAAATAATCTCCTAAATACAATTTAATTCAATTAAATGACTTGTCATTCTTCAAACCTTTTGATGGTTGCCCATGTAAATTGAAAACGGATGAATAATGATATGATCTCGATTATGAGTTTTAGATCATATATATGATTGCCCGATCTTGATTCTTTTAATAACTTCGCAGTGCTTTGATTTAAGATTGAAAATTTACAAAGAACGTTTTAAGAAGGGAAATATGTATATTTAAATATGTGTATGAAAGTAGTGAAAATGATATAATGAAGTTCAAGTGGATTGTAAATGAAAGAAGTGTGGTGGTGATAGTGGTTGATTGGATGTAAGGAAAATGGTGAAGGATGTTTGTGGTTGGCGTGGACAATCATGGTAATTCAAAGGATGGTTGTGACCCTCTAACTATATATGAGTTAGAAACCAACAATATACTAAAGATGGAATCAAAGTGATGGAGGGTGGAACGTGACCCACTAGCTATAGTAGAGTTAGGAACCAACGCTATAACAAGATGAAATGGATGAAAGCTTCAAGATCGAAAAGAAACCGATAGAGTTATAATCCAAGAACTAAAATGAATGCAATCTTTTAAAGAGTTTATTATGAAAGAAGTTCTTAGTAAAAATATCGTGGAGGTGCCTATTTATAGTGTTGATAGGCACCACATAAAGAGTTTTTACAATTAAAATAAAATAATCAGCTAAATTCAATTTAATTCAATTCAATGACTTGTCATTATTCTTATCCTTTGATGGTTGCACATGTAGATTGAAAATGGATGAATAATGATATGATATCGGTTATGAGTTTCGGATCATATATATGATTTGCCGATCTTGATTCTAGTAAGAACTTCGCAATTCTTTGATTTAAGGCTAAAAATGTAGAAACAACGTTATAAGAAGGGAAATATGTATATTTAAATATGTGTATGTAGGTAATGGAAATGATAGAATAAAGTTGAAGTGGATTGTAAAAGAAAGAAGTGTGGTGATGATAGTGGTTAATTGGATGTAACGAAAATGGTAAAGGATGTTTGCGGTTAGCGTGGAGAATGATAGTATTCAACGGATGGATTGTGACCTTATAACTATATATGAGTTAGGAACGAACAATATACTAAAGATGGAATCGAAGTGATAGAGGGTGGAATGTAACCCACTAGCTATTGTATAGGTAGGAACCAATTCTATAATAAGAAGAAATGGATGAAAGCTTCAAGATCGACAAGAAACCGATAGAGTTCTAATCCAAGAACTAAAATGAATGAAATTTTTGAATGAGTTTATTATGAAAATAGTTCTTAGTACAAATGTCGTGGAGGTGCCTATATATAGTGTTGATAGGCACCATATGAAGAGTTTTTACAATTAAAATAAAATAATCTCCTAAGTACAATTTAATTCAATTAAATGAGTTGTCATTCTTCAAACCTATTGATGGTTGCCCATGTAAATTGAAAACGAATGAATAATGATATGATCTCGATTATGAGTTTTAGATCATATATATGATTGCCCGATATTGATTCTTTTAATAACTTCGCAGTGCTTTGATTTAAGATTGAAAATTTACAAAGAACGTTTTAAGAAGGGAAATATGTATATTTAAATATGTGTATGAAAGTAGTGAAAATGATATAATGAAGTTCAAGTGGATTGTAAATGAAAGAAGTGTGGTGATGATAGTGGTTGATTGGATGTAAGGAAAATGGTGAAGGATGTTTGTGGTTGGCGTGGACAATCATGGTAATTTAAAGAATGGATTGTGACCCTCTAACTATATATGAGTTAGAAACCAACAATATACTAATGATGGAATCGAAGTGATGGAGGGTGGAACGTGACCCACTAGCTATAGTAGAGCTAGGAACCAACGCTATAACAAGATAAAATGGATGACGAATTCAAGATCGAAAAGAAACCGATAGAGTTCTAATCCAAGAACTAAAATGAATGCAATTTTTCAAAGAGTTTATTATGAAAAAAGTTCTTAGTAAAAATGTCGTGGAGGTGCCTATTTATAGTGTTGATAGGCACCACATAAAGAGTTTTTACAATTAAAATAAAATAATCACCTAAATTCAATTTAATTCAATTCAATGACTTATCATTCTTCTTACCCTTTAATGGTTGCACATGTAGATTGAAAATGGATGAATATTGGTAAGATCTCGGTTATGAGTTTCGGATCATATATATGATTTACCGATCTTGATTCTCACATTTCTCTGATTGAAGACTAAAAATGTACAAACAACGTTATAAGAAGGATGTTTGTGGTGATGATAGTGGTTGATTGGATGTAAGGAAAATGGTGAAGGATGTTTGTGGTTGGCGTCGACAATGGTAGTAGTTCAAAGGATGGATTATGACCCTCTAACTATATTTGAGTTAGAAGCCAACAATATACTAAAGATGGAATCGAAGTGATAGAGGGTGGAACGTGACCCACTAGCTATAGTAGAGCTAGGAACCAACGCTATAACAAGATAAAATGGATGAAGCCTTAAAGACCTACAAGAAACCGATAGAGTTCTAATCCAAGAACTGAAATGAAAGCAATCTTTTAAAGAGTTTATAATGAAAAAAGTTCTTAGTACAAATGCCATGGAGGTGCCTATTTATAGTGTTGATAGGCACCATAGAAAGATTTTTTACAATTATAATAAAACAATCTCCTAAATGCAATTTAATTCAATTAAATGACTTGTCATTCTTCTAACCCTTTGATGGTTGCACATGTAGATTGAAAATGGATGAATAATGATATGATCTCTATTATGAGTTTCGGATCATATATATGATTGCCCAATCTTGATTCTAGTAAGAACTTCGTAGTGCTTTGACTGAGGACTGAAAATTTACAAACAACATTTTAAGAAGGGAAATATGTATATTTAAATATATGTATGAATGTAGTGTAAATGATAGAATGAAGTTCAAGTGGATTGTAAATGAAAGAAGTGTGGTGATGATAATGGTTGATTGGATGTAAGGAAAATGGTGAAGGATGTTTGTGGTTGGCGTGGACAATGATGGTAATTTAAAGAATTGATTGTGACCCTATAACTATATATGAGTTAGAAACAAACAATATACTAATGATGGAATCGAAGTGATGGAGGGTGGAACGTGACCCACTAGCTATAGTAGAGCTAGACCAACGCTATAACAAGATGAAATGGATGAAGTATTCAAGATCGACAAGAAACCGATAGAGTTCTAATCTAAGAACTAAAATGAATGCAATTTTTCAAAGAGTTTATTATGAAAAAAGTTCTTAGTAAAAATGTCGTGGAGGTGCCTATTTATAGTGTTGATAGGCACCACATGAAGTGTTTTTACATTTAAAATAAAATAATCACCTAAATGCAATTTAATTCAATCCAATGACTTGTCATTCTTCTTACCCTTTAATGGTTGCACATGTAGATTGAAAATGGATGAATATTGGTATGATCTCGGTTATGAGTTTCGGATCATATATATGATTTGCATATCTTGATTCTCACAGTGCTCTGATTGAAGACTAAAAATGTACAAACAACGTTATAAGAAGGGAAATATGTATATTTAAATATGTGTATGAAAGTAATGAAAATGATAGAATAAAGTTGACGTGGATTGTAAATGAAAGAAGTGTGCTGATGATAGTGGTTGATTGGATGTAACGAAAATGGTGAAGCATGTTTGTGGTTGGCATGGAGAATGATAGTAATTCAAAGGATGGATTGTGAATGTCTAACTATATATGAGTTAGGAACCAACAATATACTAAAGATGGAATCGAAGTGATAGAGGGTGAAACATGACCCACTCGCTATAGTAGAGCTAGGAACCAACGCTATAACAATATGAAATGGATGAAGCCTTCAAGACCTACAAGAAACCTATAGAGTTCTAATCCAAGAACTAAAATGAAAGTAATAATTCAAAGAGTGTATTATGAAAAAAGTTCTTAGTACAAATACCATGGAGGTGCCTATTTATAGTGTTGATAGGCACCCTATAAAGAGTTTTTACAATTAAAATAAAACAATCTCCTAAATACAATTTAATTCAATTAAATGACATGTCATTCTTCTAACCTTTTTGATGTAAGGCTAACCAGGCTTCTTTAATAATGGAGAAGTTGGCAACCTTGTTGTTTTCCGATCTAGGAGTGACATCAAATGCTACACTTTGAATTGAAGTAATCTGCACAAAAGAAGAAGAATTGATTAAGTAAATGGATAATTAAGAAAATGAAAATGAAATAGAAAAAGGAGGGAATTGAAATGGATAGAAAAGTTATCAAAGATGGGCTGCGGAAGTGTTGTTGAAGAATCCTTCAAGAGTTGATGAATTCGGCCTCCAAATGATGTTGCTGGACGTATGCCTTGTTGATGTTTGAAGGATAATTCAAAGATAAAGAAATGGAAATGGAATTTGGTGATGATATAGGCGTGATATGGTGATGGACTATGGTGATGATATAGGCGTGATAATGGTGATGGAAGATGGTGATGAACATATTGTATCTTATAAAACTAAGAAGGAACCAATTCTATAAAAGAGCAAAGACCCGTTTCTTATAAGTCTTATAAGGGATGGTATTAAGGACTTTGACCCGCTAGTTATAAGAACTAGGAACCAGAAGTATCAAGGGATAGGAATGACGCAATAAGCTTTAGAAAGGCTTGCTTAATCGATATAGTTCTAAAAAGAACTTAAAGAGAGAATAATCTCACAAAGGATTTATAATATCAAAGGGTTTAGTTACAAATGAAATGCAATAGCCTATTTATAGTTTTTAGGCCGAATAAATATTTGATGGTTCGGGCAAGGTTGAAACCCCTTTGAAAATACATGATTATTTTTATGAAAATACATGATTTAAATGAAGATACATGCTCTTGGCCGAATGGTTATGTGTTGGATCGACCCTAAGGATGATTTGAATGCATTTAGAAGTTATTTGGGTACCAAAATGAAGAGGAAAAAGTCTTTTGCCGAATAGGAAGCATCCCTTGGTGTTTTGGTGCCAATTTGATGTCACATGGAGTATATATGCTTGAATGATGCACATGGCAGCCTACTTGAACGTACATGGGTCTTCTTGCAAGGATTTGGTGATGTTACAACCATAGGATGGTGTCTTGAAGTCCATGGAATGAATATGGCAGCAACTAGGCGTGACTTGGCTTCCAATATGCATCTAGGTGTCATGGCCTTCAATGGGAAGCAACTTGTCATGAAAAGTCACATTATGTGGAAGGTAACCTTTAATCATTTGAGCTACTTTACAAGTGTTTGAGCTGAAGATGAGCTGGCCATAGATGAATTACATGAAGATGAGTCATAGGTCAGCTCCTTGTGAAAAGGCACCTTTTTGAATGACAACTATTCGCGAAAAGGTACGAATCCACAAAAATTGACATAGACCATATTTGAAGTGTTCTGTGTGGTGAAGATGACGGTGCAACTCTCCAGCTAAAATGAGGTCTCTAGCTAGCTCAAAAGTCCAGCTCAAGTGAGCTATGAGCTCGGGGGTCAGCTGGTAACTTTGTCCCAAAATGTTCTTGAGTTGTCCCGGAGTTGTCCTAATCACTTTTCCTTAGCTCGTTGACTCCAATGCTAGCTTTAAGTCAGCTACCATCATATGGCCGAACATGCACCTATAAAAGAAAGCATAATATAAGCTAAGTATATGAATTATTATAAAGTAATAAGAATGTGCATATTATAAAGATGTGAACTATAGGTTATAATAATAACTCATGCATCATTTGATAATGAATGAATATTATTATTATAGCTATAGATTATATGCATGAATATCAATCAATGATGCAAACCATAGGACATAAAGAATGAATGCACATGTTATGATAATTCAAGCATAGTCTAATATGAAAATGTATGCTCATAATAATATATAGTGCATAAATGAGTAAATATAATATAAAGTGGTAGAACTCCCTTATAATGAGCTTGATGGATTTTCAATGATGTGAGTATATCACGCAGAACGTTGGTGCTAGACAAGATCACATCATCCTCCCCTTCTTTTATGCGATTTGTCCTCAAATCGAAATGTGACTTCTCCAAATTGTACACCCCTTCAATCGTTGTTGATTTGTATTCTAAATATATCCATTCAATAGTAACTTGTTCAAGACATTCCCTTTCGAAAAGATCTATGAAAGGATCCTTGTGAAAAGTCATGAACCTTGAATAAGTATCTTGAACCTCCTTGTCCTGAAAAGAAAGAAAACTTTTATAAGTAAGGGACTTATGAATCATTGTTAGGTTAAAAGTATACTCCCTATTCACATCTTTTGGATGACCAAGAGTGATGTCTTTTGAATCGAAAGAGATGTTTCTTTGAACGTTCATAACTTTTGGTATTCTAAAAAACACATTCTTTGGTCCTCCAAAGATCATGTCCTTTGATTGAAGAGCCACAACCTTAGATTCTTGAAGAGTCACGTCCTTTGGCTCCTTTCCTTGAAAAATTATGTTCTTTAAATCATCCTTGCCATCATAAATTGATAAAATAATGCCACATACATGAATCGAATTGCTGCAAAATGAATCAAAATAAGTAAATGAAAAACTATTGACAAGATGAATGGACATATCAAACCAGGGTGGATGTTTAATGGGAGTTGGTTGCTAAATTCTTTTCATTGTTGACAATTCACTTGGAATGTCAACGAACACAACTCTTGGCACTTCAAGGAATGCTTCTTTTGGAACTTCAAATGGTATAACCTTTGAAATATAAAAAGACATGTTTTGTGATTAACCAAAACTCATGACTATTGGTTCTTCAAAAGTCACATCTTTTAGTCCTCCAAAAGCCATGATTCTTGAATCATCTCCTCGAAAAAATATGTCTTTTGATTTTCTCTGCAAAACATAAGGAGAAATAGGAGGAGTAAAGCTAGATAAATTTTGTTCAAAAGTCTCATTTTCTACTCCAATCTCATTCCCCTCATTTTTAATTCCAATGTGTTCTTCATCCACTCTCTGATTTTCATCATTTTCAACGTTTTGTTCAATTTCAAATTGTATTCCTTCATTGCAACTTTCTTCCAAACGTTCTTCTTCAAGTTGCTCCTTCATTGTTTTAATGCGTTCCACCCTCTATCACTTCGATTCCATCTTTATTATATTGTTGGTTCCTAACTCATATATAGTTAGAAGGTCACAATCCATCCTTTGAATACTATCATTCTCCATGCCAACCACAAATATCCTTCACCATTCTCGTTACCTCCAATCAACCGCTATCATCACCACACTTCTTTCATTTATAACCCACTTCAACTTCATTCTAGCATTTCCATTACCTACATACACATATTTAAATATACACATTTCCCTTCTTATAACGTTGTTTGTACATTTTCAGTCTTAAATCAAAGCGCTACGAAGTTCTTAATAGAATTAAGATCGGGCAATCATATATTCGATCTAAAATTCGTAATCGAGATCATATCATTATTCATCCATTTTCAATCTACATGGGCAACCATCAAAAGGTTAGAAGAATGGCAAGTCATTTATTTGAATTAAATATCATTTAGGTGATTTATTTATTTTAATTGTAAAAACTCTTCATATGGTGCCTATCAACAATATAAATAGGCACCTCCTTGGCATTTGTACTAAGGCAACATCATTATAAATCATTTCATTAGTTCATATGCATTCATATTAGCTCTTAAGCTTCATGCATTATCTTATACATATTTTGAGATGATATAATTAGCTCATGACCTTCAAACATAGCTCACATCACCATAATCATACATGGCAGTAAGGTATTTAGCTCATAACAGCCTAGTTGCTGCCTATCTTTATTCCATGGACTTCAAGACATCATCCTATGGTTGCAACCTCACCAAAGCATTGCAAGAAGACTAGGGATGGCAACGGGCCGGATTCGGGCCGGGTATTGGTCCCCCGTCCCCGTCCCCGTTTAAAAAACCCATACCCGTCCCCGCTTAAAAAACCGCGGGGATTTAAACGGGGATCCCCATCGGGTAATCAGGGAAAACCGCGAGGAAACGGGTATCCTCGTTTAGCATAAACGGTTATTTAAATGGGTAATTTTCATCGCAGGGATAACCGTGGTGAAAAATACCCGTTTAAATAACCGTTTACCTTATATGGTTATTTTTCACCGCGGGGGTCCCCGTTACCATTTAAATTTCACACGATGACGAGTTATTTAAAAAATAATGTCATTGTCGGATCTAAATTTACTTGAAACGCCAAACACCACCAAATGCATCCAAAATATAAAAACAAAACAATTCAAATAGACAAATATAATGACAACGACTAATAATATAATGTTTCAACTTTCATAAACGAAATCATTCTTCCAAAGTTCCAACTTCCAAGTCACGTCAACGACACCACCACCGTCATCAAACAATTGTGACCCCCAATTGCTACAATTACACAAAAAAAATTATAAGCCACCAAAATTTATATAAAAAAGTTAATGATACCACGTATAACTTGTATATCAATTTAGTACCTCGTTACCATCATCACGGTCATATTCGATGCTTTTACAATATGCTTCGCACTCTTGTGAACAAGTTGTTGTATTTATTAATTTATATAACATATCATATCAACAATACAATTGAAAAAAATAAACTTATAAGTAAAAGAATTGATTGATTACCTCTTATTTCGTTTATTAACTAACTTTGGGCACACATTAGCGCTTCCAACGTCTTTGGATGAAGACGACTCCGATGAGGACTCACCAATCTACCACTTGTACTAAAGGCAGACTCAGACGCAACAGTGGATATTGGAATTGCTAATATGTCTCGGGCAATTTTTTGTAATGTTGGATACTTGAAACCATTTGTTTTCCACCAAGACAAAATATCAAGCTCCGAATTTTGTGTCCTTACTTTTTCTTGAAGATAATGATCAAGCTCCGACGTGATACCTACAGTAATAATTTTATACATTTAAAATATAAATAAATAAATCAAAAGATAAATAAAACGAACTCATATAGTGATACCTGTATAATTATTCTCTTCAATGAATGTAAAATAGTCGTTGAAAAACCCCCCCTCCACCTCCATGTCACTAGTTTTGCGACTTGAATCAACATCTCGATTCCGTGAACTTTCATAACTACACGTTTCATAATCTTGAAACAAACGAGACACAAGCTCCTTTAGTTTTACAATTTCAACATCAGACTTTTCAAAACCATAAATCTTCGGGAAAGCATACTCCATCATTTTGAACTTGTATCTTGGATCTAATACAACTGCAACTCCCATAACTCCATGTATAACTTACCAGTATTTATCAAACTTAACAAGCATCCTCTCCCCCATTGCTTTTATCAATTCATCTCGATCTTCACTCCACCTACTTAATGCAATTCTTATCTCACATATGGATGGGAAAAATACATTAGCTGTAGGATACTTGGTACCCGAAAACATCAAAGTCACCTTATAAAAGAGTTGCAATTTTCCACAAATACTTGAAGCTATCTCCCAATCTCTATCTGTAGGTAAACTTCTATATTGTGTTTCTCGTTGCTTTAAACGTTTGAAAACATCCTTGTACACTATAGCAACACTCAACATCAAATATGTCGAGTTCCAACGTGTTTTACAATCAAGAGACAATTTCTTTGAGCAATCAATTGCCAAGTGACGAGCCGCTTCTTCAAACTTTTTCTATTCTTTTTTGTGTTGCACTCCAAAAATAAACACTATCCCTAATTCTCTCAATTCCATCCCCAATAACAAATAAACCATCTTGAACTATCAAGTTCAATATGTGTGCACAACATTTCATATGAAATAACTCTCCTCCTAAAATCAACGAGTTCAAAGACAACTTGTCTAATAATAAATGAATCATCAGATCATTTGTGCTACAATTATCAACTGTAACTGTTGATATTTTTCTATCAATGTTCCAATCACATAGAGATTCATACAACACGTTAGCAAGAACTTCAGCAGTATGAGGACAAGGCACGTATATAAACCTAGTAAATAAGTAATTATAATCAATTTGGTTCTTATATTTAGTACCTAACTAGAAAAGGTAAGTTTAAAGTACCTCATTATTCGGCTTTGCATCTCCCAGTTATCATCGATCAAATGCGATGTGATTGACATGAAACCTTTTTTTTTTGATTACTTGATGTCCACATATCTGTCGTAATGGCAATCTTGCTTTGATTCTTCTCCAATAGACTGAAATAAATACAACATACAAATTAGAAACCAAATAAATACAAGATACAAATTAGAAACCGATTAAACAAATAAACATACCGCATTGTTTTTTCTTTCTCGAAGTCATAAATCTTGAGAATGTCATTTTTTAAGGTATTCCTAGATGGAACCTTAAATAAAGGTTGAAGACCAACCACAAACTTTCGAAACCCATGATGTTCCACCATTACAAGTGGATATTCATGCACTATTACCATCTCTGTAATATCTTTTCTTGATTTTTTGGGGTTAAAATTTAAGCATGATAGATTTGTTTGTCCATCCGTTGTTTTTTGCCCCATCCCAATCACTTGTTGACGTATATCTCTACAAGTTCGCCTTGGACAACTCTTGAAATGATCATGCAAGTGTCGTGTCCCATTCTTACTATTTGCTCCTAATTTTTTCTTGCAATAACGACATTCTGCCTTATCCTCACCGTTAACATTCACCTTCTCAAAGTGATTCCATACAACTGAAGTAAGTTTTCGCTTTCTACTATTTGTACCAATATTGCTATCATCGATTTGTGTTTGTTCTTCTTCTATGGGTGAAATGGATGGGCCTTGGTAATTTGGCATCGGAGATGATTGAGTCATGTTATTGCTTTCAGCTTGTGATTATGCTTGTGCCCGTGCATTAGAATTATCATCTATGGATCGTTGACCTTCCATTATTTCTATGAAACAACCTTCATTAAGAAAAGTAGCTATTAATAATCAGAAATGGTATTAACATTTAGCAGGTGATTTCTATGGTTTGAAGTAGTAATAATTAGATAATTAATTTTTTTTATAATAATCAAAATCTAATTGGAAATTAAAGCACTAATTCTATACAAAAGGATTTATCTAAACCACTGAACTTTAAATCAAAAAGTACATGCAGCAGCAGATATACCATCTACGACTACTTAATTTCTAAAGGTCAATGGAAACCAATATGATTCAGAGGTACATTTCTCCATTTAGATTGACATGTGCAATCTAAAAGAATAAACATGGATAACATCAAAGCATTAACATAGGATTTTGATCAAACAGTCACATTCTACATTCATTAGATAATTAATGTGCTCAACTATCATACAAAAATGGACTTAAGAATGAACTTGCACTTGCTGTAAAATTGCAACTCTAGAGCCTGAAACTTACGAGACTGTTTCATAACCTTGAAAATTAAAGAGAAATAAAATCTACATATATGAATGATAATTAAAATTTGCAGTATTAGAAAAAAGATACTTTCGAGAAACGACGAGCACGACTGAAGTGGCTATACATACAAATCTATTTACAGGGCAACTTCTTCGGTTTTCTCAAGGGAACAAACTTTGCTCCAATTTCTAGTGCAATGGGAGGACCGAAGATAAAACCCCGAGCTTCTATACCTATGATGGTTCAAGCTTTCTTATTACCATATATAAATCAAAGATACACAAGCAGGAAAACAAAACTGAATGCAGAAAAATCAAACAAAATTATAATTACATACCTTCGGAAATCCAATAGACCTCGACGAATTGATTTGAGAGAAAGAGAGGGGGAGGCGGCAACACAAAGGTATATTGGATTTTAATTTGCTGGAAACCCTAAAACATGGATTAACAAAGTCAAACTAATTAACACCAAGTACGATATAAACATTATAATACTGTATTAATCTCCTTTATATATTTTTTAATATAAATTAAATTTATTAATATTATATATATATATATATATATATATATATATATATAATAATTATTTTTTAATATTTATCGGGCCAGGTATCGGGTCGGGTATCGGGGCGGGTAATCGGGTCGGGGATTACCAAACCCGTCCCCATCCCCGTCCTCGTTTAGCATAAACAGATTTTCCCCGTCCCCGTTTAGCGTCCCCGAACCTGACCCGTTTAATTCGGTTTTCGATTTTCCCCGTCGGGTTCGGGTTTTTTTGCCATCCCTAAAGAAGACCCATGTGCATTCAAGTAGGCTGCCATGTGCATCATTCAAGCATGTTCACTCCATGTGACATCAAATTGGTGCCAAAACACCAAGGGATGCTTCCTATTAGGCCAAAGACTCTTTCCCCTTCATTTTGGCCCCCAAATAACTTCCAAACGTATTCAAATCATCCTTAGGGCCGAACCAACACATAACCATTCGGCCAAGAGCATGTATCTTCATTTAAGTAATGTATTTTCATAAAAAATCATGTATTTTCAAAGGGGTTTCAACTTTGGCCGAACCATCAAGTATCTATTCAGCCTAAACCCTTTGAAAACTATAAATAGGCTATTGCATTTCATTTTTAACTCAACCCTTTTATAATATAAACTCTTTGTGAGATTAATTCTCTCTTCAAGTTCTTTTAGAACTATATCGATTAAGCAAGCTTAATTCTTAAGTTTGTGGCGTCATTCTTTCCCTTTGATACTTCTGGTTCCTAGTATCTTATAACTAGCGAGTCAAAGTCCTTACTACCATCCCTTATAAGACTTATAAGAAACGGGTCTTTGTTCTTTATAACATTGGTTCCTTCTTAGTTTTATAAGATACTATTTCCATCTCCATATCCCATCACCTTCATGCCAAATCTATCACCATTCCAATACCATCTTCATCACCATTTAAAACATCCTTCATTCATCATTAAGGCATACGACCATCAACATCATTGGTGGCCGAATTCTCTCGCATTAAAGGATAAATCAATATTACTTTTGCAGCCCATCTTTGATAACATTCCTTTCCATTTCCATTTACTTTTCATTTCTTAATTATCATATTACTTAATCAATTCTTCTTCTTTTGTGCAGATTACCTTCAATCCAAGGTGTAGCATTTGGTGTCTCTCCTAGATCGGGAAACAACAAGGTTGCCAACTTCTCCATCATTGAAGAAGCCTTGTTAGCCTTACATCAAGCGGTAATCAGAGCTTTGGTGGATTGACAATCAAGTGCTACAACAAAAGCAACAAAAGCAACAAAAAGAGAAAAAAGAAAGAAGAAAAACAAAAAGAAAAGAAAAGAAAAAGACTCCTACATAAAATTTGGAGCAAAAGAAAGAAAACAAAAAGAAGAAAATTCAAAGAAAAAGAAAAAGTGAAGCAAGTTGCAAATTACACTCAAAGAGAAGCACCATACAATCTGCCCCAACATCAAGCTTGAAGGAGGTATCCTTATTGTTTCTTGTGAAGGAAGATAGTAAGTGTTGCAACTTGAGTTGTAAGTTATCTTCATTTTCTCTCTATTTCATTTTCTTATTCTTTCATCTATTCTTATTCCATTGCCTTATCATTTTCTTAACCCTTATTTTATCCTACCCCTATCATAACCATTTCTATCCCTAACCATTTATAAGCCGACACACAAACTAAAGAGACTTTCTCAATCTTGAGTTAGTTCTTAAAAAGGACCCACAAGAGAGAATCGAGCAGAAAAAGGCATAAGAGAGGGTGAGATCAGAAGGGTGCAAACACGAGTACGAGTGGAGTGAAGTCTTAATTTTCTTTGGAGTGACCAAGTGAGGCTTTTGTGAGCGTGCTGATAAGGTTTTAATTTTTTATTTTTATACTAACAATGTCTTGTGATCTTCCATCTTTCCAAACATTGGAGGATGAACAACAAAGAACAAACATATTTCACACTCGTTGTCATGTAAATGGTAAAGTGTGTCTTGTAGCTATTGATGGAGGAAGTTGTACAAATATTACAAGCACATACATGGTCACGAAGTTGGGACTTACAACATTCAAACATCCCAGCCCACATGTTTTGCAAGGATTAAATGAAGATGAAGAGTTCGAAGTCATAGAGAAAGTACTTGTGCCCTTTTCAATTGGGAGATATGAAGATAAAGTCTTTTGTGATGTTGCTTCCATAAATTCAAGCCATCTTCTTTTTGGTCGACCTTGGCAGTTTGATAAATGAGCATTGTATGATGGATTCACATATCGATATTCATTCTACCGTAGTAAAATAAAAATCATCTTGACTCCATTATCTCCTAGCCGAGTGAATAAAGATCAAAACACCTTGAGGAAAAGAATTGAAGCAATGAAGGAGCAACTTGAAGAATAACGTTTGGGAGGAAGTTCGAATGATGGAATGAATTTTGAAATCAAACAAAACGTTGAAAATGATGAGAAACAAAGAGTGGATGAAGAAGACGTTGGAGTTGAAAAGGATTACTTTGGAGATAAAGAGGAGAATGAAGAACAAATTTTAATTAACCTTACTCTTTCATCTATTCTTCCTATTTTTTTGCAGGATAATCCAAGAGACATATCACTTCGAGTTGATGATTCAAGAAACATGACTTTTGAAGAACCAATAGGTGTGACCTTTGGTGATCCACAAGACATGTCCTTAGACATTTCAACAGTTATGCTACTTGAAATTCAAAACGATGTGTCACTTGAAGTGCCAAAAGTTATGATCATTGAAGCTCCAAGTTCATTACAACTATGGAAGAGAATTCAACGACCAATGGAGTTTTACATCATTAAGCAACCAACGCCCGTTAAACATCCACCCTGGTTTAATAATTTCATTCATCTTGTCAATAGTTTTTCAATTACTAATTTTGATTCATTTGCAGCAATTTGATCCGTGTGTATGGTATAATCTTATCAAATTGTGATGGCAAGGACGATTCAAAGGACACAATCTTTCAAAGGAAAGAGCCAAAAGACGTGAATCATAAAGGCTTAATGGACTTGATCCTTCAAGAGCATAAAATTGTGAATTTTCATTCAATGAACATGACTTTTGAAGAATCAAACAATATGTCTTTTGGGGTACCAAGAGATATGATCATTGAAGACAATATTTCTTCAAAAGACATGACTCTTGACCATCTAGCAAATATAGACATGGAGTATTTCTTTCACTTATTTATCATTAATCATTCTCTTACTTATGAGATTCCTTTCCCTTTTCAGGTCATGAACATTCAAGGAACTTATTCAAGGGATGTATTTTTGATAAAGATCATTTCATAAAGATGACCTATGAATGGGCGTACAATTTGGAGAAGTCACCTTTCGATTTGAGGACAAATCGCCCAAAAGAAGGGGAGGATGATGTGATCCTATCTAGCTCCAACTTTTTGCAAGACATACTCACATCATTGAAATTCCATCAATCTCAATATAAGGGGGTTCTACCTTACTTTATATTATATTTACTCATTTATGCACTATATATATTATTATGAGCATACAATTTCATATTAGACTATGCTTGAATTATCATAACATGTGCATTCATTCATTATATCCTATGGTTTGCATCATTGATTGATATTCATGCATATAATCTATAGTTATAATAATAATATTCATTCATTATCATATGATGCATGAGTTATTAATATAATCTGTAGTCCACATCTTTATATTATAAGTTATTTACTTTAAGTACTTAGCTTATATTATGCTTTCTTTTGTAGGTGCATATTTGGCCACATGATGGGAGCTAAATTTGAGCTTAACTAAGGATAAGGAGCTAGGAAAACTTATATAGGATGACTCGGGATATCATGAAGATCAAATGGTGAAAAGTTGTTAGCTGACATAGCTCACTTGAGCTTGACTTTTGAGCTAGCTAGAGACTTCATTTCAGTTGGAGAGTTGCACCATCATCATCACTATACAGAACACTACAAATATGGTCTAGGTCAAATTTTGTGGATTTGTACCTTTTCGCGAAGAGTTGCCATTCCGAGAAGTGCCATTTCACAAGGAGCTGTCCTAAGACTCACATACATGTAATTCATCTTTGGCCAGCTCATCTTCAGCTCAAACACATGGAAAGTAGCTCAAATGATAAAAGGTTACCTTCCACAAATGTGACTTTTCATGACAAGTTGCTGCCTATTGAAGACCATGACACCTAGATTCACGTTGGAAGCTAAGTCACGCCTAGTTGCTACCTATCTTCATTCCATGGACTTCAAGACATCATCCTATGGTTGCAACCTCACCAAAGCATTGTAAGAAGGCCCATGTGCATTCAAGTAAGCTTCCATGTGCATCATTCAAGCATGTGCACTCCATGTGACATCAAATTGGTGCCAAAACACCAAGGGATGCTTCCTATTCGGCCAAAGACTCTTTCCCCTTCATTTTGGCGCCTAAATAACTTCCAAATGCATTCAAATCATCATTAGGTCCGAACAAACACATAACCATTCGGCCAAGAGCATGTATCTTCATTTAAGTCATGTATTTTCATCAAAAATCATGTATTTTCAAAGGGGTTTCAACTTTGGCCGAACCATCAAGTATCTATTCAGCCTAAACCCTTTGAAAACTATAAATAGGTTATTGCATTTCATTTGAAACTAAACCCTTTTATAATATTAACTCTTTGTGAGATTAATTCTCTCTTCAAGTTCTTTTAGAACTATATCGATTAAGCAAGCTTAATTCTTAAGTTTGTGGCGTCATTCTTTCCTCTTGATACTTCTCGTTCCTAGTTCTTATAACTAGCGGGTCAAAGTCCTTACTACCATCCCTTATAAGACTTATAAGAAACGGGTCTTTGTTCTTTATAACATTGGTTCCTTCTTAGTTTTATAAGATACTATTTCCATCTCCATATCCCATCACCTTCACGCCAAATCTATCACCATTCCAATACCAACTTCATCACCAATTAAATTATCCTTCATTCATCATTAAGGCATAGGACCAACAACATCATTGGTGGCCGAATTCTCTCGCATTGAAGGATAATTCAACATTACTTCCGCAGCCCATCTTTGATAACATTCCTTTCCATTTCCATTTACTTTTCATTTCTTAATTATCATATTACTTAATCAATTCTTCTTCTTTTGTGCAGATTACCTTCAATCCAAGGTGTAGCATTTGGTGTTTCTCCTAGATCGGGAAACAACAAGGTTGCCTACTTCTCCATCATTGAAGAAGCCTGGTTAGCCTTACATAACTATAGCTAGTGGGTCACGTTCCACCCTCTATAACTTCGATTCCATCTTTAATATATTGTTGGTTTCTAACTCAAATATAGTTAGAGGGTCACAATCCATCCTTTGAATTACTATCATTGACCACGCCAACCACAAACATCCTTCACCATTTTCCTTACAACCAATCAACCACTATCATCACCACACTTCTTTCATTTACAATCCACTTGAACTTTATTCTATCATTTCCATTACTTTATACACATATTTAAATATACATATTTCCCTCTTATAACGTTGATTGTACATTTCCAGTCTTCAATCAAAGCACTGCGAATTTGTTTACTAGAATCAACATCGGGCAATCATATATATGATCCAAAACTCATAATCGAGATCATATCATTATTAATCCATTTTCAATCTACATGGACAACCATCAAAGTGTAAGAAGAATGAGAAGTCATTTAATTGAATTAAATTTCATTTAGGTCATTGATTTATTTTAATTATAAAAACTCTTCATATGGTGCCTATCAACACTATAAATAGGCACCTCCATGGCATTTGTACTAAGACTTTTTTGCATAATAAACTCTCTGAAAGATTGCATTCATTGTAGTTCTTGGATTAAAACTCTATCAGTTTCTTATCGGTCTTGAATTCGTCATCCATTTCATCTTGTTATAGCTTTGGCTCCTAGCTCTACAATAGCTAGTGGGTCACGTTCCACCCTCTATCACTTCGATTCCATCTTTAGTATATTGTTGGATTCTAAATCATATATAGTTAGAGGGTCACAATCCATCCTTTGAATTACTATCATTGTCCACGCCAACCACAAACATCCTTCACCATTTTCCTTGCATCCAATCAAACACTATCATCACCACACTTCTTTCATTTAGAATCCACTTCAACTTCATTCTATCGTTTCCATTACTTTCATACAGATATTTAAATATACATATTTCCCTTCTTATAACGTTGTTTGTACATTTTCAATCTTTAATCAAAGCACTGCGAAGTTCTTACTACAATCACGATTGGGCAATCATATATATGATCAGAAACTCATAATAGAGATCATATCATTATTCATCCATTTTCAATCTACATTGGCAACCATCAAAGGGTTAGAAGAATGGCAAGTCATTTGATTGAATTAAATTTTATTTAGGAGATTGTTTTATTATAATTGTAAAAAATCTTCATATGGTGCCTATCAACACTATAAATAGGCACCACCATGCATTTGTACTAAGAACTCTTTGCATAATAAACTCTTTCAAAGATTTCTTTCATTTTAGTTCGTGGATTAGAACTCTATCGATTTCTTGTATGTTTTGAAGCCTTCATCCATTTTATCTTGTTATAGCGTTGGTTCATAGCTCTACTATAGCTAGTGGGCCACGTTCCACCCTCTATCACTTCGATTCCATCTTTAGTATATTGTTAGTTTCTAACTCAAATATAGTTAGAGGGTCATAATCCATCCTTTGAACTACTATCATTGTCCATGCCAACCACAAACGTCCTTCACCATTTTCCTTACATCCAATCTACCACTATCATCACCACACTTCTTTCATTTAGAATCCACTTCAACTTCATTCTATCATTTCCATTACTTTCATTCACATATTTAAATATACATATTTCCCTTCTTATAACATTGTTTGTACATTTTTAGTCTTCAATCAAAGCACTGCGAAGAATGACAATTCATTTAATAGAATTAAATTGCATTTAGGAGATTGTTTTATTATAATTGTAAAAAATCTTCATATAGTGCCTATCTACACTATAAATAGGCACCGCCATGGCAATTGTACTAAGAAATTTTTGCATAATAAACACTTTCAAAGATTGCTTTCATTTTAGTTCGTGGATTAAAACTCTATCGGTTTCTTGTAGGTCTTGAAGCCATCATCCATTTTATCTTGTTATAGCGTTTGTTTCTAGCTCTACTATAGCTAGTGGGTCACGTTCCACCCTCTATCACTTTGATTCCATCTTTAGTATATTGTTGGTTTCTAACTAAAATATAGTTAGAGGGTCACAATCCATCCATTGAACTACTATCATTGTCCACGCCAACCACAAACGTCCTTCACAATTTCCTTACATCCAAATAACCACTATTATCACCACACATATTTCATTTAGAATCCACTTCAACTTCGTTCTATCATTTCCATTACTTTCATGCACATATTTAAATATACATATTTCCTTTCTTATAACGTTGTTTGTACATTTTCAGTCTTCAATCAAAGCACTGCGAGAATCAAGATCGGCAAATCATATATATGATCTGAAACTCATAACCGAGATCATACCATTATTCATCCATTTTCAATCTACATGGGCAACCATTAAAGGATAAGAAGAATGACAAGTCTTTGAATTCAATTAAATGGAATTTAGGTGATTATTTTATTTTAATTGTAAAAACTCTTCATGTGGTGCCTATCAACACTATAAATAGGCACCTCCGCGACATTTGTACTAAGAAATTTTTTCATAATAAACTCTTTGAAAATTTGCATTCATTTTAGTTCTTGGATTAGAACTCTATCAATTTCTTGTCGATCTTGAAGCTTTCATCCATTTCATCTTGTTATATCGTTGATTCCTAGCTCTACTATAGCTAGTGGGTTACGTTCCACCCTCTATCACTTCGATTCTATCTTTAGTATATTGTTGGTTTCTAACTCATATATAGTTAGAGGGTCACAATCCATCCTTTGAATTACTATCATTGTCCACGCCGACCACAAACATCCTTCACCATTTTCCTTACATCCAATCAACCACTATCATCACCTCACTTCTTTCATTTACAATCCACTTCAGCTTGATTCTATCATTTCCATTACTTTCATACACATATTTAAATATACATATTTCCCTTCTTATAATGTTGTTTGTACATTTTCATTCTTAAATCAAAGCACTGTGAAGTTCTTACTAGAATCAAGATTGGGCAATCATATACATGATCTGAAACTCATAATCGAGATCATATCATTATTCATCCATTTTCATTCTACATGGGCAACCATCAAAGGGTAAGAAGAATGACAAGTCATTGAATTGAATTAAATTGCATTTAGGTAATTGTGTTATTTTAATTGTAAAAACTCTTCATATGGTGCCTATCAACACTATAAATAGGCACCTCCACGACATTTGTACTAAGAACTTCATTCATAATAAACTCTTTAAAAGATTGCATTCATTTTAGTTCTTGGATTAGAATTCTATCGGTTTCCTGTCGATCTTGAAGCTTTCATCCATTTCATCTTGTTATAGCGTTGGTTCCTATCTCTACTATAGCCAGTGGGTTACGATCCACCCTCTATCACTTCGATTCCATCTTTAGTATATTGTTGGTTTCTAACTCATATATAGTTAGAGGGTAACAATCCATCCTTTGAAAAACTATCATTGTCCACGCCGACCACAAACATCCTTCACCATTTTCCTTACATCCAATCAACAGCAATCATCACCACACTTCTTTCATTTACAATCCACTTTAACTTAATTCTATCATTTCCATTACTTTCATACACATATTTAAATATACATATTTCCCTTCGTATAATGTTGTTTGTACATTTTCAGTCTTAAATCAAAGCACTGCGAAGTTCTTACTAGAATCAAGATCGGGCAATCATATATATGATCTGAAACTCATAATCGAGATCTTATCATTATTCATCCATTTTCAATCTACATGGGCAACCATCAAAGGGTTAGAAGAATGACAAGTCATTTAATTGAATTAAATTGCTTTTAGCTGATTGTTTTATTTTAATGGTAAAAACACTTCATTTGTTGCCTATAAACACTATAAATAGGAACCTGCACGACATTTGTTCTAATAACTTTTTTGATAAAAAACTCTTTGAAAGATTGCATTCATTTTAGTTCTTGGATTAGAACTCTATCGGTTTCATTTCGATCTTAAAGCTTTCAGCCATTTCATCTTATTATAGAGTTGGTTCCTAGCTCTACTATAGCTAGTGTGTTACGTTCCACCCTCTATCACATCGATTCCTTCTTTAGTATATTTTTGGTTCCAAACTAATATATAGTTAGAGGGTCACAATCCATCCTTTGAATACTATCATTCTCCACGCCAACCACAAACGTCCTTCACAATTTCCTTACATCCAATCAACCACTATCATTACCACACTACTTTCATTTAGAATCCACTTCAACTTCATTCTATCATTTCCATTACTTTCATACACATTTAAATATACATATTTCCCTTCTTATAACATTGTTTGTACATTTTCAGACTTCAATCAAAGCACTTTGAATTTTCTTACTATAATCAAGATCGGGCAATCATATATATGATACAAACTCATAATCGAGATCATATCATTATTCATCCATTTTCAAGCTACATGGGCAACCATCAAACTGTAAGAATAATGACAAGTCATTTAATTGATTTAAATTGCATTAAGTGATCATTTTATTTTAATTGCAAAAACTCTTCATATGGTGCCTATCAACACTATAAATAGGCACCACCATTGCGTTTGTACTAAGAACTTTTTGCATAATAAACTCTCTGAATGATTGCTTTCATTTTAGTTCTTGGATTAGAACTCTATCGGTTTCTTGTAGGGCTTGAAGGCTTCATCCATTTCATCTTGTTATAGCGTTGGTTCCTAGCTCTACTATAGCTAGTGGGTCACGTTCCACCCTCTATCACATCGATTCCATCTTTAGTATATTGTTGGTTCCTAACTCAAATATAGTTAGACATTCACAATCCATCCTTTGAATTACTATCATTCTCCATGCCAACCACAAACATCCTTCACCATTTTCATTACGTTCATTCAACCACTATCATCAGCACACTTCTTTCATTTACAATCCACGTCAACTTTATTCTATCATTTTCATTACTTTCACAGACATATTTAAATATACATATTTCCTTTCTTATAACATTGTTTGTACAATTTCAGTCTTCAATCAAAGCACTGCGAGAATCAAGATCGGCAAATCATATATATGATCTGAAACTCATAACCGAGATCATACCATTATTCATCCAATTTCAATCTACATGGGCAACCATTAAAGGGTGAGAAGAATGACAAGTCATTGAAATCAATTAAATAGAATTTAGGTGATTATTTTATTTTAATTGTAAAAACTCTTCATGTGGTGCCTATCAACACTATAAATAGGCACCTCCACGACATTTGTACTAAGAACTTTTTTCATAATAAACTCTTTGAAAAATTGCATTCATTTTAGTTCTTGGATTAGAACTCTATCGATTTCTTGTCGATCTTGAAGCTTTCATCCATTTCATCTTGTTATATCGTTGGTTCCTAGCTCTACTATAGCTAGTGGGTTACGTTCCACCCTCTATCACTTCGATTCCATCTTTAGTATATTGTTGGTTTCTAACTCATATATAGTTAGAGGGTCACAATCCATCCTTTGAATTACTATCATTGTCCACACCGACCACACACATCCTTCACCATTTTCCTTACATCCAATCAACCACTATTATCACCACACTTCTTTCATTTACAATCCATTTCAACTTGATTCTATAATTTCCATTACTTTCATACACATATTTAAATCTACATATTTCCCTTCTTATAATGTTGTTTGTACATTTTCATTCTTAAATCAAAGCACTGTGAAGTTCTTACTAGAATCAAGATTGGGCAATCATATACATGATCTGAAACTCATAATTGAGATCATATCATTATTCATCCATTTTCAATCTACATGTGCAACCATCAAAGGGTAAGAAGAATGACAAGTCATTGAATTGAATTAAATTGCATTTAGGTGATTGTTTTATTTTAATTGTAAAAACTCTTCATATGGTGCCTATCAACACTAGAAATAGGCACCTCCACGACATTTGTACTAAGAACTTCATTCATAATAAACTATTTAAAAGATTGCATTCATTTTAGTTCTTGGATTAGAACTCTATTGATTTCTTGTCGATCTTGAAGCTTTCATCCATTTCATCTTGTTATATCGTTGGTTCCTAGCTCTACTATAGCTAGTGGGCTACGTTCCACCCTCTATCACTTCGATTCCATCTTTAGTATATTGTTGGTTTCTAACTCATATATAGTTAGAGGGTCACAATCCATCCTTTGAATTACTATCATTGTCCACGCCGACCACAAACATCCTTCACCATTTTCCTTACATCCAATCAACCACTATCATCACCACACTTTTTTCATTTACAATCCACTTCAACTTCATTCTATCGTTTCCATTACTTTCATACACATATTTAAATATACATATTTCCCTTCTTATAACGTTGTTTGTACATTTTCAGTCTTCAATCAAAGCACTGTGAATTTTCTTACTAGAATCAAGATCGGGCAATCATATATATGATCCAAAACTCATAATCTAGATCATATCATTATTAATCCATTTTCAATCTACATGGGCAACCATCAAAGTGTAAGAAGAATGACAAATCATTTAATTGAATTAAATTTCACATTGGTCATTGTTTTATTTTAATTGTAAAAACTCATTATATGGTTCCCATCAACACTATAAATAGACACCTCCATGTCATTTGTACTAAGAACTTTTTGCATAATAAACTCTCAGAAAGATTGCTTTCATTTTAATTCTTGGATTAGAACTCTATCGATTTCTTGTCGGTCTTGAATTCGTCATCCATTTCATCTTGTTATAGGTTTGGTTCCTAGCTCTACTATAGCTAGTGGGTCACGTTCCACCCTCTATCACTTCGATTCCATCTTTAGTATATTGTTGGTTTCTAACTCATATATACTTAGAGGGTCACAATACATCCTATGAATTTCTATCATTGTCCACGCCAACCACAAACATCCTTCAACATTTTACTTACATCCAATCAACCACTATCATCACCACACTTCTTTCATTTACAATTCACTTCAACTTCATTATATCGTTTCCATTACTTTTATATACATATTTAAATATACATATTTCTCTTCTTATAATTTTGTTTGTACATTTTCAGTCTTAAATCAAAGCACTGCGAAGTTCTTACTAAAATCAAGATTGGGTAATCATATATATGATCTGAAACTCATAATCGAGATCATATCATTATTAATCCATTTTAAATCTAAATGGGAAACTATCAAAGGGTTAGAAGAATGACAAGTCATTTAATTGAATTAAATTGCATTTAGAAGATTGTTTTATTTTAATTGTAAAAACTATTCATATGGTGCCTATCAACACTATAAATAGGCACCTCCATAGCATTTGTACTTGGAACTTTTTGCATAATAAACTCTTTGAAAGATTGCTTTCATTTTAGTTCTTGGATTAGAACTCTATCGGTTTCTTGTAGGTCTTGAAGCCTTCATCCATTTCATCTTGTTATAGTGTTGGTTCCTAGCTCTACTATAGCTAGTTGGTTACGTTCCACCCTCTATAACTTTGATTCCATCTTTAGTATATTGATGGTTTCTAACTCAAATATAGTTAGAGGGTCACAATCCATCCTTTGATTTACTATCATTGTCCACACCAACCATAAACATCCTACACCATTTTCCTTACGTCCAATCAACCACTATCATTAGCACACTTCTTTCATTTACAATCCACTTCAACTTCATTCTACCATTTCCATTACTTTCATACACATATTTAAATATACATATTTCCCTCTTATAACGTTGTTTGTACATTTCCAGTCTTCAATCAAAGCACTGTGAATTTTCTTACTAGAATCAAGATCGGGCAATCCATTTTTAATCTACATGGACACCCATCAAAGTGTAAGAAGAATGACAATTCATTTAATTGAATTAAATTTCATTTAGGTCATTGATTTATTTTAATTGTAAAATCTCTTCATATGGTGCCTATCAACACTATAAATAGGCACCTCCATGTCATTTGTACTAAGACCTTTTTGCATAATAAACTCTCTGAAAGATTGCATTAATTTTAGTTATTGGAATAAAACTCTATAGGTTTCTTGTCGGTCTGGAATTCGTCATCCATTTCATCTTGTTATAGCTTTGGTTCCTAGCTCTACAATAGCTAGTGGGTCACGTTCCACCCTCTATCACTTCAATTCCATCTTTAGTATATTGATGGTATCTAACTCATATATAGTTAGAGGGTTACAATCCATCCTTTGAATTATTATCATTGTCCATGCCAACCACAAACATCCTTCACCATTATCGTTACATCCAATCAACCACTATTATCACCACACTTCTTTCATTTACAATCCACGTCAACTTTATTCTATCATTTTCATTACTTTCATACACATATTTAAATATACATATTTCCCTTCTTATAACTTTGTTTGTACATTTTCAGCCTTCAATCAGACCACTGCGTGAATCAAGATCTTCAAATCATATATATGATCCGAAACTCATAACCGAGATCATACAAATATTCATCCATTTTCAATCTACATGGGCAACCATTAAAGGGTAAGAAGAATGACAAGTCATTGAATTGAATTAAATTACATTTAAGTGATTGTGTTATTTTAATTGCAAAAACTCTTCATATGGTGCCTATCAACACTATAAATAGGCACCTCCACGACATTAGTTCTAAGAACTTCATTCATAATAAACTCTTTAAAAGATTCCATTCATTTTAGTTCATGGATTATAACTCTATCGGTTTCTTGTTGAACTTGAAGCTTTCATCCATTTCAACTTGTTATAGCGTTGGTTCCTAGCTCTACTATAGCTAGTGGGTTACGTTCCACCCTCTATCACTTCGATTCCATCTTTAGTATATTGTTGGTTTCTAACTCATATATAGTTAGAGGGTCACAATCCATCCTTTGAATAACTATCATTGTCCACTCCAATCACAACCATCCTTTACCATTTTCCTTACATCCAATCAACCATAATCATCACCACACTTCTTTCATTTACAATCCACTTCAACTTGATTCTATCATTTCAATTACTTTCATACAAATATTTAAATATACATATTTCCCTTCTTCTAATGTTGTTTGTACATTTTCAGTCTTAAATCAAAGCACTACGAAGTTCTTACTAGAATCAAGATCGGGCAATCATATATATGATCTGAAACTCATAATCGAGATCATATCATTATTCATCCATTTTCAATCTACATGAGCAACCATCTAAGGGTTAGAAGAATGACAAGTCATTTAATTGAATTAAATTGCATTTAGCTGATTGTTTTATTTTAATGGTAAAAACACTTCATTTGTTGCCTATAAACACTATAAATAGGAACCTGCACGACATTTGTACTAAGAACTTTTTTCATAATAAACTCTTTGAAAGATTGCATTCATTTTAGTTCTTGGATTAGAACTCTTTGAGACACTATAGCTAGTGTGTTACGTTCCACCCTCTATCACATCGATTCCATCTTTAGTATATTGTTGGTTCCAAACTAATATATAGTTAGAGGGTCACAATCCATCCTTTGGATACTATTATTCTCCACGCCAACCATAAACATCCTTCACCATTTTCGTTACATCCAATCAACCACTACCATCACCACACTTCTTTCATTTACAATCCACTTCAACTTCATTCTATCATTTCCATTACTTTCATACACATATTTAAATATACATATTTCCCTTCTTATAACTTTGTTTGTACAGTTTCAGTCTTCAATCAAAGAACTGTGAATTTTCTTACTAGAATCAAGATCGGGCAATCATATATATGATCCAAAACTCATAATCTAGATCATATCATTATTAATCCATTTTCAATCTACATGGGCAACCATTAAAGTGTAAGAAGAATGACAATTCATTTAATTGAATTAAATTTCACATAGGTCATTGTTTTATTTTAATTGTAAACACTCATCATATGGTTCCCATCAACACTATAAATAGACACCTCCATGGCATTTGTACTAAGAACTTTTTGCATAATAAACTCTCTGAAAGATTGCTTTCATTTTAATTCTTGGATTAGAAATCTATCGGTTTCTTGTCGGTCTTGAATTCATTATCCATTTCATCTTGTTATAGCTTTGGTTCCTAGTTCTACAATAACTAGGGAGTCACGTTCCACACTCTATCACTTTGATTCAATCTTTAGTATATTGTTGGTTTCTAACTCATTTATAGTTAGAGGGTCCATCCTTTGAATTACTATCATTGTCTACGCCAACCACAAACATCCTTCATCATTTTTCTTACATCCAATCAACCACTATCATCACCATACTTCCTTCATTTACAATCCACTTCAGCTACATTCTATCATTTCCATTTCTTTCATAAACATATTTAAATATACATATTTCCCTTCTTATAAAGTTGTTTGTACATTTTCAGTCTTAAATCAAAGAACTGTGAAGTTCTTAATAGAATCATGATTGGGCAATCATATATATGATCTGAAACTCATAATCAAGATCATATCATTATTCATCCATTTTCAATCTTCATGGGCATCAATCAAATGGTTAGAAGAATGACAAGTCATTTAATTGAATTAAATTATATTTAGGAGATTGTTTTATTTTAATTGTAAAAACTCTTCATATGGTGCCTATCAACACTATAAATAGGCACCTCCACGACATTTGTACTAAGAACTTCATTCATAATAAACTCTTTAAAAGATTGCATTCATTTTAGTTCTTGGATTAGAAACCTATCGGTTTCTTGTCGATCTTGAAGCTTTCATCCATTTCATCTTGTTATAGCGTTGGTTCCTAGCTATACTATATCTAGTGGGTTACGTTCCACCCTCTATCACTTCGATTCCATCTTTAGTATATTGTTGGTTTCTAACTCATATATAGTTAGAGAGTCATAATCCATCATTTGAATAACTATCATTGTCCACGCCGACCACAAACATCCTTCACCATTTTCCTTACATCTAATCAACCACAATCATCACCACACTTCTTTCATTTACAATCCTCTTCAACTTGATTCTATCATTTCCATTACTTTCATACACATATTTAAATATACATATTTCCCTTCTTATAATGTTGTTTGTACATTTTCAGTCTTAAATCAAAGCACTGCGAAGTTCTTACTAGAATCAAGATCGGGCAATCATATATAAGATCTGAAACTCATAATCGATATCATATCATTATTCATCCATTTTCAATCTACATGGGCAACCATCAAAGGGTTAGAAGAATGACAAGACATTTAATTGAATTAAAATGCATTTAGCTGATTGTTTTATTTTAATGGTAAAAACACTTCATAGGTTGCCTATAAACACTATAAATAGGAACATGCACGACATTTGTACTAAGAACTTTTTTCATAATAAACTCTTTGAAAGATTGCATTCATTTTAGTTCTTGGATTAGAACTCTATTGGTTTCATTTCGATCTTAAAGCTTTCATCCATTTCAACTTATTATAGAGTTGGTTCCTAGCTCTACTATAGCTAGTGTGTTACGTTCCACCCTCTATCACATCAATTACATCTTTAGTATATTGTTGGTTCCAAACTAATATATAGTTATAGGGTCATAATCCATCCTTTGAATACTATCATTCTCCACGCCAACCACAAACATCCTTCACTATTTTCATTACATCCAATCAATCACTACCATCACCACACTTCTTTCATTTACAATCCACTTCAAATTCATTCTATCATTTCCATTACTTTCGTACACATATTTAAATATACATATTTCCCTTCTTATAACGTTGTTTGTACATTTTCAGTATTTAATCAAAGCACTGTGAATTTTCTTACTAGAATCAAGATCGGGCAATCATATATATGATCCAAAACTTATAATCGAGATCATATCATTATTAATCCATTTTCAATCTACATGGGCAACCATCAAAGTGTAAGAAGAATGACAAGTCATTCAATTGAATTAAATTTCACATAGGTCATTGTTTTATTTTAATTGTAAAAACTCATCATATGGTTCCTATCAACACTATAAATAGACACCTCCATGACATTTGTACTAAGAACTTTTTGCATTATAAACTCTCTGAAAGATTGCTTTCATTTTAATTCTTGGATTAGAAATCTATCGGTTTCTTGTCGGTCTTGAATTCACCATCCATTTCATCTTGTTATAGCTTTGGTTCCTAGCTCTACAATAACTAGTGAGTCACGTTCCACACTCTATCACTTCGATTCCGTCTTTATTATATTGTTGGTTTCTATCTCATATATAGTTAGAGGGTCACAATCCATCCTTTGAATTACTATCATTGTCCACGCCAACCACAAACATCCTTCACCATTTTCCTTACATCCAATCAACCACTATCATCACCATACTTCTTTCATTTATAATCCACTTCAACTACATTCTATCGTTTCCATTACTTTCATAAACATATTTAAATATACATATTTCCCTTCTTATAACGTTGTTTGTACATTTTCAGTCTTAAATCAAAACACTGCGAAGTTCTTAATAGAATCAAGAACGGGCAATAATATATATGATGTGAAACTCATAATCGAGATCATATCATTATTCATCCATTTTCAATCTTCATGGGCATCCATCAAATGGTTAGAAGAATGAAAAGTCATTTAATTGAATTAAATTGTAATTAGGAGAATGTTTTATTTTAATTGTAAAAACTCTTCATATGGTGCCTATCAACACTATAAATATGCACCTCCATGGCATTTGTACTAAGAACTTTTTGCATAATAAACTCTTTGAATTATTGCTTTCATTTTAGTTCTTGGATTAGAACTCTATCGTTCTCTTGTAGGTCTTGAAGGCTTCATCCATTTCATCTTGTTATAGCGTTGGTTCCTAGCTCTACTATAGCTAGTGGGTCACGTTCCACCCTCTATCACTTCGATTCCATCTTTAGTATATTGTTGGTTCCTAACTCATATATAGTTAGACATTCACAATCCATCATTTGAATTACTATCATTCTCTACACCAACCACAAACATCATTCACCATTTTTGTTACATCCAATCAACCACTATCATCAGCACACTTCATTCATTTACAATCCACGTCAAATTTATTCTATCATTTTCATTACTTTCATACACATATTTAAATATACATATTTCCCTTCTTATAACGTTGTTTGTACATTTTCATTCTTCAATCAGAGCACAGCGAGAATCAAGATTGACAAATCATATATATGATCTGAAATTCATAACCGAGATCATACAAATATTTATCCATTTTATATCTACATGGGAAACCATTAAAGGGTAAGAAGAATGACAAGTCATTGAATTGAATTAAATTGCATTTGGGTGATTATTTTATTTTAATTGTAAAAACTCTCCATGTGGTGCCTATCAACACTATACATAAAACCTCCATGACATTTTTAGTAAGAATTTTTTTCATAATAAACTTCTTGAAAAATTGCATTCATTTTAGTTCTTGGAATAGAATTCTATTGGTTTCTTGTCGATCTTGAAGCTTTCATCCATTTCATCTTGTTATAGCATTGGTTCCTAGCTCTACTATAGCTAGTGGGTTACGTTCCACCCTCTATCACTTCGATTCCATGATTAGTATATTGTTGGTTCCTAACTCATATATAGTTATAAGGTCACAATCCATCCATTGAATACTATCATTCTCCATGCAAACCACAAACATCCTTCACCATTTTCATTACATCCAATCAACCACTATCATCACCACACTTCTTTCTTTTACAATAAACTTCAACTTCATTCTATCATTTCCATTACCTACATATAGATATTTAAATATACATATTACCCTTCTTATAATGTTGTTTGTACATTTTCAGTCTTAAATCAAAGCACTGTGAAGTTCTTAATAGAATCAATTTCGGACAATCTTATATATGATCTGAAGCTCATAATCGAGATCATAACATTATTCATCCATTTTCAATCTTCATGGGAAACCATCAAAAGGTTAGAAGAATGACAAGTCATTTAATTGAATTAAATTGTATTTAGGAGATTGTTTTATTTTAATTGTAAAAACTCTTCATATGGTGCCTATCAACACTATAAATAGGTGCCTCCATTGCATTTGTACTAAGAACTTTTTGCATAATAAACTCTTTGAATTATTGCTTTCATTTTAGTTCTTGGATTAGAACTCTATCGGTTTCTTGTAGGTCTTGAAGGATTCGTCCATTTCATCTTGTTATAGCGTTGGTTCCTAGCTCTACTATAGCTAGTGGGTCACGTTCCAACCTCTATCACATCGATTCCATCTTTAGTATATTGTTGGTTCCTAACACATATATATCTAGACATTCACTATCCATCCTTTGAATTACTATCATTCTCCACGCCAACCACAAATAACCTTCACCATTTTCGTTACATCCAATTAACCAATATTATCACCACACTTCTTTCATTTACAATCCACGTCAACTTTATTCTATCATTTTCATTACTTTCATACACATATTTAAATATACATATTTCCCTTCTTATAACGTTGTTTGTACATTTTCAGTCTTCAATCAGAGCACTGCGAGAATCAAGATCGGCAAATTATATATATGATCCGAAACTCATAACCGAGATCATACAAATATTCTTCCATTTTCAATCTACATGGGCAACCATTAAAGGGTAAGAAGAATGACAAGTCATTGAATTGAATTAAATTACATTTAAGTGATTGTGTTATTTTAATTGTAAAAACTCTTCAAATAGTGCCTATCAACACTATAAATAGGCACCTCCACGTCATTTGTACTAAGAACTTCATTCATAATAAACTCTTTAAAAGATTGCATTCATTTTAGTTCTTGGATTAGAACTCTATCGGTTTCTTGTCGATCTTAAAGCTTTCATCAATTTCATCTCGTTATAGCGTTGGTTCCTATCTCTACTATAGCTAGTGGGTTACGTTCTACCCTCTATCACTTCGATTCCATCTTTAGTATATTGTTGGTTTCTAACTCATATATAGTTAGAGGGTCACAATCCATCCTTTGAATAACTATCATTGTCCACGCCGACCACAAACATCCTTCACCATTTTCCTTACATCCAATCAACCACAATCATCACCACACTTCTTTCTTTTACAATCCACTTCAACTTCATTCTATCATTTCCATTACCTACATACACATATTTAAATATACATATTTCCCTTCTTATAACGTTGTTTGTACATTTTTAGTGTTAAATCAAAGCATTGTGAAGTTCTTTCTAGAATCAAGATCGGCCAATCATATATATGATCAAAAACTCATAATCGAGACCATATCATTATTCATCCATTTTCAATCTACATGGACAACCATCAAAGGGTAAGAAGAATGACAAGTCATTGAATTGAATTAAACTGCATTTAGGTTATTGTTTTATTTTAATTTTAAAAACTTTTCATATGGTGCCTGTCAACACTATAAATAGGCACCTCCACGATATTTGTACTAAGAACTTCTTTCATAATAAACTCTTTAAAAGATTGCATTCATTTTAGTTCTTGGATTAGAAATCTATCGGTTTCTTATCGATCTTGAAGCTTTCATACATTTCATCTTGTTATAGCGTTAGTTCCTAGCTCTACTATAGCTAGTGGGTTACGTTCCACCCTCTATCACTTTGATTCCATCTTTATATATTGTTGGTTTCTAACTCATATATAGTTAGAGGGTCACAACCGTCCTTTGAATTACTATCATTGTCCACGTCGACCACAAACATCCTTCACAATTTTCCTTACATCCAATCAACCACTATCATCACCACACTTCTTTCATTTACAATCCACTTCAAAATGATTCTATCATTTCCATTACTTTCATACACAAATTTAAATATACATATTTCCCTTCTTATAATTTTTTACATTTTCAGTCTTAAATCAAAGCACTGCGAAGTTCTTACTAGAATCAAGATCGAGCAATCATATATATGATCTGAAACTCATAATCGAGATCATATCATTATTCATCCATATTCAATCTACATGGGCAACCATCAAAGGGTTAGAAGAATGAAAAGTCATTTAATTGAATTAAATTGCATTTAGGTGATTGTTTTATTTTAATTGTAAACACTTCATATGTTCCTATCAACACTATAAATAGGAACCTACCGACATTTGTACTAAGAAATTTTATCATAATAAACTCTTTGAAAGATTGCTTCATTTTAGTTCTTGGATTAGAACTCTATCGGTTCTTGTCGATCTTGAAGCTTTCATCCATTTCATCATATTATAGCGTTGGTTCCTAACTCATATACAATCCCTCCTTTGAATACTATCATTCTCCATGCCATCAAGCATCCTTCACCATTTTCGTTACATCCAATCAACCACTATCATCACCACACTTCAAACATTTACAATCCACTTCAACTTCATTCTATCATTTCCATTACTTTCATACACATATTTAAATATACATATTTCCCTTCTTATAACGTTATTTGTACATTTTCAGTCTTCAATCAAAGCACTGCGAATTTTCTTACTAGAATCAAGATCGGGCAATCATATATATAATCCAAAAATCATAATCGAGATCATATCATTCTTAATCCATTTTCATTCTACATGGGCAACCATCAAAGTGTAAGAAGAATGAAAAGTCATTTAATTGAATTAAATTTCATTTAGGTCATTGTTTTATTTTAATTGTAAAAACTCTTCATATGGGCCTATCAACACTATAATAGGCACTTCCATGGCATTTGTAAGAACATTTTGCATAATAAACTCTATGAAAGATTGCTTTCATTTTAATTCTTGGATTAGAACTCTATCGATTTCTTGTCGGTCTTGAATTCGTCATCCATTTCATCTTGTTATAGCTTTGGTTCCTAGCTCTACTATAGCTAGTGGGTCGGTTCTACCCTCTATCACTTCGATTCCATCTTTAGTATATTGTGGTTTCTAACTCATATAGTTAGAGGGTCACAATACAACCTTGAATTACTATCGTTGTCCACGCCAACCACAAACATCCTTCAGCATTTTCCTTACATCCAATCAACCACTATCATCACCACACTTCTTTCATTTACAATCCACTTCAACTTCATTATTTTCCATTACTTTCATATACATATTTAAATATACATATTTCTTCTTATAATTTGTTTGTACATTTTCAGTCTTAAATCAAAGCACTGCGAAGTTCTTACTAAATCAAGATTGGGTATCATATATATGATCTGAAACTCATAATCGAGATCATATCATTATTCATCCATTTTTAATCTACATGGGAAACTATCAAAGGGTTAAAAGAATGATAAGTCATTTAATTCAATTAAATTGCATTTAGAAGATTGTTTTATTTTAATTGTAAAAACTATTCATATGGTGCCTATCAACACTATAAATAGGCACCTCCATGCATTTGTACTTGGAACTTTTTGCATAATAAACTCTTTCAAATATTGCTTTCATTTTAGTTCTTGGATTAGAACTCTATCGGTTTCTTGTAGGTCTTGAAGCCTTCATCCATTTCATCTTGTAGCGTTGGTTCCTAGCTCTACTATAGCTAGTTGGTTACGTTCCACCCTCTATACTTCGATTCCATCTTTAGTATATTGATGGTTTCTAACTCAAATATAGTTAGAGGGTCACAATCCATCCTTTGATTTACTATCACTGTCCACGCCAACCACAAACATCCTACACCATTTTCCTTACATCCAATCAAACACTATTATCAACACACTTCTTTCATTTACAATCCACTTCAACTTCATTCTATCATTTCCATTACTTTCATACACATATTTATATATACATATTTCCCTTCTTATAACGTTGTTTGTACATTTTTAGTCTTCAATCAGAGCACTGCGAGAATCAAGATAGGCAAATCATATATATGATCCGAAACTCATAACCGAGATCATACAAATATTCATCCATTTTCAATCTACATGGGCAACAATTAAAGGGTAAGAAGAATGACAAGTCATTGAATTGAATTAAATTACATTTAAGTGATTGTGTTATTTTAATTGTAAAAACTCTTCATATGGTGCCTATCAACACTATAAATAGGCACCTCCATGACATTTGTACTAAGAACATCATTCATAATAAACTCTTTAAAAGATCGCATTCATTTTAGTTCTTGGATTAGAACTCTATCGGTTTCTTGTCGATCTTGAAGCTTTCATCCATTTCATCTTGTTATAGCGTTGGTTCCTAGCTTTACTATAGCTAGTGGGTTACGTTCCACCCTCTATCACTTCGATTCCATCTTTAGCATATTGTTGGTTTCTAACTCATATATAGTTAGAGGGTCACAATCCATCCTTTGAATAACTATCATTGTCCACGCCGACCACAAACATACTTCACCATTTTCCTTACATCCAATCAACCACAACCATCACCATACTTCTTTCATTTACAATCCACTTCAACTTGATTCTATCATTTCCATTACTTTCATACACATATTTAAATATACATATTTCCTTCTTATAACGTTGTTTGGACATTTTCAGTCTTAAATCAAAGCACTGCGAAGTTTCTACTATAATCGATCGGGAATCATATATATGATCCAAAACTCATAATCGATATCATATTATTATTCATCCATTTTCAATCTACATGGGAAACCATCAAAGGGTAGAATAATGACAAGTCATTTAATTGAATTAATTGCATTTAGCTGATTGTTTTATTTTAATGTAGAAACCTTCATATGTTCCTATAAACACTATAATAGGAACCTCACGCATTTGTACTAAGAACTTTTTCATAAACTCTTGAAATTGCATTCATTTTAGTTCTTGGATTAGAACTCTATCAGTTCATATCGATCTTAAAGCTTTCATCCATTTCATCTTATTATAGCTTGGTTCCTAGCTCTACTATAGCTGGTGTTCTTCCACCCTATCACTCGATTCCGTCTTTATATATTGTTTTCCAAACTATATATAGTTAGAGGGTCACATCCATCCTTGACTACTATCATTCCACGCCAACCACAAGCATCCTTCACCATTTTCGTTACATCCAATCAACCACTACATCACCACACTTCTTTTTTATTCCACATCACTTCAACTTCATTCTATCTTCCATTCACATTTTAAATATACATTTTCCCTTCTTATAACGTTGTTTGTACATTTTCATCTTTAATCAAAGCACTGCGAAGTTTTCTTACTAGAATCAAGATCGCAATCATATATGAAAAACTCATAATCGAGATCATATCATTATTCATCCATTTCAATCTTCATGGGAACCATCAAAGTGGTAGAAGAATGACAAAGTCATTAATTGAATTAAATTTCAATTAGGATTGTTTTATTTTAATTGTAAACTCTATGGTTCCTATCAACACTATATAACACCTCCATGGCATTTGTACAAGAACTTTTGCATAATAAATCTCTGAAAGATTGCTTTCATTTTAGTTCTTGGATTAGAATCTATTGGTTTCTTGTCGTCTTGTATTTCGCCATCCATTTCATCTGTTATAGCTTTGGTTCCTAGCTCTACAATAACTATAGTCACGTTCCACACTCTATCACTTGATTCCATCTTAGTATATGTTGTTTCTAACTCATATATAGTTAGAGGGTCCACAATCCATCCTTTAATTACTATCATTGTCCACGCCACCACAAACATCCTTTACCATTTTCCTTACATCCAATCAACCACTATCATCACCAACTTCTTTCATTTATAATCCACTTCAACTACATTCTATCGTTTCCATTACTTTCATAAACATATTAAATATAATATTTCCCTTCTTTTAACGTATTTGTACATTTTCAGTCTTAATCAAAGCACTGGCGAATTCTTAATAGAATCAAGATCGGGCAATCATATATATATCAAATTCATAATCGGATTATGTCATTATCATCCATTTTCATCTCATGGGCATCCATCAAATGGTAGAAGAATGACAAGTCATTTTAATTGAATTAAATTCTATTAGGAGATTGTTTTATTTTAATTGTAACTCTTCATATGGTGAATCAACACTATAATATGCACCTCCATCACGTTCCCCCTCTATCACTTCGATTCCATCTTTAGTATGTTGTTGGTTCCTAACTCATATATAGTTAGACATTCACAATCATCATTGAATTATATCATTCTCTACACCAACACAAACATCATTCACCATTTTCGTTACATCCAATCAACCACTATCATCAGCACACTTCTTTCATTTACAATCCATGTAAACTTCATTCTATCATTTTCACTACTTTCATACACATATTTAAATATATATATTCCCTTCTTAAGTTGTTTGTAAATTTCCAGTCTTAATCAAAGAACTTGTCATCTTCTAACCTTGATTCCTACCTCTGCTATAGCTAGTGGGTCACGTTCCACCCTCTATCACTTCGATTCCATCTTTAGTATGTTGTTGGTTCCTAACTCATATATAGTTAGACATTCACAATCCATCATTTGAATTACTATCATTCTCTACACCAACCACAAACATCATTCACCATTTTCGTTACATCCAATCAACCACTATCATCACCACACTTCTTTCATTTACAATCCACTTCAACTTCATTCTATCTTTTCCATTGCTTTTATACACATATTTAAATATACATATTTCCCTTCTTATAACATTGTTTGTACATTTTCAGTCTTCAATCTAAGCACTGCGAATTTTCTTACAAGAATCAAGATCGGGCAATCATATATATGATCCAAAACACATAATTGAGATCATATCTTTATTAATCCATTTTCAATCTGCATGGGCAACAATCAAAGTGTAAGAAGAATGACAAGTCATTTAATTGAATTAGATTTCATTTAGGTCATTTTTTATTTTAATTGTAAAAACTCTTCATATGGTGCCTATCAACACTATAAATTGGCACTTCCATGGCATTTGTACTAAGAACTTTTTGCATAATAAACAATCTGAAAAATTGCTTTCTTTTTAATTCTTGGATTAGAACTCCATCGGTTTCTTATCGGTCTTGTGTTCGTCATCCATTTCATCTTGTTATAGATTTGGTTCCTGGCTCTACTATTGCTAGTGGGTCACGTTCCACCCTCTATAACTTCGATTCCATCTTTCGTATATTGTTGATTTCTACCTCAAATATAGATAGAGGTTCACAATCCATCCTTTGAAATACCATCATTGTCCACGCCAACCACAACATCCTTCACCATTTTCCTTACATCCAATCAACCACTATCATCACCACACTTCTTTCATTTACAATCCACTTCAACTTCATTCTATCGTTTCCATTACTTTCATATACTTATTTAAATATATATATTTCCATTCTTATAACATTGTTTGTACATATTCAGTCTTAAATTAAAGCACTGCGAAGTTCTCACTAGAATCAAGATTGGGCAATCATATATATGATCCGAAACTCATAATCGAGATCATATCTTTATTCATCCATTTTCAATCTACATGGGCAACCATTAAAGGGTAAGAAGAATGAAAACTCATTGAATTGAATTAAATTGCATTTAGTTGATGTTTTTTATTGTAAAAAACTCTTCATATGGTGCCTATCAACACTATAAATAGGCACCTCCACAACATTTGTACTAAGAACTTCTTTCATAATAAACTCTTTAAAATATTGCATTCATTTTAGTTCTTGGATAAGAACTTTATCGGTTTCTTGTCGATCTTGAATCTTTCAACCATTTCATCTTGTTATAGCGTTGGTTCCTAGCTCTACTATAGCAAGTGTGTTATGTTCCACCCTCTGTCTCTTCGATTCCATCTTTAGTATATTGTTGGTTTCTGACTCATATATAGTTAGAGGGTCACAATCCATCCTTTGAATTACTATCATTTTCTACGCCGACCAAAAACATCCTTCACCATTTTCCTTATATCAAATCAACCACTATCATCACCACACTTCTTTTATTTACAATCCACTTCAACTTGATTATATCATTTCCATTACTTTCATACACATATTTAAGTATACATATTTCCCTTCTTATAATGTGTTTGTACATTTTCAGCCTTAAATCAAAGCACTGCGAAGTTCTTACTAGAATCAGATCGGGCAATCATATATATGATCTGAAATCATAATCGAGATCATATCATTATTCATCCATTTTCATCTACATGGGCAACCATAAAGGGTTAGAAGAATGACATGTCATTTAATTGAATTAAATTGCATTTAGGTGATTGTTTTATTTTATTTGTAAAAACTCTTCATATGTTGTCTATCAACACTATAAATAGGAACATGCATGACATTTGTTCTAAGAACTTTTTTCATAATAAACTCTTTGAAAGATTGCATTCATTTTAGTTATTAGATTAGAACTCTTTTGGTTTCTTGTCGATCTTGAAGCTTTCAAACATTTCATCTTATTATAGTGTTGGTTACTAGCTCTACTATAGCTAGTGTGTTACGTACCACCCTCTATCACATCGATTCCATATTTAGTATATTGTTGGTTCCTAAATCATAGTTAGAGGGTCACAATCCATTCTTTGAATACTATCATTCTCCATGCCAACCACAAACATCCTTCACCATTTTCGTTACATCCAATCAACTACTATCATCACCGCACTTCTTTCATTTACAATCCACTTCAACTTCATTCTATCATTTCCATTACTTTCGTACACATATTTAAATATACATATTTCCCTTCTTATAACGTTGTTTGTACATTTTCAATCTTCAATCAAAGCACTACGAATGTTCTTAATAGAATCTAGATCGGGAATTCATATATATGATCTAAAACTCATAATCGAGATCATATCATTATTAATCCATTTTCAATCTACATGGGAAACCATCAAAGTGTAAGAAGAATGACAAGTCATTTAATTAATTAAATTTCATTTTGGTCTTTGTTTTATTTTAATTGTAAAATCTCTTCATATGGTGCCTATCAACACTATAAACAGGCACCTCCGTGGCATTTGTACTAATAAATTTTTTCATAATAAACTCTCTGAAAGATTGCTTTCATTTTAATTCTTGGATTAGAACTCTATCGGTTTCTTGTCGGTCTTGTATTCGTCATCCATTTCATATTGTTATAGCTTTGGTTCATGTCTTTACTATAGCTAGCGGGTCACGTTCCACCCTCTATCACTTCGATTCCGTATTTAGTATATTTTTGGTTTCTAACTCATATATAGTTAGAAGGTCACAATCCATCCTTTGAATTACTATCATTGTCCACGCCAACAACAAACATCCTTCAACATTTTCCTTACATCCAATCAACCACTATCATCGCCACACTTCTTTCATTTACAATCCACTTCAACTTCATTATATCGTTTCCATTACTTTCATATACATATTTAAATATACATATTTCTATTCTTATAACGTTGTTTGTACATTTTCAGTCTTAAATCAAAGCACTGCGAAGTTCTTACTAGAATCAAGATTAGGCAATCATATATATGATCCGAAACTCATAATCGAGATGATATCATTATTCATCCATTTTCAATCTACATGGGCAACGATTAAAAGGTAAGAAGAATGACAAGTCATTGAATTGAATTAAATTGCATTTAGGTGATTGTTTTATTTTAATTGTAAAAACTCTTCATATGGTGCCTATCAACACTATAAATAGGCACCTCCACAACATTTGTACTAAGAACTTCTTTCATAATAAACTCTTAAAAATATTGCATTCATTTTAGTTCTTGGATTAGAACTCTATCGGTTTCTTGTCGATCTTGAATCTTTCATCCATTTCATCTTGTTATAGCGTTGGTTCCTAGCTCTACTATAGCAAGTGGGTTATGTTCCACCCTCTATCACTTCGATTCCATCTTTAGTATATTGTTGGTTTCTAACTCATATATAGTTAGAGGGTCACAATCCATCCTTTGAATTACTATCATTGTCTACGCCGACCACAAACATCCTTCACCATTTTCCTTACATCCAATCAACCACTATCATCACCACACTTCTTTTATTTACAATCCACTTCAACTTGATTCTATCATTTCCATTACTTTGATACACATATTTAAGTATACATATTTCCCTTCTTATAATTTTGTTTGTACATTTTCAGCCTTAAATCAAAGCACTGCGAAGTTCTTACTAGAATCAAGATCGGGCAATCATATATGTGATCTAAAACTCATAATCGAGATCATATCATTATTCATCAATTTTCAATCTACATGGGCAACCATCAAAGGGTTAGAAGAATGACAAGTCATTTAATTGAATTAAATTGCATTTAGGTGATTGTTTTATTTTAATTGTAAAAACTCTTCATATGTTGCCTATCAACACTATAAATAGGAACATGCACGACATTTGTACTAAGAACTTCTTTCATAATAAACTCTTAAAAATATTGCATTCATTTTAGTTCTTGGATAAGAACTTTATCGGTTTCTTGTCGATCTTGAATCTTTCAACCATTTCATCTTGTTATAGCGTTGGTTCCTAGCTCTACTATACCAAGTGTGTTATGTTCCACCCTCTATCTCTTCGATTCCATCGTTAGTATATTGTTGGTTTCTGACTCATATATAGTTAGAGGGTCACAATCCATCCTTTGAATTACTATCATTTTCTACGCCGACCAAAAACATCCTTCACCATTTTCCTTATATCCAATCAACCACTATCATCACCACACTTCTTTTATTTACAATCCACTTCAACTTGATTATATCATTTCCATTACTTTCATACACATATTTAAGTATACATATTTCCCTTCTTATAATGTTGTTTGTACATTTTCAGCCTTAAATCAAAGCACTGCGAAGTTCTTACTAGAATCAAGATTGGGCAATCATATATATGATCCGAAACTCATAATCGAGATCATTTCATTATTCATCCATTTTCAATCTAGATGGGTAACGATTAAAAGGTAAGAAGAATGACAAGTCATTGAATTGAATTAAATTGCATTTAGGTGATTGTTTTATTTTAATTGTAAAAACACTTCATATGTTTCCTATCAACACTATAAATAGGAACCTGCACGACATTTGTACTAAGAACTTTTTTCATAATAAACTCTTTGAAAGATTGCATTCATTTTAGTTCTTAGATTAGAACTCTATCGGTTTCTTGTCGATCTTGAAGCTTTCAACCATTTCATCTTATTATAGCGTTGGTTCCTAGCTCTACCATAGCTAGTGTGTTACGTTCTACCCTCTATCACGTTATTTGTACATTTTTCAGTCTTCAATCTAAGCACTGCAAATTTTCTTACAAAATCAAGATCGGGCAATCATATATGATCCAAAACACATAATCGAGATCATATCTTTATTAATCCATTTTCAATCTGCATGGGCAACCATCAAAGTGTAACAAGAATGACAAGTCATTTATTTGAATTAAATTTCATTTAGGACATTGTTTTATTTTAATTGTACAATCTCTTTATATGGTGCCTATCAACACTATAAATTGGCACCTCCATGGCATTTGTACTAAGAACTTTTTGCATAATAAACTCTCTGAAAGATTTCTTTCATTTTAATTCTTGGATTAGAACTCTATCGGTTTCTTGTCGGTCTTGTGTTCGTCATCCATTTCATCTTGTTATAGCTTTGGTTACTGGCTCTACTATAGCTAGTGGGTCACGTTCCACCCTCTATAACTTCGATTCCATCTTTAGTATATTGTTGATTTCTACTTCATATATAGTTAGATGTTCACAATCCATCCTCTGAAATACTATCATTGTCCATGCCAACCACAAACATCCTTCACCATTTTCCTTACATCCAATCAACAACTATCATCACCACACTTCTTTCATTTACAATCCACTTCAACTTCATTCTATCGTTTCTATTACTTTCATATACATATTTAAATATATATATTTCCCTTCTTATAACGTTGTTTGTACATTTTCAGTCTTAAATCAAAGCACTGCGAAGTTCTTACTAGAATCAAGATTGGGTAATCATATATATGATCCGAAACTGATAATCGAGATCATATCATTATTCATCCATTTTCAATCTACATGGGTAACCATTAAAGGGTAAGAAGAATGACAACTCATTGAATTGAATTAAATTGCATTTAGGTGATTGTTTTATATTAATTGTAAAAACTCTTCATATGGTGCCTATCAACACTATAAATAGGCACCTCCACAACATTTGTACTAAGAACTTCTTTCATAATAAACTCTTAAAAATATTGCATTCATTTTAGTTCTTGGATTAGAACTCATTCGGTTTCTTGCCGATCTTGAATCTTTCATCCATTTCATCTTGTTATAGCGTTGGTTCCTAGCTCTACTATAGCAAGTGTGTTACGTTCCACCCTCTATCTCTTCGATTCCATCTTTAGTATATTGTTGGTTTCTAACTCATATATAGTTAGAGGGTCACAATCCATCCTTTGATTACTATCATTGTCTACGCTGACCAAAACATCCTTCACCATTTTCCTTATATCCAATCAACCACTATCATCACCACACTTCTTTTATTTACAATCCACTTCAACTTGATTATATCATTTCCATTACTTTCATACACATATTTAAGTATACATATTTCCCTTCTTATAATGTTGTTTGTACATTTTCAGCCTTAAATCAAAGCACTGCGAAGTTCTTACTAGAATCAAGATCGGGCAATCATATATATGATCTGAAACTCATAATCGAGATCATATCATTATTCATCCATTTTCAATCTATATGGGCAACCATTAAAGGGTTAGAAGAATGACATGTCATTTAATTGAATTAAATTGCATTTAGGTGATTGTTTTATTTTATTTGTAAAAACACTTCATATGTTGTCTATCAACACTATAAATAGGAACATGTATGACATTTGTTCTAAGAACTTTTTTCATAATAAACTCTTTGAAAGATTGCATTCATTTTAGTTCTTAGATTAGAACTCTATCGGTTTCTTGTCGATCTTGAAGCTTTCAACCATTTCATCTTATTATAGCGTTGGTTCCTAGCTCTACCATAGCTAGTGTGTTACGTTCTACCCTCCTATCACGTTATTTGTACATTTTCAGTCTTCAATCTAAGCACTGCAAATTTTCTTACAAGAATCAAGATCGGGCAATCATATATATGATCCAAAACACATAATCGAGATCATATCTTTATTAATCCATTTTCAATCTGCATGGGCAACCATCAAAGTGTAAGAAGAATGACAAGTCATTTATTTGAATTAAATTTCATTTAGGACATTGTTTTATTTTAATTGTAAAATCTCTTTATATGGTGCCTATCAACACTATAAATTGGCACCTCCATGGCATTTGTACTAAGAACTTTTTGCATAATAAACTCTCTGAAAGATTCCTTTCATTTTAATTCTTGGATTAGAACTCTATCGGTTTCTTGTCGGTCTTGTGTTCGTCATCCATTTCATCTTGTTATAGCTTTGGTTATTGGCTCTACTATAGCTAGTGGGTCACGTTCCACCCTCTATAACTTTGATTCCATCTTTAGTATATTGTTGATTTCTAACTCATATATAGTTAGATGTTCATAATCCATCCTCTAAAATACTATCATTGTCCATGCCAACCACAAACATCCTTCACCATTTCCTTACATCCAATCAAAAACTATCATCACCACACTTCTTTCATTTACAATCCACTTCAACTTCATTCTATCGTTTCTATTACTTTCGTATACATATTTAAATATATATATTTCCCTTCTTATAACGTTGTTTGTACATTTTCAGTCTTAAATCAAAGCACTGTGAAGTTCTTACTAGAATCAAGATTGGGCAATCATATATATGATCTGAAACTCATAATCGAGATCATATCATTATTCATCCATTTTCAATCTACATGGGCAACCATTAAAGGGTAAGAAGAATGACAACTCATTGAATTGAATTAAATTGCATTTAGGTGATTGTTTTATTTTAATTGTAAAAACTCTTCATATGGTGCCTATCAACACTATAAATAGGCACCTCCACAACATTTGTACTAAGAACTTCTTTCATAATAAACACTTTAAAATATTGCATTCATTTTAGTTCTTGGATAAGAACTTTATCGGTTTCTTGTCGATCTTGAATCTTTCAACCATTTCATCTTGTTATAGCGTTGGTTCCTAGCTCTACTATACCAAGTGTGTTATGTTCCACCCTCTAACTCTTCGATTCCATCTTTAGTATATTGTTGGTTTCTGACTCATATATAGTTAGAGGGTCACAATCCATCCTTTGAATTACTATCATTTTCTACGCTGACCAAAAACATCCTTCACCATTTTCCTTATATCCAATCAACCACTATCATCACCACACTTCTTTTATTTACAATCCACTTCAACTTGATTATATCATTTCCATTACTTTCATACACATATTTAAGTATACATATTTCCCTTCTTATAATGTTGTTTGTACATTTTCATCCTTAAATCAAAGCACTGCGAAGTTCTTACTAGAATCAAGATCGGGCAATCATATATATGATCTGAAACTCATAATCGAGATCATATCATTATTCATCCATTTTCAATCTATATGGGCAACCATTAAAGGGTTAGAAGAATGACATGTCATTTAATTGAATTAAATTGCATTTAGGTGATTGTTTTATTTTATTTGTAAAAACACTTCATATGTTGTCTATCAACACTATAAATAGGAACATGTATGACATTTGTTCTAAGAACTTTTTTCATAATAAACTCTTTGAAAGATTGCATTCATTTTAGTTCTTAGATTAGAACTCTTTTGGTTTCTTGTCGATCTTGAAGCTTTCATCCATTTCATCTTATTATAGTGTTGGTTACTAGCTCTACTATAGCTAGTGTGTTACGTACCACCCTCTATCACATCGATTCCATATTTAGTATATTGTTGGTTCCTAACTCATATATAGTTAGAGGGTCACAATCCATTCTTTGAATACTATCATTCTCCATGCCAACCACAAACATCCTTCACCATTTTCGTTACATCTAATCAACTACTATCATCACCGCACTTCTTTCATTTACAATCCACTTCAACTTCATTCTATCATTTCCATTACTTTCGTACACATATTTAAATATACATATTTCCCTTCTTATAACGTTGTTTGTACATTTTCAATCTTCAATCAAAGCACTGCGAATGTTCTTAATAGAATCAAGATCGGGAATTCATATATATGATCTTAAACTCATAATCGTGGGAAACCATCAAAGTGTAAGAAGAATGACAAGTCATTTAATTAATTAAATTTCATTTTGGTCTTTGTTTTATTTTAATTGTAAAATCTCTTCATATGGTGCCTATCAACACTATAAACAGGCACCTCCATGGCATTTGTACTAAGAAATTTTTTCATAATAAACTCTCTGAAAGATTGCTTTCATTTTAATTCTTGGATTAGAACTCTATCGGTTTCTTGTCGGTCTTGTATTCGTCATCCATTTCATATTGTTATAGCTTTGGTTCATGTCTTTACTATAGCTAGCGGGTCACGTTCCACCCTCTATCACTTCGATTCCGTATTTAGTATATTTTTGGTTTCTAACTCATATATAGTTAGAGGGTCACAATCCATCCTTTGAATTACTATCATTGTCCACGCCAACAACAAACATCCTTCAATATTTTCCTTACATCCAATCAACCACTATCATCGCCACACTTCTTTCATTTACAATCCACTTCAACTTCATTCTATCGTTTCCATTACTTTCATATACATATTTAAATATATATATTTCTATTCTTATAACGTTGTTTGTACATTTTCAGTCTTAAATCAAAGCACTGCGAAGTTCTTACTAGAATCAAGATTGGGCAATCATATATATGATCCGAAACTCATAATCGAGATCATATCATTATTCATCCATTTTCAATCTACATGGGCAATGATTAAAAGGTAAGAAGAATGACAAGTCATTGAGTTGAATTAAATTGCATTTAGGTGATTGTTTTATTTTAATTGTAAAAACTCTTCATATGGTGCCTATCAACACTATAAATAGGCACCTCCACAACATTTGTACTAAGAACTTCTTTCATAATAAACTCTTAAAAATATTGCATTCATTTTAGTTCTTGGATTAGAACTCTATCGGTTTCTTATCGATCTTGAATCTTTCATCCATTTCATCTTGTTATAGCGTTGGTTCCTAGCTCTACTATAGCAAGTGGGTTATGTTCCACCCTCTATCACTTCGATTCCATCTTTAGTATATTGTTGGTTTCTAACTCATATATAGTTAGAGGGTCATAATCCATCCTTTGAATTACTATCATTGTCTACGCCGACCACAAACATCCTTCACCATTTTCCTTACATCCAATCAACCACTATCATCACCACACTTCTTTTATTTACAATCCACTTCAACTTGATTCTATCATTTCCATTACTTTAATACACATATTTAAGTATACATATTTCCCTTCTTATAATTTTGTTTGTACATTTTCAGCCTTAAATCAAAGCACTGCGAAGTTCTTACTAGAATCAAGATCGGGCAAACATATATGTGATCTAAAACTCATAATCGAGATCATATCATTATTCATCAATTTTCAATCTACATGGGCAACCATCAAAGGGTTAGAAGAATGACAAGTCATTTAATTGAATTAAATTGCATTTAGGTGATTGTTTTATTTTAATTGTTAAAACTCTTCATATGTTGCCTATCAACACTATAAATAGGAACCTGCACGACATTTGTACTAAGAACTTTTTTCATAATAAACTCTTTGAAAGATTGCATTCATTTTAGTTCTTAGATTAGAACTCTATCGGTTTCTTGTCGATCTTGAAGCTTTCAACCATTTCATCTTATTATAGCGTTGGTTCCTAGCTCTACCATAGCTAGTGTGTTACGTTCTACCCTCTATCACGTTATTTGTACATTTTCAGTCTTCAATCTAAACACTGCAAATTTTCTTACAAGAATCAAGATCAGGCAATCATATATATGATCCAAAACACATAATCGAGATCATATCTTTATTAATCCATTTTCAATCTGCATGGGCAACCATCAAAGTGTAAGAAGAATGACAAGTCATTTATTTGAATTAAATTTCATTTAGGACATTGTTTTATTTTAATTGTAAAATATCTTTATATGGTGCCTATCAACACTATAAATTGGCACCTCCATGGCATTTGTACTAAGAACTTTTTGCATAATAAACTCTCTGAAAGATTGCTTTCATTTTAATTCTTGGATTAGAACTCTATCGGTTTCTTGTCGGTCTTGTGTTCGTCATCCATTTCATCTTGTTATAGCTTTGGTTATTGGCTCTACTATAGCTAGTGGGTCACGTTCCACCCTCTATAACTTCGATTCCATCTTTAGTATATTGTTGATTTCTAACTCATATATAGTTAGATGTTCACAATCCATCCTCTGAAATACTATCATTGTCCATGCCAACCACAAACATCCTTCACCATTTTCCTTACATCCAATCAACAACTATCATCACCACACTTCTTTCATTTACAATCCACTTCAACATCATTCTATCATTTCTATTACTTTCATATACATATTTAAATATATATATTTCCCTTCTTATAACGTTGTTTGTACATTTTCAGTCTTAAATCAAAGCACTGCGAAGTTCTTACTAGAATCAAGATTGGGCAATCATATATATGATCCGAAACTCATAATCGAGATCATATCATTATTCATCCATTTTCAATCTACATGGGCAACCATTAAAGGGTAAGAAGAATGACAACTCATTGAATTGAATTAAATTGCATTTAGGTGATTGTTTTATTTTAATTGTAAAAACTCTTCATATGGTGCCTATCAACACTATAAATAGGCACCTCCACAACATTTGTACTAAGAACTTCTTTCATAATAAACACTTTAAAATATTGCATTCATTTTAGTTCTTGGATAAGAACTTTATCGGTTTCTTGTCGATCTTGAATCTTTCAACCATTTCATCTTGTCCAATAATGCAAAGTATGGGGTAGAATAAATAGTAAATGTACCTGAAATAACCTCAGGCTCATCTCTGTCATCACGACGTCTAGTTGCATAAACTAAAGCTGGCTGTCTAGCCTCAGAAGCTGTTGGCCCTCTATTTTGCTGAGGTCGGGCTCTACTGTCTATCCTGGACGCTGATCCTCGAGTCTTTCCTTGACTACGATCTCTAATTGGGGTCTGTACTGTAGTCTGCGAACGCACAGGAGTTTGGGTAGTGGTCTGCTCAAACGAAACTAACTGAGGACAATCCCTCCGATAATGACCACTAGATCCACACTGATAGCAAAGACCCATCTTCTTACGACACTCTCCTGAGTGCTGTTTACCACAATACTCACAAAGGGGCCCATTTAATACGACGAGGAACCGCCTCGACTGACAGCTAAAGGTGAGGATGCTGCAGGCCTGAAACGTGTATTGTTTCTCTGAGGGGCTGAAGTACGAGTCCTCTTCCCGGACTGTGCTGATGACTCCATCGGGCCTGAAAATTTCTTAGATCGATCTTGATCAACACGCTCTCTACCAGAAGCTAAAACCTCCACCTCTTCCGCATCTTTGGCTCTGCCCACCAGCACATCAAATATCTCATCCTGATGGGTTACAACTTGCCTACGCAGCTCGTATCCGAGTACAAGGGCAAATTTACGACATCGATCTCTCTCCATAGGTACCATACTGAATCCATACTTCAGCAACTTCAGGAACTCGATCTCATATTCAGAAACAGTCATGTCTCCCTGAACCAGGTCTTGAAACTGTTGTCGTCTCTGAGCTAAGTAGCGTTCTCCCAGAAAATGGCTCCGAAAGCGATCCTTAAAGAAATTCCAGGTCAAACAATCGGTAGGAACACTACTGGTCACTAACTCCCACCAAGTGTAGGCATTGCCATCTAACATCGCCACAGCACCCTGATATCTCTTAGTTGAGTCCAAACCCAACTGATCCATGCGTCTCTCTGTATCCTGGAGCCAATCCACAGCTTCAGTAGGAGCTCCACCTATCTGTCCCCTAAAATTTCTAACCACTCGACCTCGTCCACGGCTAGTTCGACCTATCGGAGGTGCATGATCACCTATCGGAGGTGGGGGATCTACCCGTATCTCATCGATCGGATCTGCGAATCTAGCCACTCGACCTCGTCCACGGCTAGTTCGACGACTACGTCTAGCACTCATTTTGATGGATCTCAAGTTTACTACATAAGATAAAACTTAGGGTTAGATAAGCACTTGGATTCTTAAACATAGTTAAAATCTTAATAACTTTGTGACATGGCCTTAATAACTCGTTTTGTAAAATATTTCAAAACCGTATTTTCAATGTGGACTCATACACAGTCCGAGGGTTAAAAACCAAAAGCTCTGATACCAATAAATGTAACCCCCTAGACCCGGCCTATGCGTTTCGACTAAGTCTAGTGGATCACATTATGATTATTAAAGACATTTTTCGCAACCGTTATTCCATCAATATAAAATCACATTATAAATAACATAAAATTATAAACAAATTATACTATCAAAATCCAACTCGTAAATATAGTACAAATAAATAATAATTTAATTTAAAACATGTCTTCAAATTCAAAATCACAATAAACCGAGCAGTATTAGCAAAAGAGTTATCATTATAAAATCCGATATTTTAAAATAAGGTCCATGTCACCAAAATAAAATCAACTTGCCAGATACAAACATTACAATCTGATTTACTTCAAGAGATATGTTGATCCTCCAAGTGCTCGAACCAAGGTATCTAACCAACAGTATCTGAAAGGGGAAACATTTTCAAAAGGTGAGCTAGGCTCAGTGTCCCAACATTTCCATAAAATCACAATAGGTACAATCATAGTCCAGTAATCTCACAAATTCGTAAAAGAGTTTAACTTTTTGAAAATCATAGTTTAAACCCTTTTCTGGTACACCATCAGTAGTTCTCAAAATTATTTTCCATATAGCTTACTTTATGCACATAGCAAAAAGAAAGCCGACTTAAGGATAGGCTCTGAAGCTTGTATCCTTAAGCCCAAGTCAATAAGTCCATATAGCTTACCCTAAGCACACAGCAAAGGAAAGCCGACCTAATGAAACATCTTAGGGCCCTCAAGAGTCACATTAGGCCCAGTTAGCTTGATCGGAGCTATTCCATCGTAATTCAATTCCAAAATTCAATTGCACCGTGACATAAATTCCATAAATCCAAAAACATGGTAATCATATACCATTTCAAAACAAAAATTTGATAGCAGCCATATTCCATAAATTGTCAGATTAAATTGGTGCATCCATAAAACAATAACCAATGAATTCGGTGTACCACATATTAAAACCAATAAAACAGTTCAATAATAAGTAGGGAACACACCTCGACAATAGATTCAAATAACAAATCTACTGATTGCTAGTTTCACCACGCTCTGCTACAGTTTTCGAACGGGTGAATACTGGCACACGTGGTTTAACTGATCTAGAAGAGCTGGGTCGAGCTGTCGAATGATCCGGAGAGTCTCTTGTACCTTCAAACAATAATATTTATCAGTCTCAAATCCTATTTAATTGTTCAAAGCTAAACTTCTTAAGTATATACGCATTTTTTAGGTTTGACTATCAATTTGAGGTATTTCGAGTCTGAATTTGGCCAAACGGATTGCGGAATCGGAATCAGGGCGTCAAAAAACATAAAGTATGACTTTTCGAAAATTCAAATTCTTGGTCAAAGTCAAAGTCAACCACTTTGACCGTAGATTTGGAGACCTTCGGATTCGAATTTGACAAAACGGACCACGGAAACGGATTCGGCACGTCGAAAACTATCAGGATAGGTATACTCGGAAAAGATTAACGGTCGTTTAATGCTCGGTCAAAGCCATTCTAAGTTTTGGTCAAAGAAAGTCAACGGTCAACGGTCGGGTCGGGTCGTGTCAACGGTCGGGTCGGGTCGGGTCAACGGTCAGGTCGGGTCAGACCGGTCAAACCGGGTCAGACCGGTCAAACCGGTTAAACCGGTTTCCAGCAGCCACTCGCCCTGCGGCGGCGCGTGTGGCGCGTGAGGCATCCTCCGGGGCCCTAAAAATCCCGGAAAAATTTCTAAAAATTATTTTGAGCGATTTCAAGATACTTACAACGATCGGTTCAAATTTTTGAACGGTAGAGAGCTCGATTTCAAATCGGCCGAATCTTTGACTGCACCACCTCCTCACGCGCCGCCGTCTACGGCAGACAAGGTTGACACCGATGAACTCGGAATGGCACAAGGAACACGATGGTGCAGGAGGTGTCGTAAACGGAGCAACGATCAGCGGTGAATTTAAGATTTCCTCGGCGATAGAGCTAACAAAACCGTCGCTACTTTGACTGGAAATTCCCGACGTTTGGCCGCGTTTCGCTTCAATTAATTTGAAGGGTTTGTTCCTCGCTCGATGATGAACACAACGGTGGTTTCAAAACAACGATCGAAATTCGGACGGCGTTTGGATCGGACTTGAAAATGGAGGTGTGAGAGGAAGAAAATTGAAGAAAAGCTTTTGTGTTTTCTGATTGAAATCAGAAAACACGTTAGTTATAACAAACTTGCCGACACTTTTAGGAGAAATTCAGGGCTTGGTCCCTGAATTTCCTTTACTTTGAAAATGGCATACAAGTTTTCATAAATTATACTTTAGTCACTTAATTTCACCCATTTTCACAATTTACCTCCAATTTCAATTAAATATTATTTTGAAAAATCGGGTTGTTACAATTCTCCCCCTCTACAGAAATTTCGTCCTCGAAATTTACCTTATGAGAATAGTTGAGGAAACTGAGCCTCCATTGACACCAATGTCTCCCAAGTAGCTTCTGAGGGGCCTCGATTACTCCACTGAACTTTGACCATTGGAATTCGTCTATTCCGAAGAACTCGTTCATCTCTCTCCAAGATCTGAATGGGCTCCTCTTCATATGACAAATCAGGTCTCAACTCTACTTCTTCAACCTGAATAATGTGACCTGGATCTGGACGGTATCTCCTCAACATTGATACATGAAAGACATCATGAATACGACTTAGCTCAGAAGGTAACTCAAGCTGATATGCAACAGGTCCTACCCTCTTCAAGATACGAAATGGTCCAATAAATCTTGGACTCAATTTACCCTTACGCCGAATCTCAATACTTTCTTCCAGGGTGAAAACTTTCAAAAAGACCGATCTCCACTTCAAACTGTATATCCTTCCTTCTTTGATCTGTATAAGATTTATGCCTATCAAATGCCTCTTTCAGACGATCACGGATTAATCTGACTGTGTCCTCCGTCTCTCGCACTAACTCAGGTCCCAACGTTTTCCTATCACGCAACTCAGTCCAACAGATCGGAGTGCGACATTTACGCCCATAGAGCGCTTCATAGGGTGCCATACGAATTCTGGTCTGAACTGTTATTGTAAGCAAATTCAGCCAACGGCAAAAAGTTCTCCCAAACTACCATGAAAATCGATTACGCAACCCCGCAACATATCCTCCAGAATCTGAATTACTCTCTCAGATTGACCATCAGTTTGTGGATGAAAGGATGTACTATAATCCAATCTTGTTCCCAAAGCCGTATGTAACGCCTTCCAAAATCTCGAAGTAAATCTCGGATCTCGATCAGAAATAATAGACAATGGAACACCATGCAATCTGACAATCTCTGAAATATACAATCTTGCCAGCTTATCCAAAGTATAATTTACTCGCACAGGAATGAAGTGAGATGAATTTGTAAGTCTGTCAACAATCACCCAAACTGAATCTTTTTTCGAAGGAGTCATCGGCAAGCCAGTAACAAAATCCATAGTAATACGCTCCCATTCTATTCAGGAATCTTGATAGGCTGTAACAAACCTGATGGATGTGATGTTCTGCCTTAAACTTGCTGACAAGTCAAACCTAGCCACAAAGTCAGATATGTCTTTCTTCATACCAATCCAATAATACCTCTCTCTCAAATTCCGGTACATCTTATCTCCGGGGGGGGCATAGCATGGACTACTATGAGCCTCAGTAAGGATACTCTGCCTCAACTCAGCATCATCAGGCACACAATATCTACCTTTAAAGCATAAAACTTCATCCTGATCAATTGCGTAATCTGTTTGTCCCCTGCTCTACTTGCTCAAAGATGGAAAGCAAGGAGCTATCAAGGGGCTGCTTAGCTTTGATCTCATCAACCAAGGTCGGCTTAACTTGCAATTATGCTAACAAAGTGCCATCTTCATATAAATTCATCTTGGCCATTAAAGACCTCAACTCTGATACTGTCTTTCGATTCAAAGCATCTGCTACAATGTTAGCTTTACCAGGGTGGTAATCAATCACGCAATCATAATCCTTTAGGAGCTCTAACCAGCGACGCTGTCTCAAATTAAGTTCCTTCTGGGTCAGAAGATACTTTAAGCTCTTATGATCTGTGAAAATGTAACACTTCTCTCCATAAAGATAGTGTCTCCAAATCTTCAAGGCAAAAATTACTGCTGCCAACTCTAAATCATGAGTAGGATAGTTACTCTCATGCGGCCGCAGCTGACGGGATGCATAAGCCACCACCTTACTTTCCTGCATTAAAACACAACCAAGTCCTGAATGTGAAGCATCACTATACACTGTAAAATCCTTCCCGGACTCTGGTTGAATCAACACCGGTGCTTGAGTCAAAATCGCCTTTAATTTCTCAAAGCTCTCCTGTTGTGCCTCGCCCCAGCCAAACAGCACATTCTTCCTTAACAACTTTGTCAAAGGAGAAGCAATGATCGAGAAGCCCTCAACAAAACGTCGATAATAACCAGCCAAGCCCAAGAAACTGCGGATTTCAGATACGTTCTTAGGTCGTTTCCAATTCATAATAGCCTCTATCTTGCTGGGATCAACCTGAACACCTCCAGCAGAAATAATATGCCCCATAAATGACACTTCTTGAAGCCAAAACTCACACTTGCTTAGTTTGGCATATAGACGATGCTCTCTCAAAGTCCGCAGAACGATCTTCAAATGCTCGTCATGCTCTGCCTCAGTACGAGAATAGATCAGAATATCGTCAATGAAGACCACCACAAATTGATCCAAATATGGTCGGAACACCCGATTCATCAAATCCATAAAAGCTGCAGGAGCGTTCGTCAAACCAAAAGGCATCACTAAAAATTCATAATGACCATATCTAGTGCGAATGGCCGTTTTTGCAACATCAGATCCTTTAACTTTCAATTGATAATACCCCGAACGAAGATCAATCTTAGAGAATACAGTAGCTCTTTGCAATTGATCAAATAAGTCATCAATCCTGGGTAATGGATATTTATTCTTGACCGTCATCTTTTTCAATTTCCGATAGTCAATACATAATCTTAGCGACCCATCCTTCTTTTTCACGAATAGAACTGGAGCTCCCCATGGTGAAGTACTATGTCGGATAAATCCTCGATCGAATAATTCTTGCAATTGGACTTTCAACTCCTTAAGTTCCTTTGGAGCCATACGATAAGGTGCCATAGAAATAGGTGAAGATCCTGGATAAGTCTCAATCTCGAACTCTACCTCTCTATCAGGAGGTAACCCAGGCAACTCCTTCGAAAAAACATCAGGAAACTCGCTAACTGTATGAATCTCCTCGATCGTGGACAATGCACCTTTGGTGTTCAAAATACAAGCAATGAAGGTCTCATATCCCTTCCGGATCATATGATCAATTTCCTTCGCTGAAACTATATTGGAGAGATAACCACGCCGTTCACCAATTAACACAACAGTCCGACCATCTGAAGTCTTCAGAGTAGCCCGCTTGTATTCGCAATCCAGCTTTACCTTGTGTTTATTCAACCAATCCATTCCAAGAATTAGATCGAACTCCCCTAAAGGAAGTTCCATAAGATCAGCGAGAAAAATATCTCCCTGAACCTCGAGAGGACAACGCGAATACTTATTCACTAATACGCTTGTCCTACTGGCTTGTAACTGTAACAGTATTTCAGTGTTCTCGATCGGAATCTGAAGGTTTCGAGATACTGAGCTCGATACATAGGAGTGAGTGGAGCCATTGTCCAATAATGCAAAGTATGGGGTAGAATAAATAGTAAATGTACCTGCAATAACCTCAGGCTCATCTCTTGCATCACGACGTCTAGTTGCATAAACTAAAGCTGGCTGTCTAGCCTCAGAAGCTGTTGGCCCTCTATTTTGCTGAGGTCGGGCTCTACTGTCTGTCCTGGACGCTGATCCTCGAGTCTTTCCTGACTACGATCTCTAATTGGGGTCTGTACTGTAGTCTGCGAACGCACAGGAGTTTGGGTAGTGGTCTGCTCAAATGAAACTAACTGAGGACAATCCCTCCGATAATGACCACTAGATCCACACTGATAGCAAAGACCCATCTTCTTACGACACTCTCCTGAGTGCTGTTTACCACAATACTCACAAAGGGGCCCATTATAATACGACGAGGAACCGCCTCGACTGACAGCTAAAGGTGAGGATGCTGCAGGCCTGAAACGTGTATCTGAGGGGCTGAAGTACGAGTCCTCTTCCCGGACTGTGCTGATGACCATCGGGCCTGAAAATTTCTTAGATCGATCATCAACACGCTCTACCAGAAGCTAAAACCTCCACCTCTTCCGCATCTTTGGCTCTGCCCACCAGCACATCAAATATCTCATCCTGATGGGTTACAACTTGCCTACGCAGCTCGTATCCGAGTCCAAGGGCAAATTTACGACATCGATCTCTCTCCATAGGTACCATACTGAATCCATACTTCAGCAACTTCAGGAACTCGATCTCATATTCAGAAACAGTCATGTCTCCCTGAACCAGGTCTTGAAATTGTTGTCGTCTCTGAGCTAAGTAGCGCTCTCCCAGAAAATGGCTCCGGAAGCGATCCTTAAAGAAATTCCAGGTCAAACGATCGGTAGGAACACTACTGGTCACTGACTCCCACCAAGTGTAGGCATTGCCATCTAACATCGCCACAGCACCCTGATATCTCTTAGTTGAGTCCAAACCCAACTGATCCATGCCTCTCTCTGTATCCTAGAGCCAATCCTCAGCTTCAGTAGGAGCTCCACCTATCTGTCCCCCAAAAGTTCTAACTCCATTGGCAATCAAAGTCTGTGAAATAGGAACCTCAGATACAACACCAGAAGCTCTCACTGCTCCCTGTATTAAATGCAGAAATTGTCTACCAAAATTCTCATCCAAAGCAACTCCGGTAGACTCTGACTCAGTATCGATCGCTCCTATTATCGGTGTAGTCATGCCAATACCAGCGGTAGGAGGCAGATCCGTTGGGGTCGTAGGAGCATGATCACCTATCGGAGGTGGGGGATCTACCCGTATCTCATCGATCGGATCTGCGAATCTAGCCAATCGACCTCGTCCACGGCTAGTTCGACGACTACGTCTAGCACTCATTTTGATGGATCTCAAGTTTACTACAGAAGATAAAACTTAGGGTTAGATAAGCACTTGGAGTCTCAAACATAGTTAAAATCTTAATAACTTTGTGACATGGCCTTAATAACTCGTTTTGTAAAATATTTCAAAACTGTATTTTCAATGTGGACTCATACACAGTCCGAGGGTTAAAAACCAAAAGCTCTGATACCAATAAATGTAACCCCCTAGACCCGGCCTATGCGTTTCGACTAAGTCTAGTGGATCACATTATGATTATTAAAGACATTTTTCGCAACCGTTATTCCATCAATATAAAATCACATTATAAATAACATAAAATTATAAACAAATTATACTATCAAAATCCAACTCGTAAATATAGTACAAATAAATAATAATTTAATTTAAAACATGTCTTCAAATTCAAAATCACAATAAACCGAGCAGTTGTACTAAGAACTTTTTTGCATAATAAACTCTCTGAATCATTGCTTTAATCTTGTTATAGCGTTGGTTCCTAGCTATACCATAGCTAGTGGGTCACGTTCCACCCCCCATCACTTCGATTCCATCATTAGTATATTGTTGGTTTCTAACTCATATATAGTTAGAGGGTCAGAAACCATTCTTTAAATTACCATCATTGTCCACGCCAACCACAAACATCCTTCACCATTTTCCTTACATCCAATCAACCACTATCATCACCACACTTCTTTCATTTACAATCCACTTGAACTTCATTCTATCATTTCCACTACTTTCATACACATATTTAAATATATATATATTTCCCTTCTTATAACGTTGTTTGTACATTTTCAGTCTTAAATCAAAGCACTGCGAAGTTCTTAGTAGAATCAAGATGGGGCAATCATATATATGATCTGAAACTCATAATCGAGATTGTTTTATTGAAGAATGACAAATCATTTAATTGAATTAAATTGCATTTAGGTGATTGTTTTATTTTAATTGTAAAACTCTTAATATGGTGCCTATAAAATAATATAAATAGGCACCTCCATGGCATTTTTACCAAGAACTTTTTGCGTAATAAACTCTATGAATTATTGTTTTCATTTTAGTTATTGGATTAGAACTCTATCGGTTTCTTGGAGGTCTTGAAGGTTTCATCCATTTCATCTTGTTATAGCGTTGGTTCCTAGCTCTACTATAGCTAGTGGGTCACGTTTCACCCTCTATCACTTCGATTCCATCTTTAGTATATTGTTGGTTCCTAACTCATATATAGTTAGACATTTACAATCCATCCTTTGAATTACTATCATTCTCCACGCCAACCACAAACATCCTTCACCATTTTCCTTACATCCATTCAACCACTATCATCACAACACTTCTTTCATTTACAATCCACGTCAACTTTATTCTATCATTTTCATTACTTTCATACACATATTTAAATATACATATTTCCCTTCTTATAACGTTGTTTGCACATTTTCAGTCTTCAATCAAAGAACTACGAGAATAGAGATCAGCAAATCATATATATGATCCGAAACTCATAAACGATATCATATCATTATTCATCCATTTTCAATCTACATGGGCAACCATTAAAGGGTAAGAAGAATGACAAGTCATTGAATTGAATTAAATTGCAATTAGGTGATTGTTTTATTTTAATTGTAAAAACTCTTCATGTGGTGCCTATCAACACTATAAATAGGCACCTCCACGACATTTGTACTAAGAACTTTTTTCATAATAAATTCTTTGAAAAATTGCATTCATTTTAGTTCTTGGATTAGAACTCTATCAGTTTCTTGTAGGTCTTGAAGCCTTCATCCATATCATCTTGTTATAGCGTTGGTTCCAGCTCTACTATAGCTAGTGGGTCACGTTCCACCCTTTATCACTTCGATTCAATCTTTAGAATATTGTTGGTTTCTAACTCATATATAATTAGGGGGTAACAATCTATTCTTTGAATTACTATCATTGTCCACGCCAACCACAAACATCCTTCACCATTTTTATTACATCCAATCAACCACTATCATCACCATACTTCTTTCATTTACAATCCACTTGAACTTCATTCTATCATTTCCATTACTTTCATACACATATTTAGATATACATATTTCCCTTCTTATAACGTTGTTTGTACATTTTCAGTCTTAAATCAAAGAACTGCAAAGTTCTTAAAAGAATCAAGATCGGCCAATCATAATATGATCTGAAACTCATAATCGAGATTGTTTTATTGATGTATGACAAGTCATTTAATTGAATTAAATTGCATTTAGGAGATTGTTTTATTTTAATTGTAAAAACTCTTCATATGTTGCCTATCAACACTATAAATAGGAACCTGTACGACATTTGTACTAAGAACTTTTTTCATAATAAACTCTTTGAAAGATTGCATTCATTTTAGTTCTTAGATTAGAACTCTTTTGGTTTCTTGTCGATCTTGAAGCTTTCATCCATTTCATCTTATTATAGCTTTTGTTACTAGCTCTACTATAGCTAGTGTGTTACGTACCACCCTCTATCACATCGATTCCATATTTAGTATATTGTTGGTTCCTAACTCATATATAGTTAAAGGGTCACAATCCATCCTTCGAATACTATCATTCTCCATGCCAACCACAAACAACCTTCACCATTTTCGTTACATCAAATCAACCACTATCATCACCACACTTCTTTCATTTACAATCCACTTCAACTTCATTCTATCATTTCCATTACTTTCATACACATATTTAAATATACATATGAATTCGTCATCCATTTCATCTTGTTATAGCTTTGGTCCCTAGCTCTACAATAGCTAGTGGGTCACATTCCACGCTTTATCACTTCGATTCCATCTTTAGTATATTGTTGGTTCCTAACTCATATATAGTTAGAAGGTCACAATCCAATCATTGAATACTATCATTCTCCACGTCAACCAAAATCCTTCATCATTTTTGGTACATCCAATCAACCACTATCATCACCATACTTCTTTCATTTACAATCCACTTCAACTTCATTCTATCATTTCCGTTACCTACATACAAATATTTAAATATTCATACTTCCCTTCTTATAAGGTTGTTTGTACATTTTCAGTCTTAAATCAAAGCACTGCGAAGTTCTTACTAGAATCAAGATCTAGAAATCATATATATGATCTGAAACTCATAATCGAGATCATTTCATTATTCATCCATTTTCAATCTACATGGGCAACCATCAAAGGGTTAGAAGAATGACAAGTCATTTAATTGAATTAAATTGCATTTAGGTGATTGTTTTTTTTTAAATTGTAAAAACTCTTCATATGGTGCCTATTAACACAATAAATAGGCACCTCCATGTCATTTGTACTAAGAACTTTTTGCATAATAAACTCTTTGAATTATTGCTTTCATTTTAGTTATTGGATTAAAACTCTATCAGTTTCTTGTAGGTCTTAAAGCCTTCATCCATTTCATCTTGTTATAGCGTTGGTTCCTAGCTCTACTACAGCTAGTGGGTTTCGTTCCACCCTCTATCACTTCGATTGCATCTTTAGTATATTGTTGGTTCCTAACCCATATATAGTTAGAAGGTCACAATCCATCCTTTGAATTACTATCATTCTCCACGCCAACCACAAACATCCTTCACCATTTTCCTTACATCCAATCAACCACTATCATCACAACACTTCTTTCATTTACAATCCACGTCAACTTTATTCTATCATTTTCATTACTTTTATACACATATTTAAATATACATATTTCCCTTCTTATAACGCTGTTTGTACATTTTCTGTCTTCAATCAAAGAACTACGAGAATCAAGATCAGCAAATCATATATATGATCCGAAACTCATAAACGATATCATATCATTATTCATCCATTTTCAATCTACATGGGCAACCATTAAAGGGTAAGAAGAATGACAAGTCATTGAATTGAATTAAATTGCAATTAGGTGATTGTTTTATTTTAATTGTAAAAACTCTTCATGTGGTGCCTATAAACACTATAAATAGGCACCTCCACGACATTTGTACTAAGACCTTTTTTCATAATAAACTCTTTGAAAAATTGCATTCATTTTAGTTCTTGGATTAGAACTCTATCGGTTTCTTGTAGGTCTTGAAGCCTTCATCCATATCATCTTGTTATAGCGTTGGTTCCAGCTCTACTATAGCTAGTGGGTCACGTTCCACCCTTTATCACTTCAATTCCATCTTTAAAATATTGTTGGTTTCTAACTCATATATAATTAGGGGGTAACAATCCATTCTTTGAATTACTATCATTGTCCACGCCAACCACAAACATCTTTCACCATTTTTATTACATCCAATCAACCACTATCATTACCATACTTCTTTCATTTACAATCCACTTGAACTTCATTCTATCATTTCCATTACTTTCATACAAATATTTAGATATACATATTTCCCTTCTTATAACGTTGTTTGTACATTTTCAGTCTTAAATCAAAGCACTGTGAAGTTCTTAAAAGAATCAAGACTGGGCAATCATATATATGATCTGAAACTCATAATCGAGATTGTTTTATTGATGTATGACAAGTCATTTAATTGAATTAAATTGCATTTAGGAGATTGTTTTATTTTAATTGTAAAAACTCTTCATATGTTGCCTATCAACACTATAAATAGGAACCTGTACGACATTTGTACTAAGAACTTTTTTCATAATAAACTCTTTGAAAGATTGCATTCATTTTAGTTCTTAGATTAGAACTCTTTTGGTTTCTTGTCGATCTTGAAGCTTTCATCCATTTCATCTTATTATAGCGTTGGTTACTAGCTCTACTATAGCTAGTGTGTTACGTACCACCCTCTATCACTTCGATTCCATCTTTAGTATATTGTTGGTTCCTAACTCATATATAGTTAGACATTCACAATCCATCCTTTGAATTACTATCATTCTCCACGCCAACCACAAACATCCTTCACCATTTTCCTTACATCCAATCAACCACTATCATCACAACACTTCTTTCATTTACAATCCACGTCAACTTTATTCTATCATTTTCATTACTTTCATACACATATTTAAATATACATATTTCCCTTCTTATAACGTTGTTTGTACATTTTCAGTCTTCAATCAAAGAACTACGAGAATCAAGATCAGCAAATCATATATATGATCCGAAACTCATAAACGAGATCATATCATTATTCATCCATTTTCAATATACATGGGCAACCATTAAAGGGTAAAAAGAATGACAAGTCATTGAATTGAATTAAATTGCAATTAGGTGATTGTTTTATTTTAATTGTAAAAACTCTTCATGTGGTTCCTATCAACACTATAAATAGGCACCTCCACGACATTTGTACTAAGAACTTTTTTCATAATAAATTATTTGAAAAATTGCATTCATTTTAGTTCTTGGATTAGAACTCTATCGGTTTCTTGTAGGTCTTGAAGCCTTCATCCATATCATCTTGTTATAGCGTTGGTTCCAGCTCTACTATAGCTAGTGGGTCACATTCCACCCTTTATCACTTCGATTCCATCTTTAGAATATTTTTGGTTTCTAACTCATATATAATTAGGGGGTAACAATCTATTCTTTGAATTACTATCATTGTCCACGCCAACCACAAACATCCTTCACCATTTTTATTACATCCAATCAACCACTATCATCACCATACTTCTTTCATTTACAATCCACTTGAACTTCATTCTATCATTTCCATTACTTTCACACACATATTTAGATATACATATTTCCCTTCTTATAACGTTGTTTGTACATTTTCAGTCTTAAATCAAAGCACTGCAAAGTTCTTAAAAGAATCAAGACCAGGCAATCATATATATGATCTGAAACTCATAATCGAGATTGTTTTATTGATGTATGACAAGTCATTTAATTGAATTAAATTGCATTTAGGAGATTGTTTTATTTTAATTGTAAAAACTCTTAATATGTTGCCTATCAACACTATAAATAGGAACCTGTACGACATTTGTACTAAGAACTTTTTTCATAATAAACTCTTTGAAAGATTGCATTCATTTTAGTTCTTAGATTAGAACTCTTTTGGTTTCTTGTCGATCTTGAAGCTTTCATCTATTTCATCTTATTATAGCATTTGTTACTAGCTCTACTATAGCTAGTGTGTTACGTACCACCCTCTATCACATCGATTCCATATTTAGTATATTGTTGGTTCCTAACTCATATATAGTTAAAGGGTCACAATCCATCCTTCGAATACTATCATTCTCCATGCCAACCACAAACATCCTTCACCATTTTCGTTAAATCCAATCAACCACTATCATCACCACACTTCTTTCATTTACAATCCACTTCAACTTCATTCTATCATTTCCATTACTTTTATACACATATTTAAATATACATATGAATTCGTCATCCATTTCATCTTGTTATAGCTTTGGTCCCTAGCTCTACAATAGCTAGTGGGTCACATTCCACGCTTTATCACTTCGATTCCATCTTTAGTATATTGTTGGTTCCTAACTCATATATAGTTAGAAGGTCACAATCCAATCATTGAATACTATCATTCTCCATGTCAACCACAAACATCCTTCATCATTTTTGTTACACCCAATCAACCACTATCATCACCATACTTCTTTCATTTACAATCCACTTCAACTTCATTCTATCATTTCCGTTACCTACATACAGATATTTAAATATTCATATTTCCCTTCTTATAAGGTTGTTTGTACATTTTCAGTCTTAAATCAAAGCACTGCGAAGTTCTTACTAGAATCAAGATCTAGAAATCATATATATGATCTGAAACTCATAATCGAGATCATTTCATTATTCATCCATTTTCAATCTACATGGGCAACCATCAAAGGGTTAGAAGAATGACAAGTCATTTAATTGAATCAAATTGCATTTAGGTGATTGTTTTTTTTAAATTGTAAAAACTCTTCATATGGTGCCTATTAACACAATAAATAGGCACCTCCATGTCATTTGTACTAAGAACTTTTTGCATAATAAACTCTTTGAATTATTGCTTTCATTTTAGTTCTTGGATTAAAACTCTATCGGTTTCTTGTAGGTCTTAAAGCCTTCATCCATTTCATCTTGTTATAGCGTTGATTCCTAGCTCTACTATAGCTAGTGGGTTTCGTTCCACCCTCTATCACTTCGATTGCATCTTTTGTATATTGTTGGTTCCTAACCCATATATAGTTAGAAGGTCACAATCCAATCATTGAATACTATCATTCTCCACGCCAACCACAAACATCCTTCACCATTTTCATTACATCCAATCAACCACTATCATCACCACACTTCTTTCATATAGAATCGACTTCAACTTCATTCTATCATTTTCATTACTTTCATACACATTTTTAAATATACATATTTCCCTTCTTATAACGTTGTTTGTACATTTTCAATCTTCAATCAAAGCACTGCGAAGTTCTTACTAGAATTAAGATCGGGCAATCATATATATAATCCAAAACTCACAATCTAGATCATATCATTATTCATCCATATTAAATCTACATGGGCAACCATCAAAGTGTAAGAAGAATGAAAAGTCATTCAATTGATATAAATTGCATTAAGTGATCATTTTATTTTAATTGTAAAAACTCTTCATATGGTGCCTATCAACACTATAAATAGGCATAACCGTGGCATTTGTACTAAGAACATTTTTCATAATAAACTCTATGAATGATTGCTTTAATTTTAGTTCTTGGATTAGAACTCTATCGGTTTCTTGTCGATCTTGAATTCGTCATCCATTTCATATTCTTATAGGTCTGGTTCCTATCTCTATTATAGCTAGTGGGTCACGTTCCACCCTCTATCATTTCGATTTCATCTTTAGTATATTGTTGGTTTCTAACTCATATATAGTTAGAGGGTCACAATCCATCCTTAGAATTACTATCATTGCCTATGCCAACCACAAACATCCTTCACCATTTTCCTTACATCCAATCAACCACTATTATCACCACACTTCTTTCATTTACAATCCACTTCAACTTCATTCTATCATTTCCATTACTTTCATACACATATTTAAATATACATATTTCCCTTCTTATAAAATTTTTTGTACATTTTCAGTCTTAAATCAAAGCACTGCGAAGTTCTTAATAGAATCACGATCGGGGAATCATATATATGATCTGAAAGTCATAATCAAGATGATGTCATTATTCATCCATTTTAAATCTACATGGGAAACCATCAAAAGGTTAGAAGAATGAAAAGTCATTTAATTGAATTAAATTGCATTTAGGTGATTGTTTTATTTTAATTGTAAAAACGCTTCATATGGTTGTTATAAACACTATAAATAGGCACCTACATGGCATTTATACTAAGAACTTTTTGCGTAATAAACTCTTTGAATTATTGCTTTCATTTTAGTTCTTGGATTAGAACTCTATCGATTTCTTGTAGGTCTTGAAGTCTTCATCTATTTCATCGTGTTATAGCATTGGTTCCTAGATCTACTATAGCTAGTGGGTCACGTTCCACCCTCCATCACTTCGATTCCATCTTTAGTATATTGTTGATTTCTAACTCATATATAGTTAAAGGGTCATAATCCATTCTTTGAATTACTATCATTGTCCTCGCCAACCACAAACATCCTTTACCATTTTCCTTATATCCAATCAACCACTATAATCACAACACTTTTGCATTTACAATCCACTTGAACTTCATTCTATCATTTCCATTACTTTCATACACGTATTTAAATATACATATTTCCCTTCTTATAATGTTGTTTGTACATTTCCAGTCTTCAATCAAAGCACTGCGAATTTTCTTACTAGCATCAAGATCGGACAATCATATATATGATCCAAAACTCATAATCGAGATCATATCATTATTAATCCATTTTCAATCTACATGGGAAACCATCAAAGTGTAAGAAGAATGAAAAGTCATTTAATTGAATTAAATTTCATTTAGGTCATTGATTTATTTTAATTGTAAAAACTCTTCATATGGTGCCTATCAACACTATAAATAGGCACCTCCATGGCATTTGTAATTAGACCTTTTTGCATAATAAACTCTCTGAAAGATTGCTTTCATTTTAGTTATTGGATTTAAACTCTATCGGTTTCATGTCGGTCTTGAATTCGTCATCCATTTCATCTTGTTATAGCTTTGGTCCCTAGCTCTACAATAGCTAGTGGGTCACGTTCCACCCTTTATCACTTCGATTCCATCTTTAGTATATTTTTGGTTCCTAACTCATATATAGTTAGAAGGTCACAATCCAATCATTGAATACTATCATTCTCCACGTCAACCACACACATCCTTCATCATTTTCGTTACATCCAATCAACCACTATCATCACCACACTTCTTTCATTTACAATCCACTACAATTTAATTCTATCATTTCCATTACCTACATACACATATTTAAATATACATATTTACCTTCTTATAAAGTTGTTTGTACATTTTCAGTCTTAAATCAAAGCACTGCGAAGTTCTTACTAGAATCAAGATAGGGCAATCATATATATGATCCGAAACTCATAATTGAGATCATATCATTATTCATCCAATTTTAATCTACATGGGAAACCATCAAAGGGTTAGAAGAATGATAAGTGATTTAATTGAATTAAATTGCATTTAGGTGATTCTTTTATTTTAATTATAAAAATGCTTCATATGGTGGTTATGAACACTATAAATAGGCACCTACATGGCATTTGTACTTAGAACTTTTTCCATAATAAACTCTTTGAATTATTGCTTTCGTTTTAGTTCTTGGATTAAAACTCTATCGGTTTCTTGTAGGTCTTGAATCCTTCATCCATTTCATCTTGTTATAGCGTTGGTTCCTAACTCTACTATAGCTAGTGGGTTTCGTTCCACCCTCTATCACTTCAATTGCATCTTTAGTATATTGTTGGTTTCTCTCTCATATATAGTTAGAGGGCACAATCCATTCTTTGAATTACTATCATTGTCCACGCTAACCACAAACATCCTTCACCATTTTTCTTACATCTAATCAACCACTATCATCATCACACTTCTTTCATTTACTATCCACTTGAACTTCATTCTATCATTTCCATTAATTTCATACACATATTTAAATATACATATTTCCCTTCTTATATCGTTTTTTGTACATTTCCAGTCTTCAATCAAAGCACTGCGAATTTTCTTACTAGAATCAAGATCAGGCAATCATATATATGATCAAAAACTCATAACCAGATCATGTCATTATTAACCATTTTCAATCTACATGGACAACCATCAAAGTGTAAGAAGAATGAAAAGTAATTTAATTAAATTAAATTTAATTTAGGTCATTGATTTATTTTAATTGTAATAAATCTTCATATGATGCCTATCAACACTATAAATAGGCACCTCCATGGCATTTGTACTAAGACCTTTTTGCATAATAAACTCTTTGAATTATTTCTTTCATTTTAGTTTTTGGATTAAAACTCTATCGGTTTCTTGTTGGTCTTGAATTCGTCATCCATTTCATCTTGTTATAGCTTTGGTTCTTAGCTTTGCAATAGCTAGTGTGGGTCACGTTCCACCCTCTGTCACTTCAATTCTATCTTTAATACATTGTTGGTTTCTAACTCATATATAGTTAGAGGGTCACAATCCATCCTTTGAATTATTATCATTGTCCACGCCAACCACAAACATTCCTCACCATTTTCCTTACATCCAATCAACCACTATTATCACCACACTTCTTTCATTTATAATCCACTTCAACTTCATTCTATCGTTTCCATTACTTTCATACACATATTTAAATATACATATTTCCCTTCTTATATCGTTGTTTGTAGATTTTCAGACTTAAATCAAAGCACTGCGAATTTCTTAATAGAATCAAGATTGGGCAATCATATATATGATCTGAAACTCATAATCGAGATCATATCTTTATTCATCCATTTTCAATCTACATGGGTAACTATCAAAAGGTTAGAAGAATGACAAGTCATTTAATTGAATTAAATTGCATTTAGGTGATTGTTTTATTTTAATTGTAAAAACTCTTCATATGGTGTCTATTAACACTATAAATAAGCACCAAAATGGCATTTGTACTAAGAACTTTTTGCATAATAAACTCTTTGAATTATTGCTTTCATTTAAGTTATTGGATTATAACTCTATCGGTTTCTTATAAGTCTTGAAGGCTTCATCCATTTCATCTTGTTATAGCGTTGGTTCCTAACTCTACTATAGCTAGTGGGTCACGTTCTACCCTCCATCACTTCGATTCTATCTTTAGTATATTGTTGGTTTCTAACTCATATATAGTTAGAGGGCACAATCCATTCTTTGAATTACTATCATTGTCCACGCCAACCACAAACATCCTTCACTATTTTCCTTACATTCAATCAACCACTATTATCACCACACTTCTTTCATTTACAATCCACTTGAACTTCATTCTATTTTTCCATTACTTTCATAAACATATTTAAATATACATATTTCCCTTCTTATAACGTTGTTTGTACATTTCCAGTCTTCAATCAAAACACTGCGAATTTTCTTACTAGAATCAAGATCGGACAATCATATATATGATCCAAAACTCATAATCGATATCATATCATTATTAACCATTTTCAATCTACATGGGCAACCATCAAAAGGTTAGAAGAATGACAAGTCATTTAATTTAATTAAATTGCATTTAGGTGATTGTTTTATTTTAATTGTAAAAACTCTTCATATGGTGTCTATTAACACTATAAATAGACACCTAAATGGCATTTGTACTATGAACTTTTTTCATAATAAACTCTTTGAATTATTGCTTTCATTTAAGTTATTGGATTATAACTCTATCGGTTTCTTATAAGTCTTGAAGGCTTCATCCATTTCATCTTGTTATAGCGTTGGTTCCTAACTCTACTATAGCTAGTGGGTCATGTTCCACCCTCCATCACTTCGATTCTATCTTTAGTATATTGTTGGTTTCTAACTCATATATAGTTAGAGAGCATAATCCATTCTTTGAATTACTATCATTGTCCACGCCAACCACAAACATCCTTCACTATTTTCCTTACATTCAATCAACCACTATTATCACCACACTTCTTTCATTTACAATCCACTTGAACTTCATTCTATTATTTCCATTACCTTCATAAACATATTTAAATATACATATTTCCCTTCTTATAACGTTGTTTGTACATTTACAGTCTTCAATCAAAGCACTGCGAATTTTTTTACTAGAATCAAGATCGGTAAATCATATATATGATCTGAAACTCATAACCGAGCTCATATCATTATTCATCCATTTTCAATCTACATGGGCAACCATTAAAGGGTAAGAAGAATGACAAGTCATTGAATTGAAATAATTGTAATTAGGTGTTTGTTTTATTTTAATTGTAAAAACTCTTCTTGTGGTCCTATCAACACTATAAATAGGCACCTCCATGACATTTGTACTAAGAAATTTTTTCATAAGAAACTCTTTGAAAAATTACATTCATTTTAGTTCTTGGATTAAAACTCTATCGGTTTCTTGTCGATCTTGAATTCGTCATCCATTTCATCTTGTTATAGCTTTGGTTCCTAGCTCTACAATAGCTAGTGGGTCACATTCCACCCTCTATCACTTCGATTCCATCTTTAGTATATTGTTGGTTTCTAACTCATATATAGTTAGAGGGTCATAATCCATCCATTGAATTACTATCATTGTCCACGCCAACCACAAACATCCTTAACCATTCTCCTTACATCCAATCAACCACTATCATCACCACATTTCTTTCATTTACAATCCACTTCAACTTCATTCTATCGTTTCCATTACTTTCATACACATATTTAAATATACATATTTCCCTTCTTATAACGTTGTTTGTACATTTTCAGTCTTAAATCAAAGTACTGCGAAGTTCTGAATAGAATCAAGATTGGGCAATCATATATATGATCTGAAACTCATAATCGAGATCATATCATTATTCATCCATTTTCAATCTACATGGGTAACCATCAAAAGGTTAGAAGAATGACATGTCATTTAATTGAATTAAAATGCATTTAGGTGATTGTTATATTTTAATTGTAAAAACTCTTCATATGGTGCCTATCAGCACTATAAATAGGCACCTCCATGGCATTTGTACTAAGAACTTTTTGCATAATAAACTCTTTGAAAAATTGTTTTCATTTTAGTTCTTGGATTAGAACTGTATCGGTACTTGTAGGTCTTTAAGCCTTCATCCATTTTATCTTGTTATAGCGTTGGTTCCTAGCTTTACTATAGCTAGTGGGTCATGTTCCACCCTCTATCACTTATATTCCCTCTTTAGTATATTATTGGTTCCTTACTCATATATAGTTAGACATTCACAATCCACCCTTTGATATACTATCATTCTCCACGCCAACCACAAACATCCTTCACCATTTTCGTTACATCCAATCAATCACTATCATCAGCATTGTTCTTTCATTCACAATCCACGTCAACTTTGTTTTCTCATTTTCATTACTTTCATACACATATTTAAATATACATATTTCTCTTCTTATAACGTTGTTTGTATATTTTCAGTCTTCAATCAAAGCACTGCGAGAGTCAACATCGGTAAATCATATATATGATCCGAAACTCATAACCGAGGTCGTATCATTATTCATCCATTTTCAATCTACATGGGCAACCATTAAAGGGTAAGAAGATTGACAAGTCATTGAATTGAATTAAATTGAAATTAGGTGATTGTTTTATTTTAAATGTAAAAACTCTTCATGTGGTGCCTATCAACACTATAAATAGGCACCTCCACGACATTTGTACTAAGAACTTTTTTCATAAGAAACTCTTTGAAAAATTGCATTCATTTTAGTTTTTGGATTAGAACTCTATCGGTTTCTTGTAGGTCTTGAAGCCTTCATCCATATCATCTTGTTATAGCGTTGGTTCCAACTCTACTATAGCGAGTGGGTCACGTTCCACCCTCGATCACTTCGATTCCATCTTTAGTATATTGTTGGTTTCTAACTCATATATAGTTAGAGGGTCATAATCCATCCTTTGAATTACTATCATTGTCCACGCCAACCACAAACATCCTTTACCATTTTCGTTACATCAAATCAACAACTATCATCACCATACTTCATTTATTTACAATCCACTTCAACTTCATTCAATCATTTCCATTACCTATATACACATATTTAAATGTACATATTTCCCTTCTTATAACGGTGTTTGTACATTTTCAGTCTTAAATCAAAGCAATGTGAAGTTCTTACTAGAATCAAGATCGGACAATCATATATATGATCTGAAACTCATAATTGAGATCATATCATTATTCATCCATTTTCAATCTACATGGGCAACCATTAAAAGGTTAGAAGAAAGACAATTCATTTAATTGAATTAAATTACATTTAGGTGATTGTTTTATTTTAATTGTAAAACTCTTCATATGGTGCCTATGAACACTATAAATAGACACCTCCATGGCATTTGTACTAAGACCTTTTTGCATAATAAACTCTTTGAATTATTGCTTTCAGTTTAGTTCTTGGATTAAAACTCTATCGGTTTCTTGTCGGTCTCGAATTCGTCATCCATTTCATCTTGTTATAGCTTTGGTTCCTAGCTCATCAATATCTAGTGGGTCACGTTCCACACTCTGTCACTTCGATTCCTTCTTTAGTATATTGTTGGTTTCTAACTCATATATAGTTAGAGGGTCATAATCCATCGTTTGAATTACTATCATTGTCTACGCCAACCACAAACATCCTTCACCATTTTCGTTACATCCAATCAACAACTATCATAACCATACTTCTTTCATTTACAATCCACTTCAACTTCATTCTATCATTTCCATTACTTTATACACATATTTAAATTTACATATTTTCCTTCTTATAACGTTGTTTGTAGATTTTCAGTCTTAAATCAAAGCAGTGCGAATTTCTTAATAGAATCAAGATTGGGCAATCATATATATGATCTGAAACTAATAATCGAGATCATATCATTATTCATCCATTTTCAATCTACATGAGTAACCATCAAAAGGTTAGAAGAATGACAAGTCATTTAACCGAATTAAATTACATTTAGGTGATTGTTTTATTTTAATTGTAAAAACTCTTCATATGGTGTCTATCAACACTATAAATAGGCACCTACATGGCATTTGTACTAAGAAATTTTTGCATAATAAACTCTTTGAATTTTTGCTTTCATTTTAGTTATTGGATTAGAACTCTATCGGTTTCTTATAGGTCCTGAAGGCTTCATCCATTTCATCTTGTTATAGCGTTGGTTCTTAACTCTACTATAGCTAGTGGGTAACGTTTCACCCTCCATCACTTCGATTCTATCTTTAGTATATTGTTGGTTTCCAACTCATATATAGTTAGAGGGCACAATCCAATCATTGAATTACTATCATTGTCCACGCCAACCACAAACATCCTTCACCATTTTCCGTACATTCAATCAACCACAATTATCACCACACTTCTTTCATTTACAATCCACTTGAACTTAATTCTATTATTTCCATTACCTTCATAAACATATTTAAATATACATATTTCCATTCTTATAACATTGTTTGTACATTTCCAGTCTTCAATCAAAGTACTGCGAATTTTTTTACTATAATCAAGATCGGTAAATCATATATATGATCCAAAACTCATAACCGAGCTCATATCATTATTCATCCATTTTCAATCTACATGGGCAACCATTAATGGGTAAGAAGAATGACAAGTCATTGAATTGAATTAAATTGCAATTAGGTGATTGTTTTATTTTAAATGTAAAAACTCTTCATGTGGTGCCTATCAACACTATAAATAGGCACCTCCACGACATTTGTACTAAACATTTTTTCATAAGAAACTCTTTGAAAAATTGCATTCATTTTAGTTCTTGGATTAAAACTCTATCGGTTTCTTGTCGGTCTTTAATTCATCATCCATTTCATCTTGTTATAGCTTTGGTTCCTAGCTCTACAATAGCTAGTGGGTCACGTTCCACCCTCTATCACTTCGATTCCATCTTTAGTATATTGTTGGTTTCTAACTCATATATAGTTAGAGGGTCACAATCCATCCATTGAATTACTATCATTGTCCACGCCAACCACAAACATCCTTAACCATTTTCCTTACATCCAATCAACCACTATCATTACCACTGTTGTGATCACAACTACACAAATAGATCCTGAAGTCATGCCTGTTAAACCTATCACTCGTGCAAAGGCAAAACAATTCAGGGAAGTACTTTCTCATAAGTGCCTTAATGTTTTAAAATCTTTTAATGAGAAAGAACCATTAGATAATAGGTTGTTTAATATGTTACCTATTGAATATTAAATAACCTATAGTCCACATTATTATATACTACATTGCATAAGTTCATTTACTTAGTTTATCTCTTTATCTTATGCATGTAGGCACATTCAGCCAATACTTGGGAGCTACATTGGAGCTAAATGGAGCATGCAACAGCAAGGAAACTTACATGGGATCGATTAAGAGAGCACAAGGAACAATTGGTGAAAAGTTGTCCGGAGGCCGTGAGCTCATAGCTGGATTGAGCTGAATATTTGAGCTACAAGATGAACTCATTTCAGCTGGGGAGTTACACCATCATCATCACCACTTAGGACACTTCAAATATGTCCTAAGTCAAAATTTGTGAAATGGTACCTTTTCGCGAATAGTTGCCACCTCGAGAGGTACCTTTCCACAAGGAGCTGCCCAAACGTTCATCATGTTACAAGTCATCTAAGGCCAGCTCACCACCAGCTCATTCACACCTTAAATAGCTCAAACATGAAGGGACACCTTTCTCAAACATTGTGACCTTTCATGAATGATGCTGTCCATGAAGATACCTTTTGATCTAGAAGCACGTTGGTGAAGAAATTGCAACCATTGGAAGCTTAAATCATCATGAGGAAGAATGCCATGCATATTCGGCCACATCACATGGCATGCACATGAGAGCCTTTGGAGCCAAACATGATAAAGCACATGACTATTCGGCCAAGGAGAGGAAATTGGTGCCAAGATGAACAAGCATGAACCATTCGGCCAAGGGAGATGTCTCTCCATCCTTTGACCGAATCATTAAGGCCTTTCATGAAGAGTTAGCCGAACCATCATAAGCCCAAAAGACTTATTCATTCAACTCAAGCATTATGTATTTTCCTAGAAACATGTATCTAGCCGAAACAACTTGTAACCATTCGGCCAAGCCCTCTCATTTCCTATAAATAGAGTGGCTTACCTTCATTTGTACCCATCTCATCTCATATATATAAAATTACTCTTGTGAGTTATTTCTCTTCAAAGTTCTTTGTGAACTTTATCGATTAAACAAGTGTAGTTCCTATACTTGTGGCGTCATTCCTTCCATTTTGATTCCTAAATTCCTAGATTGTTATCTAGTGGGTTGAAGACACTATCACCACCCCTCAAGCAAGTTTGTGAAGACCGAGATTGTTCTCCTTAGCACTATTTCATCTTTGGCGTGTTTGAGATACAACATCACCACCATTGCCATTTCATCATCAACATCATCCATCGTTTCCATCAATTCCGCAGCCATCTCTATCTTTTATTTATTTCATTTCATTCCCTATTATTTATTTTCATTACTTATATTATTACCCTTTATTAAGTCCATTATTAAACATATTTTCTTATCTTATTTTGCAGCCCAAACTTATAAATTTGAGGACATCAGTACTTGTCAATCCTAGATCGGGACACAATAAGCCTATCTACTCTTCTCACCAAAGTGTGTAGATTCGCCTTACATCAAGCGGTAATCAGAGCATAGTTGGATTGATAACAAAAGTGTCATTGGCGTGCAAAGCAAAAAGAAGTTCAAAAGAAAAAAAGACTCCTTCAACAAAATTGGAGTGCAAAAAGAAAGAAAAGACAAAAAGAAGAAAAGAAGAAAAGAAAAGAAAAAGAGAAGTTCAAAAAGAGAAAGCAAGCCAAGGAAAGTGTTCTACCATAGCAAAATACATCAAAGAGGACATCTACACTAAGAGAAGATAACCTTATTGTTTCTTGTGAAAGGTTACAGTAAGTGTTGTTTCTTGAATTGTAAGTCACCTCTTCCTTTTCTATCCTTTCATTTTCCTTGTCTTCAACCATTTCTTTCTTTTAAATACCTTTGAATCCTTTCTTCTACCTTTCCATTTATATTCTTTCTACCTTAACCATATTTACAGCCGACGCACATAAGGAAGGAATTAACTTGTTCTAATCTTGAGTAAGTTCTTCAAAGGACTTAGCAAGAGAAATTGAGTGGAAAAAAGGCTATTGAGAGAGTGAGATCAGAAGGGGAATTGTTAAAAGCCAAGATATATTCCCGAGAGTAAACACGAGTGTTGAGTGGAGTGATCTTATCTTTTCTTTGGAGTGAAATTGTGAGACTTTGTGAGTGTGCTGGTAAGGTTTATTTTTGTTTTATTTACTAACCATGTCTCAAAGTCCTAATGGAAATGCAGGTCAAACCAATTTGCAAATGCTAGCACTGATTGGAGAAATGATGAGAATGTTTCGAACAGAATTTGATGCTCTCCATGAGAAACTATACCAAAGACAAGATCAACCACAAACCAAAAACAATGATACTCCTCGTAGGCAACAACCTCTTCCAGAAGATGATGTTACAAATCCTTATGATGAAGAAGAACCAGCATTGATACAAGGACCTAGGCGTGCCAATGTTGATGATAATATAAGCAACATCAAAATCAAAATTCCTCAATTCCAAGGAAAGACTGATCTAGAAGCCTATCTTGAATGGGAAAGCAAGGTGGAACATGTGTTTAGTTGCCATAACTATTCCGAACTCAAGAAAGTAAGATTGGCAGCCATGGAGTTTGTTGATTATGCCTTGATATGGTGGGATCAACTTACTATTACTCGAAGAAGGAATGGAGAGAGACCAATTTCAACATGGCTCGAAATGAAAGGTATCATGTGTAAACGTTTCATTCCTACTCATTATCACCGAGACATGTTTCAAAAATTGCAAAATTTGAAACAAGGCCAACGGAGTGTGGAGGATTATTATAAAGAAATGGAAGTGGCAATGATCCGAGTCAATATTGAGGAGGATCGTGAAGCAACCATGGCTAGATTTCTTGCTGGACTCAATCCTGAGATTGCCAACACGCTAGAATTGTATCATTACATCGAACTTGATGAAATGGTGCAAATGGCTATGAAAATAGAAAGGCAACTTCGGAGAAGACCTATCTCTCGTACTTCAGTGTCTACATCTTCAAGATGGAGTCCAAACAACAATTTGAGGAAGTCTACTCCTATTCCTACCAAAGAAAAGGCCGAATCATCAAATGCATCTCAACTTGGTAAGGAGAATCGAGGAAAAGAGATCCCTTAATGAACAAGAGACATCCGTTGCTTTAAATGTCTTGGGAGGGGGCATATATCCACATAATGTCCCAATAGAAACACCATGTTACTACTTGGAAATGGTGAGATTGAATCTGACCATGAAGAAGAAGAAGCAACACCAACCGAAGTCGAGAAAGAAGCAGAAATTGGTGCTCCGATGGAAGGTGAAGCCCTAGTGGTCAAGAGAAGTCTAAGTGCTCAAGTAGTAGAAGACGATGTACAACGGGAAAACATCTTTCATACTCGCTGCCATGTGAATGAAAAGGTGTTATTCATGATCATAGACGGTGGAAGTTGTACGAATGTGGCAAGTACTATCATGGTGGAAAAATTGGGATCGCAAACATTGAAACATCCAAATCCCTACAAACTTCAATGGCTCAATGAACGAGGTGAACTTAATGTCAATAAACAGGTGATGGTTCCTTTCTCTATTGGTAAGTACAAGGATGAGGTTATGTGCGATGTTGTTCCTATGCATGCTAGCCACTTACTCCTTGGAAGACCATGGCAATATGATAGGAAGACCATTCATGATTGTTTTACCAATCAGTATTCATTCAACCATGGAGGGAAGAAGATCATCCTAACACCTTTGACGCCTAGACAAGTTCAAATTGATCAAATCAAGATGAAACAAAGTGTTGAGGACATGAGGAAAGGAAAATCGAAGTTAATCCAAGAAGAAAACATTCCAAAAACAAGTGCTTATACATCTAAGTGCTTGTTACAAAGATGTTTACTGACGAGGCGCAAGGTCAATGAAGATTTTTCTAACTTTGGCAATGCAAGAATTTCCTTTGATTTGCAGGATGATCCAAGTGACACAATCCATCAATTTGGGAGATTAAAGGACGTGACCTTTCAAGAGCCAAGAGGTGCGACTATTGAAGAGCAAAGAATGGTAACTCTTCATCCAAAGGACGTGATCCATCAAGAATCAAGAGTCATGCCTATTGAAACCCAAAGGGAAATGATTTTTCATCCAAAGGGCGTGACTTATGAGCACATCACCATTCCAAGAGTCACCACCTTTCATGAATCAATGCATCTATCTATGGAAAGGAGCATGATTTTTGGAATACAAAAGGGCACTAACGTTCAAATCCAAATGTCTTCAATAGACATGAACTTTGAACCTACATTTTTCAGGAAGTATTTCTTAACATTAAATTTGTTTGATCACATTCATACTAATGAAAGTTTTCTTTCTTTTCAGGTTAAGAACTTCCAAAGCATACTTTCAACGGATATGAACCTTTTTGTAAAGATTGAATGGAAGGACACTAAGAAAAGATGATCATTCGATTTGAGGACAAATCGCTCAAAAGAAGGGAAGGATGATGTGATCACAACTACACAAATAGATCCTGAAGTCATGCCCATTAAACCTATCACTCGTGCAAAGGTAAAACAATTCAGGGAAGTACTTTCTCATAAGTGCCTTAATGTTTTAAAATCTTTTAATGAGAAAGAACCATTAGATAATAGGTTGTTTAATATGTTACCTATTGAATATTAAATAACCTATAGTCCACATTATTATATACTACATTGCATAAGTTCATTTACTTAGTTTATTTCTTTATGTTACGCATGTAGGCACATTCGGCCAACACTTGGGAGCTACATTGGAGCTAAATGGAGCATGTAACAGCAAGGAAACTTACATGGGATCGATTAAGAGAGCACAAGGAACAATTGGTGAAAAGTTATCCGGAGGACGTGAGCTCATAGCTGGATTGAGCTGAAGATTTGAGCTACAAGATGAACTCATTTCAGCTGGGGAGTTACACCATCATCATCACCACTTAGGACACTTCAAATATGTCCTAAGTCAAAATTTGTGAAATGGTACCTTTTCACGAATAGTTGCCACCTCGAGAGGTACCTTTCCACAAGGAGCTGCCCAAACGTTCATCATGTTACAAGTCATCTAAGGCCAGCTCACCACCAGCTCATTCACACCTTAAATAGCTCAAACATGAAGGGACACCTTTCTCAAACATTGTGACCTTTCATGAATGATGCTGCCCATGAAGATACCTTTTGATCTAGAAGCACGTTGGTGAAGAAATTGCAACCATTGGAAGCTTAAATCATCATGAGGAAGAATGCCATGCATATTCGGCCACATCACATGGCATGCACATGAGAGCCTTTGGAGCCAAACATGATAAAGCACATGACTATTCGGCCAAGGAGAGGAAATTGGCGCCAAGATGAACAAGCATGAACCATTCGGCCAAGGGAGATGTCTCTCCATCCTTTGACCGAATCATTAAGGCCTTTCATGAAGAGTTAGTCGAACCATCATAAGCCCAAAAGACTTATTCATTCAACTCAAGCATTATGTATTTTCCTAGAAACATGTATCTAGCCGAAACAACTTGTAACCATTCGGCCAAGCCCTCTCATTTCCTATAAATAGAGTGGCTTGCCTTCATTTGTAACCATCTCATCTCATATATAAAATTACTCTTGTGAGTTATTTCTCTTCAAAGTTCTTTGTGAACTTTATCAATTAAACAAGTGTAGTTCCTATACTTGTGGCGTAATTCCTTCCATTTTGATTCCTAAATTCCTAGATTGTTATCTAGTGGGTTGAAGACACTATCACCACCCCTCAAGCAAGTTTGTGAAGACCGGGATTGTGCTCCTTAGCACTATTTCATCTTTGGCGTGTTTGAGATACAACATCACCACCATTGCCATTTCATCATCAACATCATCCATCGTTTCCATCAATTCCGCAGCCATCTCTATCTTTTATTTATTTCATTTCATTCTTATTATTTATTTTCATTACTTATATTATTACCCTTTATTAAGTCCATTATTAAACATATTTTCTTATCTTATTTTGCAGCCCAAACTTATAAATTCGAGGACATCAGTACTTGTCAATCCTAGATCGGGACACAATAAGCCTATCTACTCTTCTCACCAAAGTGTGTAGTTTCGCCTTACATCAACCACACTTCTTTCATTTACAATCCACTTCAACTTCATTCTATCATTTCCATTACTTTCATACACATAATTAAATATACATATTTCCCTTCTTATAACATTGTTTGTACATTTTCAGTCTAAAATCAAAGCACAGTGAAGTTCTTAATAGAATCAAGATCGGGCAATCATATATATGATATGAAACTCATAATCGAGATCATATCATTATTCATCCATTTTAAATCTACATGGACAACCATCAAAGTGTAAGAAGAATGAAAAGTCATTTAATTAAATTAAATTTCATTTAGGTCATTGATTTATTTTAATTGTAATAAATCTTCATATGATGCCTATCAACACTATAAATAGGCACCTTCATGGCATTTGTACTAAGACCTTTTTGCATAATAAACTCTTTGAATTATTGATTTCATTTTAGTTCTTGGATTAAAACTCTATCGGTTTCTTGTTGGTTTTGAATTCGTCATCCATTTCATCTTGTTATAGCTTTGGTTCTTAGCTCTGCAATAGCTAGTGGGTCACGTTCCACCCTCTGTCACTTCGATTCCATCTTTAGTATATTGTTGGTTTCTAACTCATATATAGTTAGAGGGTCACAATCCATCCTTTGAATTATTATCATTGTCCACGCCAACCACAAACATTCTTCACCATTTTCCTTACATCCAATCAACCACTATCATCACCACACTTCTTTCATTTATAATCCACTTCAACTTCATTCTATCGTTTCCATTACTTTCATACACATATTTAAATATACATATTTCCCTTCTTATAACGTTGTTTGTAGATTTTCAGACTTAAATCAAAGAACTGCGAATTTCTTAATAGAATCAAGATTGGGCAATCATATATATGATCTGAAACTCATAATCGAGATCATATCTTTATTCATCCATTTTCAATCTACATGGCTAACTATCAAAAGTTTAGAAGAATGACAAGTCATTTAATTGAATTAAATTGCATTTAGGTGATTGTTTTATTTTAATTGTAAAAACTCTTCATATGGTTTCTATTAACACTATAAATAGGCACCTAAATGGCATTTGTACTAAGAACTTTTTGCATAATAAACTCTTTGAATTATTGCTTTCATTTAAGTTATTGGATTAGAACTCTATCGGTTTCTTATAAGTCTTGAAGGCTTCATCCATTTTATCTTGTTATAGCGTTGGTTCCTAACTCTACTATAGCTAGTGGGTCACATTCCACCTTCCATCACTTCGATTCTATCTTTAGTATATTGTTGGTTTCTAACTCATATATAGTTAGAGGGCACAATCCATTCTTTGAATTACTATCATTGTCAACGCCAACCACAAACATCCTTCACTATTTTCCTTACATTCAATCAACCACTATTATCACCACACTTCTTTCATTTACAATCCACTTGAACTTCATTCTATTTTTCCATTACTTTCATAAACATATTTAAATATACATATTTCCCTTCTTATAACGTTGTTTGTACATTTCCAGTCTTCAATCAAAGCACTGCGAATTTTCTTACTAGAATCAAGATCAGACAATCATATATATGATCCAAAACTCATAATCGATATCATATCATTATTAACCATTTTCAATCTACATGGGAAACCATCAAAAGGTTAGAAGAATGACAAGTCATTTAATTGAATTAAATTGTATTTAGGTGATTGTTTTATTTTAATTGTAAAAACTCTTCATATGGTGTCTATCAACACTATAAATAGGCACCAACATGGCATTTGTACTAAGAACTTTTTGCATAATAAACTCTTTAAATTATTGCTTTCATTTTAGTTCTTAGATTAGAACTCTATCGGTTTCTTATAGGTCTTGAAGGCTTCATCCATTTCATCTTGTTATAGCGTTGGTTCTTAACTCTACTATAGCTAGTGGGTCACGTTCCACCCTCCATCACTTCGATTCTATCTTTAGTATATTGTTGGTTTCTAACTCATATATAGTTAGAGGGCACAATCCGTTCGTTGAATTACTATCATTGTCAACGCCCACCACAAACATCCTTCACCATTTTTCTTACATTCAATCAACCACTATTATCACCACACTTCTTTCATTTACAATCCACTTGAACTTCATTCTATTATTTCCATTACCTTAATAAACATATTTAAATATACATATTTCCCTTCTTATAACGTTGTTTGTACATTTCCAGTCTTCAATCAAAGCACTGCGAATTTTTTTACTAGAATCAAGATCGGTAAATCATATATATGATCCGAAACTCATAACCGAGCTCATATCATTATTCATCCATTTTCAATCTACATGGGCAACCATTAAAGGGTAAGAAGAATGACAAGTCTTTGAATTGAATTAAATTGTAATTAGGTGATTGTTTTATTTTAATTGTAAAAACTCTTCTTGTGGTGCCTATAAACACTATAAATAGGAACCTCCACGACATTTGTACTAAGAATTTTTTTCATAAGAAACTCTTTGAAAAATTACATTCATTTTAGTTCTTGGATTAAAACTCTATCGGTTTCTTGTCGATCTTGAATTCGTCATCCATTTCATCTTGTTATAGCTTTGGTTCCTAGCTCTACAATAGCTAGTGGGTCACGTTCCACCCTCTATCACTTCAATCCCATCTTTAGTATATTATTGGTTTCTAACTCATATATAGTTAGAGGGTCATAATCCATCCATTGAATTACTATCATTGTCCACGCCAACCACAAACATCCTTAACCATTTTCCTTACATCCAATCAACAACTATCATCACCACACTTCTTTCATTTACAATCCACTTCAACTTCATTCTATCATTTCCATTACTTTCATACACATATTTAAATATACATATTTCCCTTCTTATAACGTTGTTTGTACATTTACAGTCTTCAATCAAAGCACTACGAATTTTTTTACTATAATCAAGATCGGTAAATCATATATATGATCCGAAACTCATAACCAAGCTCATATCATTATTCATCCATTTTCAATCTACATGGGAAACCATCAAAAGGTTAGAAGAATGACAAGTCATTGAATTGAATTAAATTGCATTTAGGTGATTGTTTTATTTTAATTGTAAAAACTCTTCATATGGTGTCTATCAACACTATAAATAGGCACCAACATGGCATTTGTACTAAGAACTTTTTGCATAACAAACTCTTTGAATTATTGCTTTCATTTTAGTTCTTGGATTAGAACTCTATTGGTTTCTTATAGGTCTTGAAGGCTTCATCCATTTCATCTTGTTATAGCGTTGGTTCTTAACTCTACTATAGCTAGTGGGTCACGTTCCACCCTCCATCACTTCGATTCTATCTTTAGTATATTGTTGGTTTCTAACTCATATATAGTTAGAGGGCACAATCCGTTCGTTGAATTACTATCATTGTCCACGCCAACTACAAACATCCTTCACCATTTTTCTTACATTCAATCAACCACTATTATCACCACACTTCTTTCATTTACAATCCACTTGAACTTCATTCTATTATTTCCATTACTTTATACACATATTTAAATTTACATATTTTCCTTCTTATAACGTTGTTTGTAGATTTTCAGTCTTAAATCAAAGCACTGGGAATTTCTTAATAGAATCAAGATGGGCAATAATATATATCATCTGAAACTCATAATCGAGATCATATCTTTATTCATCCATTTTCAATCTACATGGGTAACTATCAAAAGTTTAGAAGAATGACAAGTCATTTAATTGAATTAAATTGCATTTAGGTGATTGTTTTATTTTAATTGTAAAAACTCTTCATATGGTGTCTATTAACACTATAAATAGGCACCTAAATGGCATTTGTACTAAGAACTTTTTGCATAATAAACTCTTTGAATTATTTCTTTCATTTAAGTTATTGGATTAGAACTCTATCGGTTTCTTATAAGTCTTGAAGGCTTCATCCATTTCATCTTGTTATAGCGTTGGTTCCTAACTCTACTATAGCTAGTGGGTCACGTTCCACCCTCCATCACTTCGATTCTATCTTTAGTATATTGTTGGTTTCTAACTCATATATAGTTAGAGGGCACAATCCAATCGTTGAATTACTATCATTGTCCACGCCAACCACAAACATCCTTCACCATTTTCCTTACATTCAATCAACCACTATTATCACCACACTTCTTTCATTTACAATCCACTTGAACTTAATTCTATTATTTCCATTACCTTCATAAACATATTTAAATATACATATTTCCCTTCTTATAACGTTGTTTGTACATTTACAGTCTTCAATCAAAGCACTGCAAATTTTTTTTTCTATAATCAAGATCGGTAAATCATATATATGATCCGAAACTCATAACCGAGCTCATATCATTATTCATCCATTTTCAATCTACATGGGAAACCATCAAAAGGTTAGAAGAATGACAAGTCATTGAATTGAATTAAATTGCATTTAGGTGATTGTTTTATTTTAATTGTAAAAACTCTTCATATGGTGCCTATCAACTCTATAATTAGGCACCTCCATGGCATTTGTACTAAGAACTTTTTGCATAAAAAACTCTTTGAAAGATTTCTTTCATTTTAATTCTTGGATTAGAACTGTATCAGTACTTGTAGGTCTTGAAGCCTTCATCCATTTTATCTTGTTATAGCGTTGGTTCCTAGCTCTACTATAGCTAGTGGGTCATGTTCCACCCTCTATCACTTCTATTCCCTCTTTAGTATATTATTGGTTCCTAACTCATATATAGTTAGACATTCACAATCCACCCTTTGATATGCTATCATTCTCCACGCCAACCACAAACATCCTTCACCATTTTCGTTACATCCAATCAACCACTATCATCAGCATAGTTCTTTCATTTACAATCCACGTCAACTTTGTTTTCTCATTTTCATTACTTTCATACACATATTTAAATATATATATTTCTCTTCTTATAATGTTGCTTGTATATTTTCAGTCTTCAATCAAAGCAATGCGAGAGTCAACATCGGTAAATCATATATATGATCCGAAACTCATAACCGAGGTCGTATCATTATTCATCCATTTTCAATCTACATGGGCAACCATTAAAGGGTAAGAAGAATGACAAGCCATTGAATTGAATTAAATTGTAATTAGGTGATTGTTTTTATTTTAATTGTAAAAACTCTTCTTGTGGTGCCTATCAACACTATAAATAGGAACCTCCACGATATTTGTTCTAAGAATTTTTTTCATAAGAAACTCTTTGAAAAATTACATTCATTTTAGTTCTTGGATTAAAACTCTATCGGTTTCTTGTCGATCTTGAATTCGTCATCCATTTCATCTTGTTATAGCTTTGGTTCCTAGCTCTACAATAGCTAGTGGGTCACGTTCCACCCTCTATCACTTCGATTCCATCTTTAGTATATTATTGGTTTCTAACTCATATATTGTTAGAGGGTCATAATCCATCCATTGAATTACTATCATTGTCCACGCCAACCACAAACATCCTTAACCATTTTCCTTACATCCAATCAACAACTATCATCACCACACTTCTTTCATTTACAATCCACTTCAACTTCATTCTATCGTTTCCATTACTTTCATACACATATTTAAATATACATATTTCCCTTCTTATAACGTTTTTTGTACATTTTCAGTCTTAAATCAAAGTACTGCGAAGTTCTTAATAGAATCAAGATTGGGCAATCATATATATGATCTGAAACTCATAATCGAGATCATATCATTATTCATCCATTTTCAATCTACATGGGTAACCATCAAAAGGTTAGAAGAATGACAAGTCATTTAATTGAATTAAATTGCATTTAGGTGATTGTTTTATTTTAATTGTAAAAACTCTTCATATGGTGCCTATCAACTCTATAATTAGGCACCTCCATGGCATTTGTACTAAGAACTTTTTGCATAAAAAACTCTTTGAAAGATTTCTTTCATTTTAATTCTTGGATTAGAACTGTATCAGTACTTGTAGGTCTTGAAGCCTTCATCCATTTTATCTTGTTATAGCGTTGGTTCCTAGCTCTACTATAGCTAGTGGGTCATGTTCCACCCTCTATCACTTCTATTCCCTCTTTAGTATATTATTGGTTCCTAACTCATATATAGTTAGACATTCACAATCCACCCTTTGATATGCTATCATTCTCCACGCCAACCACAAACATCCTTCACCATTTTCGTTACATCCAATCAACCACTATCATCAGCATAGTTCTTTCATTTACAATCCACGTCAACTTTGTTTTCTCATTTTCATTACTTTCATACACATATTTAAATATATATATTTCTCTTCTTATAATGTTGCTTGTATATTTTCAGTCTTCAATCAAAGCAATGCGAGAGTCAACATCGGTAAATCATATATATGATCCGAAACTCATAACCGAGGTCGTATCATTATTCATCCATTTTCAATCTACATGGGCAACCATTAAAGGGTAAGAAGATTGACAAGTCATTGAATTGAATTAAATTGAAATTAGGTGATTGTTTTATTTTAAATGTAAAAACTCTTCATGTGGTGCCTATCAACACTATAAATAGGCACCTCCACGACATTTGTAATAAGAACTTTTTTCATAAGAAACTCTTTGAAAAATTGCATTCATTTTAGTTTTTGGATTAGAACTCTATCGGTTTCTTGTAGGTCTTGATGCCTTCATCCATATCATCTTGTTATAGTGTTGCTTCCAGCTCTACTATAGTGAGTGGGTCACGTTCCACCCTCTATCACTTCGATTCCATCTTTAGTATATTGTTGTTTTCTAACTCATATATAGTTAGAGGGTCATAATCCATCCTTTGAATTACTATCATTGTTCACGCCAACCACAAACATCCTTTACCATTTTCGTTACATCCAATCAACAACTATCATCACCATACTTCTTTTATTTACAATCCACTTCAACTTCATTCAATCATTTCCATTGCCTACATACACATATTTAAATATACATATTTCCCTTCTTATAACGTTGTTTGTACATTTTCAGTCTTAAATCAAAGCACTGCGAAGTTCTTACTGGAATCAAGATCGGGCAATCATATATATGATCTGAAACTCATAATCGAGATCATATCATTATTCATCCATTTTCAATCTACATGGGCAACCATTAAAAGGTTAGAAGAATGACAAGTCATTTAATTGAATTAAATTACATTTAGGTGATTGTTTTATTTTAATTGTAAAACTCTTCATATGGTGCCTATCAACACTATAAATAGGCACCTCCATGGCATTTTTACTAAGACCTTTTTTCATAATAAACTCTTTGAATTATTTCTTTCATTTTAGTTCTTGGATTAAAACTCTATCGGTTTCTTGTCAGTCTCGAATTCGTCATCCATTTCATCTTGTTATAGCTTTGGTTCCTAGCTCAACAATATCTAGTGGGTCACGTTCCACCCTCTGTCACTTCGATTCCATCTTTAGTATATTGTTGGTTTCTAACTCATATATAGTTAGAGGGTCATAATCCATCCTTTGAATTACTATCATTGTTCACGCCAACCACAAACATCCTTTACCATTTTCGTTACATCCAATCAACAACTATCATCACCATACTTCTTTTATTTACAATCCACTTCAACTTCATTCAATCATTTCCATTGCCTACATACACATATTTAAATATACATATTTCCCTTCTTATAACGTTGTTTGTACATTTTCAGTCTTAAATCAAAGTACTGCGAAGTTCTTGATAGAATCAAGATTGGGCAATCATATATATGATCTGAAACTCATAATCGAGATCATATCATTATTCATCCATTTTCAATCTACATGGGTAACCATCAAAAGGTTAGAAGAATGACAAGTCATTTAATTGAATTAAATTGCATTTAGGTGATTGTTTTATTTTAATTGTAAAAACTCTTCATATGGTGTCTATTAACACTATAAATAGGCACCTAAATGGCATTTGTACTAAGAACTTTTTGCATAATAAACTCTTTGAATTATTGCTTTCATTTAAGTTATTGGATTAGAACTCTATCGGTTTCTTATAAGTCTTGAAGGCTTCATCCATTTCATCTTGTTATAGCGTTGGTTCCTAACTCTACTATAGCTAGTGGGTCACGTTCCACCCTCCATCACTTCGATTCTATCTTTAGTATATTGTTGGTTTCTAACTCATATATAGTTAGAGGGCACAATCCGTTCGTTGAATTACTATCATTGTCCACGCCAACTACAAACATCCTTCACCATTTTTTCTTACATTCAATCAACCACTATTATCACCACACTTCTTTCATTTACAATCCACTTGAACTTCATTCTATTATTTCCATTACCTTAATAAACATATTTAAATATACATATTTCCCTTCTTCTTATAACGTTGTTTGTACATTTCCAGTCTTCAATCAAAGCACTGCGAATTTTTTTACTAGAATCAAGATCGTTAAATCATATATATGATCCGAAACTCATAACCGAGCTCATATCATTATTCATCCATTTTCAATCTACATGGGCAACCATTAAAGGGTAAGAAGAATGACAAGTCATTGAATTGAATTAAATTATAATTAGGTGATTGTTTTATTTTAATTGTAAAAACTCTTCTTGTGGTGCCTAACAACACTATAAATAGGAACCTCCACGACATTTGTACTAAGAATTTTTTTCATAAGAAACTCTTTGAAAAATTACATTCATTTTAGTTCTTGGATTAAAACTCTATCGGTTTCTTGTCGATCTTGAATTCGTCATCCATTTCATCTTGTTATAGCTTTGGTTCCTAGCTCTACAATAGCTAGTGGGTCACGTTCCACCCTCTATCACTTCGATTCCATCTTTAGTATATTATTGGTTTCTAACTCATATATTGTTAGAGGGTCATAATCCATCCATTGAATTACTATCATTGTCCACGCCAACCACAAACATCCTTAACCATTTTCCTTACATCCAATCAATAACTATCATCACCACACTTCTTTCATTTACAATCCACTTCAACTTCATTCTATCGTTTCCATTACTTTCATACACATATTTAAATATACATATTTCCCTTCTTATAACGTTGTTTGTACATTTTCAGTCTTAAATCAAAGTACTGCGAAGTTCTTAATAGAATCAAGATTGGGCAATCATATATATGATCTGAAACTCATAATCGAGATCATATCATTATTCATCCATTTTCAATCTACATGGGTAACCATCAAAAGGTTAGAAGAATGACAAGTCATTTAATTGAATTAAATTGCATTTAGGTGATTGTTTTATTTTAATTGTAAAAACTCTTCATATGGTGCCTATCAACTCTATAATTAGGCACCTCCATGGCATTTGTACTAAGAACTTTTTGCATAAAAAACTCTTTGAAAGATTGCTTTCATTTAAGTTATTGGATTAGAACTGTATCAGTACTTGTAGGTCTTGAAGCCTTCATCCATTTTATCTTGTTATAGCGTTGGTTCCTAGCTCTACTATAGCTAGTGGGTCATGTTCCACCCTCTATCACTTCTATTCCCTCTTTAGTATATTATTGGTTCCTAACTCATATATAGTTAGACATTCACAATCCACCCTTTGATATACTATCATTCTCCACGCCAACCACAAACATCCTTCACCATTTTCGTTACATCCAATCAACCACTATAATCAGCACAGTTCTTTCATTTACAATCCACGTCAACTTTGTTTTCTCATTTTCATTACTTTCATACACATATTTAAATATATATATTTCTCTTCTTATAATGTTGCTTGTATATTTTCAGTCTTCAATCAAAGCACTGCGAGAGTCAACATCGGGAAATCATATATATGATCCGAAACTCATAACCGAGGTCGTATCATTATTCATCCATTTTCAATCTACATGGGCAACCATTAAAGGGTAAGAAGATTGACAAGTCATTGAATTGAATTAAATTGAAATTAGGTGATTGTTTTATTTTAAATGTAAAAACTCTTCATGTGGTGCCTATCAACACTATAAATAGGCACCTCCACGACATTTGTACTAAGAACTTTTTTCATAAGAAACTCTTTGAAAAATTGCATTCATTTTAGTTTTTGGATTAGAACTCTATCGGTTTCTTGTAGGTCTTGATGCCTTCATCCATATCATCTTGTTATAGTGTTGCTTCCAGCTCTACTATAGCGAGTGGGTCACGTTCCACCCTCTATCACTTCGATTCCATCTTTAGTATATTGTTGTTTTCTAACTCATATATAGTTAGAGGGTCATAATCCATCTTTTGAATTACTATCATTGTTCACGCCAACCACAAACATCCTTTACCATTTTCGTTACATCCAATCAACAACTATCATCACCATACTTCTTTTATTTACAATCCACTTCAACTTCATTCAATCATTTCCATTGCCTACATACACATATTTAAATATACATATTTCCCTTCTTATAACGTTGTTTGTACATTTTCAGTCTTAAATCAAAGCACTGCGAAGTTCTTACTGGAATCAAGATTGGGCAATCATATATATGATCTGAAACTCATAATCGAGATCATATCATTATTCATCCATTTTCAATCTACATGGGCAACCATTAAAAGGTTAGAAGAATGACAAGTCATTTAATTGAATTAAATTACATTTAGGTGATTGTGTTTATTTTAATTGTAAAACTCTTCATATGGTGCCTATCAACACTATAAATAGGCACCTCCATGGCATTTGTACTAAGACCTTTTTGCATAATAAACTCTTTGAATTATTTCTTTCATTTTAGTTCTTGGATTAAAACTCTATTGGTTTCTTGTCTGTCTCGAATTCGTCATCCATTTCATCTTGTTATAGCTTTGGTTCCTAGCTCAACAATATCTAGTGGGTCACGTTCCACCCTCTGTCACTTCGATTCCATCTTTAGTATATTGTTGGTTTCTAACTCATATATAGTTAGAGGGTCATTATCCATCCTTTGAATTACTATCATTGTCTACGCCAACCACAAACATCCTTCACCATTTTCGTTACATCCAATCAACAACTATCAGAACCATACTTCTTTCATTTACAATCCACTTCAACTTCATTCTATCATTTCCATTACTTTATACACATATTTAAATTTACATATTTTCCTTCTTATAACGTTGTTTGTAGATTTTCAGTCTTAAATCAAAGCACTGGGAATTTCTTAATAGAATCAAGATGGGCAATCATATATATCATCTGAAACTCATAATCGAGATCATATCTTTATTCATCCATTTTCAATCTACATGGGTAACTATCAAAAGTTTAGAAGAATGACAAGTCATTTAATTGAATTAAATTGCATTTAGGTGATTGTTTTATTTTAATTGTAAAACTCTTCATATGGTGTCTATTAACACTATAAATAGGCACCTAAATGGCATTTGTACTAAGAACTTTTTGCATAATAAACTCTTTGAATTATTGCTTTCATTTAAGTTATTGGATTAGAACTCTATCGGTTTCTTATAAGTCTTGAAGGCTTCATCCATTTCATCTTGTTATAGCGTTGGTTCCTAACTCTACTATAGCTAGTGGGTCACGTTCCACCCTCCATCACTTCAATTCTATCTTTAGTATATTGCTGGTTTCTAACTCATATATAGTTAGAGGGCACAATCCATTCTTTGAATTACTATCATTGTCCACGCCAACCACAAACATCCTTCACTATTTTCCTTACATTCAATCAACCACTATTATCACCACACTTCTTTCATTTACAATCCACTTGAACTTCATTCTATTTTTCCATTACTTTCATAAACATATTTAAATATACATATTTCCCTTATTATAACGTTGTTTGTACATTTCCAGTCTTCAATCAAAGCACTGCGAATTTTCTTACTAGAATCAAGATCGGACAATGATATATATGATCCAAAACTCATAATCGATATCATATCATTATTAACCATTTTTAATCTACATGGGCAACCGTCAAAAGGTTAGAAGAATGACAAGTCATTTAATTGAATTAAATTGCATTTAGGTGATTGTTTTATTTTAATTGTAAAAACTCTTCATATGGTGTCTATCAACACTATAAATAGGCACCAACATGACATTTGTACTAAGACCTTTTTGCATAATAAACTCTTTGAATTATTGCTTTCATTTTAGTTCTTGGATTAAAACTCTATCGGTTTCTTGTCGGTCTCGAATTTGTCATCCATTTTATCTTGTTATAGCTTTGGTTCCTAGCTCAACAATATCTAGTGGGTCACGTTCCACCCTCTGTCACTTCGATTCCATCTTTAGTATATAGTTGGTTTCTAACTCATATATAGTTAGAGGGTCATAATCCATCCTTTGAATTACTATCATTGTCCACGCCAACCACAAACATCCTTCACCATTTTCGTTACATCCAATCAACAACTATCATAACCATACTTCTTTCATTTACAATCCACTTCAACTTCATTCTATCATTTCCATTACTTTATACACATATTTAAATTTACATATTTTCCTTCTTATAACGTTGTTTGTAGATTTTCAGTCTTAAATCAAAGCACTGCAAATTTCTTAATAGAATCAAGATGGGCAATCATATATATGATCTGAAACTAATAATCGAGATCATATCATTATTCATCCATTTTCAATCTACATGAGTAACCATCAAAAGGTTAGAAGAATGACAAGTCATTTAATTGAATTAAATTACATTTAGGTGATTGTTTTATTTTAATTGTAAAAACTCTTAATATGGTGTCTATCAACACTATAAATAGGCACCTACATGGCATTTATACTAAGACCTTTTTGCATAATAAACTCTTTGAATTATTGCTTTCATTTTAGTTCTTGGATTAGAACTCTATCGGTTTCTTATAGGTCTTGAAGGCTTCATACATTTCATCTTGTTATAGCGTTGGTTCTTAACTCTACTATAGCTAGTGGGTAACGTTCCACCCTCCATCACTTCGATTCTATCTTTAGTATATTGTTGGTTTCTAACTCATATATAATTAGAGGGCATAATCCAATCGTTGAATTACTATCATTGTCCATGCCAACCACAAACATCCTTCACCATTTTCATTACATTCAATCAACCACTATTATCACCACACTTCTTTCATTTACAATCCACTTGAACTTCATTCTATTATTTCCATTACCTTTATAAACATATTTAAATATACATATTTCCCTTCTTATAACGTTGTTTGTACATTTCCAGTCTTCAATCAAAGTACTGTGAATTGTTTTACTATAATCAAGATCGGTAAATCATATATATGATCTGAAACTCATAACCGAGCTCATATCATTATTCATCCATTTTCAATCTACATGGGTAACCATTAAAGGGTAAGAAGAATGACAAGTCATTGAATTGAATTAAATTGCAATTAGGTGATTGATTTATTTTAAATGTAAAAACTCTTCATCGGTTTCTTGTCGGTCTTGAATTCGTCATCCATTTCATCTTGTTATAGCTTTGGTTCCTAGCTCTCCAATAGCTAGTGGGTCACGTTCCACCCTCTATCACTTCGATTCCATCTTTAGTATATTGTTGGTTTCTAACTCATATAGTTAGAGGGTCACAATCCATCCATTGAATTACTATCATTATCCACGCCAACCAAAAAACATCCTTAACCATTTTCCTTACATCCAATCAACCACTATCATCACCACACTTCTTTCATTTACAATCCACTTCAACTTCATTCTATCGTTTCCATTACTTTCATACACATATTTAAATATACATATTTCCCTTCTTGCATTTTCAATCTACATGGACAACCATCAAAGTGTAAGAAGAATGAAAAGTCATTTAATTAAATTAAATTTGATTTAGGTCATTGATTTATTTTAATTGTAATAAATCTTCATATGATGCCTATCAACACTATAAATAGGCTCCTCCATGGCACTTGTACTAAGACCATTTTGCATAATAAACTCTTTGAATTATTGCTTTCATTTTAGTTCTTGGATTAAAACTCTATCGGTTTCTTGTTGGTCTTGAATTCGTCATCCATTTCATCTTGTTATAGATTTGGTTCTTAGCTCTGCAATAGCTAGTGAGTCACGTTCCAACCTCTGTCACTTCGATTCCATCTTTAGTATATTGTTGGTTTCTAACTCATATATAGTTAGAGGGTCACAATCCATCCTTTGAATTACTATCATTGTCCACGCCAACCACAAACATCCTTAACCATTTTCCTTACATCCAATCAACCACTATCATCACCACACTTCTTTCATTTAGAATCCACTTCAACTTCATTCTATCGTTTCCATTACTTTCATACACATATTTAAATATACATATTTCCCTTCTTATAACGTTGTTTGTACATTTTTAGTCTAAAATCAAAGCACTGCGAAGTTCTTAATAGAATCAAGATCGGGCAATCATATATATGATCTGAAACACATAATCGAGATCATATCATTATTCATCCATTTTCAATCTACATGGGTAACCATCAAAAGGTTAGAAGAATGACAAGTCATTTAGTTGAATTAAATTGCATTTAGGTGATTGTTTTATTTTAATTGTAAAAACTCTTCATATGGTGCCTATCAACTCTATAAATAGGCACCTTCATGGCATTTGTACTAAGAACTTTTTGCATAAAAAACTCTTTGAAAGATTGCTTTCATTTTAATTCTTGGATTAGAACTGTATCGGTACTTGTAGGTCTTGAAGCCTTCATCCATTTTATCTTGTTATAGCGTTGGTTCCTTGCTCTACTATAGCTAGTGGGTCACGTTCCACTCTCTATCACTTCGACTCCCTCTTTAGTATATTATTGGTTCCTAACTCATATATATTTAGACATTCACAATCCACCCTTTAAATTACTATCATTCTCCACGCCAACCACAAACATCCTTCACCATTTTTGTTACATCCAATCAACCACTATCATCAGCACAATTCGTTCATTTACAATCCACGTCAACTTTGTTTTCTCATTTTCATTACTTTCATACACATATTTAAATATACATATTTCTCTTCTTATAACGTTGTTTGTACATTTTCAGTCTTCAATAAAAGCACTGCGAGAATCAATATCGGTAAATCATATATATGATCCGAAACTCATAACCGATCTCATATCATTATTCATCCATTTTCAATCTACATGGGCAACCATTAAAGGGTAAGAAGAATGACATGTCATTGAATTGAATTTAATTGCAATTAGGTGATTGCTTTATTTTAAATGTAAAAACTCTTCATGTGGTGCCTATCAACACTATAAATAGGCTCCTCCACGACATTTGTACTAAGAACTTTTTCAGAAGAAACTCTTTGAAAAATTGCATTCATTTTAGTTCTTGGATTAGAACTCCATCGGTTTCTTGTAGGTCTTAAAGCCTTCATCCATATCATCTTGTTATAGCGTTGGTTCCAACTCTACTATAGCGAGTGGGTCACGTTCCACCCTCTATCACTTCGATTCCATCTTTAGTATATTGATGGTTTCTAACTCATATATAGTTAGAGGGTCACAATCCATCCTTTGAATTATTATCATTGTCCACGCCAACCACAAACATCCTTCACCATTTTTGTTACATCCAATCAACCACTGTCATCACCACACTTCTTTCATTTACAATCCACTACAACTTCATTCTATCATTTCCATTACCTACATACACATATTTCCCTTCTTATAACGTTGTTTGTACATTTTCAGTCTTAAATCAAAGCACTGCGAAGTTCTTACTAGAATCAAGATCGGGCAATCATATATATGATCTGAAACTCATAATCGAGATAATATCATTATTCATCCATTTTCAATCTACATGGGCAACCATCAAAAGGTTAGAAAAATAACAAGTCATTGAATTGAATTAAATTGCAATTAGGTTTTTGTTTTATTTTAATTGTAAAAACTCTTCATGTGGTACCTATCAACACTATAAATAGGCACCTCCACGACATTTGTTTTATGAACTTTTTTCATAAGAAACTCTTTGAAAAATTGCATTCATTTTAGTTCTTGGATTAGAACTCCATCGGTTTCTTGTAGGTCTTGAAGCCTTCATCCATATCATCTTGTTAAAGCGTTGGTTCCAGCTCTACTATAGCTAGTGGGTCATGTTCCACCCTCTATCACTTTGATTCCATCTTTAGTATATTGTTGGTTTATAACTCATATATATTTAGAGGGTCATAATCCATTCTTTGAATTACTATCATTGTCCACGCCAACCACAAAAATCCTTCACCATTTTCGTTACATCCATTCAACCACTATCATCACCATACTTCTTTTATTTACAATCCACTTCAACTTCATTCTATCATTTCCATTACCTACATACACATATTTAAATATACATATTTCCCTTGTTATAACGTTGTTTGTACATTTTCAGTCTTAAATCAAAGCACTGCGAAGTTCTTAATAGAATCAAGATTGTGCAATCATATATATGATCTGAAACTCATAATCGAGTTCATATCATTATTCATCCATTTTCAATCTACATGGGTAACCATAAAAATGTTGGAAGAATGACAAGTCATTTAATTGAATTAAATTGCTTTTAGGGGATTGTTTTATTTTAATTGTAAAAACTCTTCATATGGTGCCTATCAACACTATAAATAGGCACCTCTATGGCATTTGTACTAAGAACTTTTTGCATAATAAACTCATTGAAAGATTGCTTTCATTTTAGTTCTTGGATTAGAACTGTGTCGGTACTTGTAGGTCTTGAAGCCTTCATCCATTTTATCTTGTTATAACGTTGGTTCCTAGCTCTACTATAGCTAGTGGGTCACGTTCAACCCTCTATCACTTCGATTCCCTCTTTAGTATATTATTGGTTCCTAACTCATATATAGTTAGACATTCACAATCCACCCTTTGAATTATTATCATTCTCCACGCCAACCACAAACATCCTTCACCATTTTTGTTGTTTGTACATTTTCAGTCTTCAATCAAAGCACTGTGAGAATCAATATCGGTAAATCATATATATAATCCGAAACTCATAACCAAGCTCATATCATTATTCATCCATTTTGAATCTACATGGGCAACCATTAAAGGGTAAGAAGAATGACAAGTCATTGAATTAAATTGCAATTAGGTGATTGTTTTATTTTAAATGTAAAAACTCTTCATGTGGTGCCTATCAACTCTATAAATAGGCACCTCCATGACATTTGTACTAAGAACTTTTTTCATAAGAAACTCTTTGAAAAATTTCATTCATTTTAGTTCTTGGATTAGAACTGTATCGGTTTCTTGTAGGTCTTGAAGCCTTCATCCATATTATCTTGTTATAGCATTGGTTCCAGCTCTACTATAGCTAGTGGGTCACTTTCCACCCTCTATCACTTCGATTCCATATTTAGTATATTATTGGTTTCTAACTCATATATAGTTAGAGGGTCACAATCCATCCTTTTAATTACTATCATTGTCCACGCCAACCACAAACATCCTTTACCATTTTCGTTACATCCAAGCAACCACTATTATCACCATACTTCTTTTATTTACAATCCACTTCAACTTCATTCTATCATTTCCATTAACTACATACAAATATTTAAATATACATATTTCCCTTCTTATAACGTTGTTTGTACATTTTCAGTCTTATATCAAAGCACTGCGAAGTTCTTACTAGAATCAAGATCGGGCAATCATATATATGATCTGAAACTCATAATCGAGATCATATCATTATTCATCCATTTTCATCTACATGGGCAACCATCAAAAGGTTAGAAGAATGACAAGTCATTGAATTGAATTAAATTGCAATTAGGTGATTGTTTTATTTAAATTGTAAAAACTCTTGATATGGTGCCTATCAACACTATAAATAGGCACCTCCACGACATTTGTAATAATAAATTTTTCATAATAAACTCTTTAAAAGATTGCTTTCATTTACTTCTTGGATTAGAACTGTATCGGTACTTGTAGGTCTTGAAGCCTTCATCCATTTTATCTTGTTATAGCGTTGGTTCCTAGCTCTACTATAGCTAGTGGGTCACGTTCCACCCTCTATCACTTCTATTCCTTCTTTAGTATATTATTGCTTCCTAACTCATATATAGTTAGACATTCACAATCTACCCTTTGATATACTATCATTCTCCATGCCAACCACAAACATCCTTCACCATTTTCTTTACATCCAATCAACTACTATCATCAGCACAGTTCTTTCATTTATAATCCACGTCAACTTTGTTTTCTCATTTTCATTACTTTCATACACATATTTAAATATACATATTTCTCTTCTTATAACGTTGTTTGTATATTTTCAGTCTTCAATCAAAGCACTGCGAGAGTCACATCGATAAATCATATATATGATCCGAAACTCATAACCGAGGTCGTATCATTATTCATCCATTTTCAATCTACATGGGCAACAATTAAAGGGTAAGAAGATTGACAAGTCATTGAATTGAATTAAATTGAAATTAGGTGATTGTTTTATTTTAAATGTAAAAACTCTTCATGTGGTTCCTATCAACACTATAAATAGGCACCTCCACGACATTTGTACTAAGAACTTTTTCATAAGAAACTCTTTGAAAAATTGCATTCATTTTAGTTTTGGATTAGAACTCTATCGGTTTCTTGTAGGTCTTGAAGCCTTCATCCATATCATCTTGTTATAGCGTTGGTTCCAGCTATACTATCGCGAGTGGGTCACGTTCCACCCTCTATCACTTCGATTCCATCTTTAGTATATTGTTGGTTTCTAACTCATATATAGTTAGAGGGTCATAATCCATCCTTTGAATTACTATCATTGTCCACGCCAACCACAAACATCCTTTACCATTTTCGTTACATCCAATCAACAACTATCATCACCATACTTCTTTTATTTACAATCCACTTCAACTTCATTCTATCATTTCCATTACCTACATACACATATTTAAATATACATATTTCCCTTCTTATAACGTTGTTTGTACATTTTCAGTCTTAAATCAAAGCACTGCGAACTTCTTACTAGAATCACGATCGGGCAATCATATATATGATCTGAAACTCATAACCGAGATCATATCATTATTCATCCATTTTCAATCTACATGGGAAACCATAAAAAGGTTAGAAGAATGACAAGTCATTGAATTGAATTAAATTGCAATTAGGTGATTGTTTTATTTAAATTGCAAAAACTCTTGATATGGTGCCTATCAACATTATAAATAGGCAACTCCACGACATTTGTACTAATAAATTTTGCATAATAAACTCTTTAAAGATTGCTTTCAATTTAGTTCTTGGCTTAGAACTGTATCGGTACTTGTAGGTCTTGAAGCCTTCATCCATTTACCTTGTTATAGCGTTGGTTCCTAGCTCTACTATAGCTAGTGGGTCACGTTCCACCCTCTATCACTTCTATTCCCTCTTTAGTATATTATTGCTTCCTAACTCATATATAGTTAGACATTCACAATCCACCCTTTGATATACTATCATTCTCCATGCCAACCACAAACATCCTTCACCATTTTCGTTACATCCAATCAACCACTATCATCAGCACAGTTCTTTCATTTATAATCCACGTCAACTTTGTTTTCTCATTTTCATTACTTTCATACACATATTTAAATATACATATTTCTCTTCTTATAACGTTGTTTGTATATTTTCAGTCTTTAATCAAAGCACTGCGAGAGTCATCATCGGTAAATCATATATATGATCCGAAACTCATAACCGAGGTCGTATCATTATTCATCCATTTTCAATCTACATGGGCAACCATTAAGGGGTAAGTAGATTGCAAGTCATTGAATTGAATTAAATTGTAATTAGGTGATTGTTTTATTTAAATTGTAAAAACTCTTGATATGGTGCCTATCAACACTATAAATAGGCACCACCACGACATTTGTACTAATAAATTTTTGCATAATAAACTCTTTAAAAGATTGTTTTCATTTTAGTTCTTGGATTAGAACTCTATCAGTTTCTTGTAGGTCTTGAAGCCTTCATCCATATCATCTTGTTAAAGCGTTGGTTCCAGCTCTACTATTGATAGTGGGTCACGTTCCACCCTCTATCACTTCGATTCCATCTTTAGTATATTGTTGGTTTCTAACTCATATATAGTTAGAGGGTCACAATCCATCCTTTGAATTACTATCAATGTCCACGCCAACCACAAACATCCTTCACCATTTCGTTACATCCAATCAACCACTATCATCACCATACTTCTTTTATTTACAATCCACTTCAACTTCATTCTATCATTTCCATTACCTACATAAACATATTTAAATATACATATTTCCCTTCTTATAACATTGTTTGTACATTTTCAGTCTAAAATCAAAGCACTGCGAAGTTCTTACTAGAATCAGGATCGGCAATCATATATATGATCTGAAACTCATAAGAGAGATCATATCATTATTCATCCATTTTCAATCTAGATGGGCAAGCATCAAAAGGTTAGAAGAATGACAAGTCATTTAATTGAATTAAATTACATCTAGGTGATTGTTTTATTTTAATTGTAAAACTCTTCATATGGTTCCTATCAACACTATAAATAGGCACCTCCATGGCATTTGTACTAAGACCTATTTGCATAATAAACTCTTTGAATTATTGCTTTCTTTTTAGTTCTTGGATTAAAACTCTATCGGTTTCTTGTCCGTCTCGAATTCGTCATCCATTTCATCTTGTTATAGCTTTGGTTCCTAGCTCAACAATATCTAGTGGGTCACGTTCCACCCTCTGTCACTTTGATTCCATATTTAGTATATTGTTGGTTTCTAACTCATATATAGTTAGAGGGTCATAATCCATCCTTTGAATTACTATCATTGTCCACGCCAACCACAAACATCCTTCACCATTTTCGTTACATCCAATCAACAACTATCATAACCATACTTCTTTCATTTACAATCCACTTGAACTTCATTCTATCATTTCCATTACTTTGTACACATATTTAAATTTACATATTTCCCTTCTTATAACGTTGTTTGTATATTTTCAGTCTTAAATCAAAGCACTGCGAATTTCTTAATAGAATCAAGATTGGGCAAACATATATGATATGAAACTCATAATCGAGATCATATCATTATTCATCCATTTTCGATCTACATGAGTAACCATCAAAAGGTTAGAAGAATGACAAGTCATTTAATTGAATTAAATTACATTTAGGTGATTGTTTTATTTTAATTGTAAAAACTCTTTGAATTATGCTTTCATTTTAGTTCTTGGATTAGAACTCTATCGGTTTCTTATAGGTCTTGAAGGCTTCATCCATTTCATCTTGTTATAGCGTTGGTTCTTAACTCTACTATAGCTAGTGGGTCACGTTCCACCCTCCATCACTTCGATTCTATCTTTAGTATATTGTTGGTTTCTATCTCATATATAGTTAGAGGGCACAATCCAATCGTTGAATTACTATCATTGTCCACGCTAACCACAAACATCCTTCACCATTTTCCTTACATTCAATCAACCACTATTATCACCACACTTCTTTCATTTACAATCCTTGAACTTCATTGTATTATTTCCATTACCTTCATAAACATATTTAAATATACATATTTCCCTTCTTATAACGTTGTTTGTACATTTCCAGTCTTCAATCAAAGTACTGCGAATTGTTTTACTAGAATCAAGATCGGTAAATCATATATATGATCCGAAACTCATAACCGAGCTCATATCATTATTCATCCATTTTCAATCTACATGGGCAACCATTAAAGGGTAAGAAGAATCAAAAGTCATTGAATTGAATTAAATTGCAATTAGGTGATTGTTTTATTTTAAATGTAAAACTCTTCATGTGGTGCCTATCATTACTATAAATAGGCACCTCCACGACATTTGCACTAAATTTTTTTTAAGAAACTCTTTGAAAAATTGCATTCATTTTACTTCTTGGATTAAAACTCTATCGGTTTCTTGTCGGTCTTGAATTCGTCATCCATTTCATCTTGTTATAGCTTTGGTTCCTAGCTCTACAATAGCTAGTGGGTCACGTTCCACCCTCTATCACTTCGATTCCATCTTTAGTATATTGTTGGTTTCTAACTCATATATAGTTAGAGGGTCACAATCCATCCATTGAATTACTATCATTGTCCACGCCAACCACAAACATCCTAACCATTTTCCTTACATTCAATCAACCACTATCATCACCACACTTCTTTCATTTACAATCCACTTCAACTTCATTCTATCGTTTCCATTACTTTCATACACATATTTAAATATACATATTTCCCTTCTTATAACGTTGTTTGTAAATTTTTAGTCTAAAATCAATGCACTGCGAAGTTCTTAATAGAATCAAGATTGGGCAATCATATATGATCTGAAACTCATAATCGAGATCATATCATTATTCATCCATTTCAATCTACATGGGTAACCATCAAAAGGTTAGAAGAATGACAAGTCATTTAATTGAATTAAATTGCATTTAGGTGATGTTTTATTTTAATTGTAAAAACTCTTCATATGGTGCCTATCAACTCTAAAAACACCCTCCATGGCATTTGTACTAAGAACTTTTTCATAAAAACTCTTTCAAAGATTGCTTCATTTTAATTCTTGGATTAGAACTGTATCGGTACTTATAGGTCTTGAAGCCTTCATCCATTATCTTGTTATAGCGTTGGTTCCTTGCTCTACTATAGCTAGTGGGTCACGTTCCACCCTCTAGCACTTCGATTCCCTCTTTAATATTTTATTGGTTCCTAACTCATATATAGTTAGACATTCACAATCCACCCTTTGAATTACTATCATTCTCCACGCCAACCACAAACATCCTTCACCATTTTCGTTACATCCAATCAACCACTATCATCAGCAAAGTTCTTTCATTTACAATCCACGTCAACTTTGTTTTCTCATTTTCATTACTTCCATACACATATTTAAATATACATATTTCTCTTCTTATAACGTTGTTTGTACATTTTCAGTCTTCAATCAAAGCACTAAGAGAATCAATATCGGTAAATCATATATATGATCCGAAACTCATAACCGAGCTCATATCATTATTCATCCATTTTCAATCTACATGGGCAACCATTAAAGGGTAAGAAGAATGACAAGTCATTGAATTGAATTAAATTGCAATTAGGTGATTGTTTTATTTTAAATGTAAAAACTCTTCATGTGGTGCCTATCAACACTATAAATAGGCAACTCAACGACATTTGTACTAAGAACTTTTTCGTAAGAAACTCTTTGAAAAATTGCATTCATTTAGTTCTTGGATTAGAACTCTATCAGTTTCTTGTAGGCCTTGAAGCCTTCATCCAATATCTTGTTATAGCGTTGGTTCCAACTCTACTATAGCGAGTAGGTCACGTTCCACCCTCTATCACTTTGATTCCATCTTTAGTATATTGATGGTTTATAACTCTATATAGTTAGAGGGTCACAATCCATCCTTTGAATTATTATCATTGTCCACGCCAACCACAACATCCTTCACCATTTTGTTACATCCAATCAACCACTATCATCACCATACTTCTTTTATTTACAATCCACTTCAACTTCATTCTATCATTTCCATTACCTACATACACATATTTAAATATACATATTTCCCTTCTTATAACGCTGTTTGTACATTTTCAGTCTTAAATCAAAGCACTGCGAAGTTCTTACTAGAATCAAGATCAGGCAATCATATATATGATCTGAAACTCATAATCGAGATCATATCATTATTCATCCATTTTCAATCTACATGGGCAACCATCAAAAGGTTAGAAGAATGACAAGTCATTGAATTGAATTAAATTGCAATTAGGTGATTATTTTATTTAAATTGTAAAAAATCTTGATATGGTGCCTATCAACACTATAAATAGGCACCACCACGACATTTGTACTAATAAATTTTTGCATAATAAACTCTTTAAAAGATTGTTTTCATTTTAGTTCTTGGATTAGAACTCTATCGGTTTCTTGTAGGTCTTGAAGCCTTCATCCATATCATCTTGTTAAAGCGTTGGTTCCAGCTGTACTATTGATAGTGGGTCACGTTCCACCCTCTATCACTTCGATTCCATCTTTAGTATATTGTTGGTTTCTAACTCATATATAGTTAGAGGGTCACAATCCATCCTTTGAATTATAGCAATGTCCACGCCAACCACAAACATCTTCACCATTTTCGTTACATCCAATCAACCACTATCATCACCATACTTCTTTTATTACAATCCACTTCAACTTCATTCTATCATTTCCATTACCTACATAAACATATTTAAATATACATATTTCCCTTCTTATAACATTGTTTGTACATTTTCAGTCTTAAATCAAAGCACTACGAAGTTCTTACTAGAATCAGGATCGGCAATCATATATATGATCTGAAACTCATAAGAGAGATCATATCATTATTCATCCATTTTCAATCTACATGGGCAACGATCAAAAGGTTAGAAGAATGACAAGTCATTTAATGAATTAAATTACATCTAGGTGATTGTTTATTTTAATTGTAAAACTCTTCATATGGTGCCTATCAACACTATAAATAGGCACCGCCATGGCATTTGTACTAAGACCTATTTGCATAATAAACTCTTTGAATTATTGCTTTCTTTTAAGTTTTTGGATTAAAACTCTATCGGTTTCTTGTCCGTCTCGAATTCGTCATCCATTTCATCTTGTTATAGCTTTGGTTCCTAGCTCAACAATATCTAGTGGGTTACGTTCCACCCTCTGTCACTTCGATTCCATCTTTAGTATATTGTTGGTTTCTAACTCATATATAGTTAGAGGGTCATAATCCATCCTTTGAATTACTATTGTCCACGCCAACCACAAACATCCTTCACCATTTTAGTTACATCCAATCAACACTATCATAACCATACTTCTTTCATTACAATCCACTTCAACTTCATTCTATCATTTCCATTACTTTGTACACATATTTAAATTTACATATTTCCCTTCTTATAACGTTGTTTGTAGATTTTCAGTCTTAAATCAAAGCACTACGAATTTCTTAATAGAATCAAGATTGGGCAAACATATATATGATATGAAACTCATAATCGAGATCATATCATTATTCATCCATTTTCGATCTACATGAGTAACCATCAAAAGGTTAGAAGAATGAGAAGTCATTTAATGAATTAATTACATTTAGGTGATTGTGTTATTTTAATTGTAAAAACTCTTTGAATTATTGCTTTCATTTTAGTTCTTGGATTAGAACTCTATATGTTTCTTATAGGTCTTGAAGGCTTCATCCATTTCATCTTGTTATAGCGTTGGTTCTTAACTCTACTATAGCTAGTGGGTCACGTTCCACCCTCCATCACTTCGATTCTATCTTTAGTATATTGTTGGTTTCTAACTCATATATAGTTAGAGGGCATAATCCAATCGTTGAATTACTATCATTGTCCACGCCAACCACAAACATCCTTCACCATTTTCCTTACATTCAATCAACCACTATTATCACCACACTTCTTTCATTTACAATCCACTTGAACTTCATTCTATTATTTCCAATACCTTCATAAACATATTTAAATATACATATTTCCCTTCTTATAACGTTGTTTGTACATTTCCAGTCTTCAATCAAAGTATTGCGAATTGTTTTACTAGAATCAAGATCGGTAAATCATATATGATCCGAAACTCATAACCGAGCTCATATCATTATTCATCCATTTTCAATCTACATGGGCAACCATTAAAGGGTAAGAAGAATCAAAAGTCATTGAATTGAATTAAATTGCAATTAGGTGATTGTTTTATTTTAAATGTAAAAACACTTCATGTGGTGCCTATCATTACTATAAATAGGCACCTCCACGACATTTGCACTAAAATTTTTTTCATAAGAAACTCTTTGAAAAATGGCATTCATTTTACTTCTTGGATTAAAACTCTATCGGTTCTTGTCGGTCTTGAATTCGTCATCCATTTCATCTTGTTATAGCTTTGGTTCCTAGCTCTACAATAGCTAGTGGGTCACGTTCCACCCTCTATCACTTCGATTCCATCTTTAGTATATTGTTGGTTTCTAACTCATATATAGTTAGAGGGTCACAATCCATCCATTGAATTACTATCATTGTCCACGCCAACCACAAACATCCTTAACCATTTTCCTTACATTCAATCAACCACTATCATCACCACACTTCTTTCATTTACAATCCACTTCAACTTCATTCTATCGTTTCCATTACTTTCATACACATATTTAAATACATATTTCCCTTCTTATAACGTTGTTTGTAATTTTTAGTCTAAAATCAATGCACTGCGAAGTCTTAATAGAATCAAGATTGGGCAATCATATATATGATCTGAAACTCATAATCGAGATCATATCATTATTCATCCATTTTCAATCTACATGGGTAACCATCAAAAGGTTAGAAGAAGGACAAGTCATTTAATTGAATTAAATTGCATTTAGGTGATTGTTTTATTTAATTGTAAAAACTCTTCATATGGTGCCTATCAACTCTATAAATAGGCACCTCCATGGCATTTGTACTAAGAACTTTTTTCATAAAAAACTCTTTCAAAGATTGCTTTCATTTTAATTCTTGGATTAGAATTGTATCGGTACTTGTAGGTCTTGAAGCCTTCATCCATTTTATCTTGTTATAGCGTTGGTTCCTTGCTCTACTATAGCTAGTGGGTCACGTTCCACCCTCTAGCACTTCGATTCCCTCTTTAATATTTTATTGGTTCCTAACTCATATATAGTTAGACATTCACAATCCACCCTTTGAATTACTATCATTCTCCACGCCAACCACAAACATCCTTCACCATTCGTTACATCAATCAACCACTATCATCAGCAAAGTTCTTTCATTTACAATCCACGTCAACTTTGTTTTTCATTTTCATTACTTCCATACACATATTTAAATACATATTTCTCTTCTTATAACGTTGTTTGTACATTTTCAGTCTTCAATCAAAGCACTAAGAGAATCAATATCGGTAAATCATATATGATCCGAAACTCATAACCGAGCTCATATCATTATTCATCCATTTTCAATCTACATGGGCAACCATTAAAGGGTAAGAAGAATGACAAGTCATTGAATTGAATTAAATTGCAATTAGGTGATTGTTTTATTTTAAATGTAAAAACTCTTCATGTGGTGCCTATCAACACTATAAATAGGCAACTCAACAACATTTGTACTAAGAACTTTTTCGTAAGAAACTCTTGAAAAATTGCATTCATTTAGTTCTTGGATTAGAACTCTATCAGTTTCTTGTAGGCCTTGAAGCCTTCATCCATATCATCTTGTTATAACGTTGGTTCCAACTCTACTATAGCGAGTAGGTCACGTTCCACCCTCTATCACTTCGATTCCATCTTTAGTATATTGATGGTTTATAACTCATATATAGTTAGAGGGTCACAATCCATCCTTTGAATTATTATCATTGTCCACGCCAACCACAAACATCCTTCACCATTTTTGTTACATCCAATCAACCACTATCATCACCATACTTCTTTTATTTACAACCCACTTCAACTTCATTCTATCATTTCCATTACATACAACATATTTAAATATACATATTTCCTTCTTATAACGCTGTTTGTACATTTTCAGTCTTAAATCAAAGCACTGCGAAGTTCTTACTAGAATCAAGATCAGGCAATCATATATATATGATCTGAAATCATAATCGAGATCATATCATTATTCATCCATTTTCAATCTACATGGGCAACCATCAAAGGTTAGAAGAAGACAAGTCATTGAATTGAATTAAATTGCAATTAGGTGATTATTTTATTTAAATTGTAAAAATCTTGATATGGTGCTATCAACACTATAAATAGGCACCACCACGACATTTGTACTAATAAATTTTGCATAATAAACTCTTTAAAAGATGTTTTCATTTTAGTTCTTGGATTAGAACTCTATCGGTTTCTTGTAGGTCTTGAAGCCTTCATCCATATCATCTTGTTAAAGCGTTGGTTCCAGCTGTACTATTGATAGTGGGTCACGTTCCACCCTCTATCACTTCGATTCCATCTTTAGTATATTGTTGGTTTCTAACTCATATATAGTTAGAGGGTCACAATCCATCCTTTGAATTACTATCAATATCCACGCCAACCACAAACATCCTTCACCATTTTCGTTACATCCAATCAACCACTATCATCACCATACTTTATTACAATCCACTTCAACTTCATTCTATCATTTCCATTACCTACATAAACATATTTAAATATACATATTTCCCTTCTTATAACATTGTTTGTACATTTTCAGTCTTAAATCAAAGCACTACGAAGTTCTTACTAGAATCAGGATCGGCAATCATATATATGATCTGAAACTCATAAGAGAGATCATATCATTATTCATCCATTTTCAATCTACATGGGCAACGATCAAAAGGTTAGAAGAATGACAAGTCATTTAATTGAATTAAATTACATCTAGGTGATTGTTTTATTTTAATTGTAAAACTCTTCATATGGTGCCTATCAACACTATAAATAGGCACCGCCATGGTATTTGTACTAAGACCTATTTGCATAATAAACTCTTTGAATTATTGCTTTCTTTTAAGTTCTTGGATTAAAACTCTATCGATTTCTTGTCCGTCTCGAATTCGTCATCCATTTCATCTTGTTATAGATTTGGTTCCTAGCTCAACAATATCTAGTGGGTTACGTTCCACCCTCTGTCACTTCGATTCCATCTTTAGTATATGTTGGTTTCTAACTCATATAGTTAGAGGGTCATAATCCATCCTTTGAATTACTATCATTGTCCACGCCAACCACAAACATCCTTCACCATTTTAGTTACATCCAATCAACAACTATCATAACCATACTTCTTTCATTTACAATCCACTTCAACTTCATTCTATCATTTCCATTACTTTGTACACATATTAAATTTACATATTTCCCTTCTTATAACATTGTTTGTAGATTTTCAGTCTTAAATCAAAGCACTACGAATTTCTTAATAGAATCAAGATTGGGCAAACATATATATGATATGAAACTCATAATCGAGATCATATCATTATTCATCCATTTTCGATCTACATGAGTAACCATCAAAGGTTAGAAGAATGAAGTCATTTAATTGAATTAAATTACATTTAGGTGATTGTGTTATTTTAATTGTAAAAACTCTTTGAATTATTGCTTTCATTTTAGTTCTTGGATTAGAACTCTATCTGTTTCTTATAGGTCTTGAAGGCTTCATCCATTTCATCTTGTTATAGCGTTGGTTCTTAACTCTACTATAGCTAGTGGGTCACGTTCCACCTCCATCACTTCGATTCTATCTTTAGTATATGTGGTTTCTAACTCATATATAGTTAGAGGGCATAATCCAATCGTTGAATTACTATCATTGTCCACGCCAACCACAAACATCCTTCACCATTTCCTTACATTCAATCAACCACTATTATCACCACACTTCTTTCATTTACAATCCTTGAACTTCATTCTATTATTTCCATTACCTTCATAAACATATTTAAATATACATATTTCCCTTCTTAAACGTTGTTTGTACATTTCCAGTCTTCAATCAAAGTACTGCGAATTGTTTTACTAGAATCAAGATCGGTAAATCATATATATGATCCGAAACTCATAACCGAGCTCATATCATTATTCATCCATTTTCAATCTACAGGGCAACCATTAAAGGGTAAGAAGAATCAAAAGTCATTGAATTGAATTAAATTGCAATTAGGTGATTGTTTTATTTTAAATGTAAAAACTCTTCATGTGGTGCCTATCATTACTAAATAGGCACCTCCACGACATTTGCACTAAAATTTTTTTCATAAGAAACTCTTTGAAAAATGGCATTCATTTTTTCTTGGATTAAAACTCTATCGGTTTCTTGTCGGTCTTGAATTCGTCATCCATTTCATCTTGTTATAGCTTTGGTTCCTAGCTCTACAATAGCTAGGGGTCACGTTCCACCCTATCACTTCGATTCCATCTTTAGTATATTGTTGGTTTCTAACTCATATAGTTAGAGGGTCAATCCATCCATTGAATTACTATCATTGTCCACGCCAACCACAAACATCCTTAACCATTTTCCTTATTCAATCAACCACTATCATCACCACACTTCTTTCATTTACAATCCACTTCAACTTCATTCTATCGTTTCCATTACTTTCATACACATATTTAAATATACATATTTCCCTTCTTATAACGTTGTTTGTAAATTTTCAGACTAAAATCAATGCACTGCGAAGTTCTTAATAGAATCAAGATTGGGCAATCATATATATGATCTGAAACTCATAATCGAGATCATTCATTATTCATCCATTTTCAATCTACATGGGTAACCATCAAAAGGTTAGAAGAATGACAAGTCATTTAATTGAATTAAATTGCATTTAGGTGATTGTTTTATTTTAATTGTAAAAACTCTTCATATGGTGCCTATCAACTCTATAAATAGGCACCTCCATGGCATTTGTACTAAGAACTTTTTGCATAAAAAACTCTTTGAAAGATTGCTTTCATTTTAATTCTTGGATTAGAACTGTATCGGTACTTGTAGGTCTTGAAGCCTTCATCCATTTTATCTTGTTATAGCGTTGGTTCCTTGCTCTACTATAGCTAGTGGGTCACGTTCCACCCTCTATCACTTCGATTCCCTCTTTAATATATTATTGGTTCCTAACTCATATATAGTTAGACATTCACAATCCACCCTTTGAATTACTATCATTCTCCACGCCAACCACAAACATCCTTCACCATTTTCGTTACATCCAATCAACCACTATCATCAGCACAGTTCTTTCATTTACAATCCACGTCAACTTTGTTTTCTCATTTTCATTACTTTCATACACATATTAAATATACATTTCTCTTCTTATAACGTTGTTTGTATATTTTCAGTCTTCAATCAAAGCACTGCGAGAGTCAACATCGGTAAATCATATATATGATCCGAAACTCATAACCGAGGTCGTATCATTATTCATCCATTTTCAATCTACATGGGCAACCATTAAAGGGTAAGAAGATTGACAAGTCATTGAATTGAATTAAATTGAAATTAGGTGATTGTTTTATTTTAAATGTAAAAACTCTTCATGTGGTGCCTATCAACACTATAAATAGGCACCTCCATGACATTTGTACTAAGAACTTTTTTCATAAGAAACTCTTTGAAAATTGCATTCATTTTAGTTTTTGGATTAGAACTCTATCGGTTTCTTGTAGGTCTTGAAGCCTTCATCCATATCATCTTGTTATAGCGTTGGTTCCAACTCTACTATAGCGAGTGGGTCACGTTCCACCCTCGATCACTTCGATTCCATCTTTAGTATATTGTTGGTTTCTAACTCATATATAGTTAGAGGGTCATAATCCATCCTTTGAATTACTATCATTGTCCACGCCAACCACAAACATCCTTAACCATTTTCCTTACATTCAATCAACCACTATCATCACCACACTTCTTTCATTTACAATCCACTTCAACTTCATTCTATCGTTTCCATTACTTTCATACACATATTTAAATACATATTTCCCTTCTTATAACGTGTTTGTAAATTTCAGACTAAAATCAATGCACTGCGAAGTTCTTAATAGAATCAAGATGGGCAATCATATATGATCTGAAACTCATAATCGAGATCATATCATTATTCATCCATTTTCAATCTACATGGGTAACCATCAAAAGGTTAGAAGAATGACAAGTCATTTAATTGAATTAAATTGCATTAGGTGATTTTTATTTTAATTGTAAAAACTCTTCATATGGTGCCTATCAACTATAAAGGCACCACCTCCATGGCATTTGTACTAAGAACTTTTGCATAAAAAACTCTTTGAAAGATTGCTTTCATTTTAATTCTGGATTAGAACTGTATCGGTACTTGTAGGTCTTGAAGCCTTCATCCATTTTATCTTGTTATAGCGTTGGTTCCTTGCTCTACTATAGCTAGTGGGTCACGTTCCACCCTCTATCACTTCGATTCCCTCTTTATATATTATGGTTCCTAATCATATATTAGACATTCACAATCCATTTGAATTACTATCATTCTCCACGCCAACCACAAACATCCTTCACCATTTTCGTTACATCCAATCAACCACTATCATCAGCACAGTTCTTTCATTTACAATCCACGTCAACTTTGTTTTTTTCATTACTTTCATACACATATTTAAATATACATTTCTCTTCTTATAACGTTGTTGTATATTTTCAGTCTTCAATCAAAGCACTGCGAGAGTCAACATCGGTAAATCATATATATGATCCGAAAACTCATAACCGAGGTCGTATCATTATTCATCCATTTTCAATCTACATGGGCAACCATTAAAGGGTAAGAAGATTGACAAGTCATTTGAATTGAATTAAAATTGAAATTAGGTGATTGTTTATTTTAAATGTAAAAACTCATGTGGTGCCTATCAACACTATAAATAGGCACCTCCATGACATTTGTACTAAGAACTTTTTTCATAAGAAACTCTTTGAAAAATTGCATTCATTTTAGTTTTTGGATTAGAACTCTATCGGTTTCTTGTAGGTCTTGAAGCCTTCATCCATATCATCTTGTTATAGCGTTGGTTCCAACTCTACTATAGCGAGTGGGTCACGTTCCACCCTCGATCACTTCGATTCCATCTTTAGTATATTGTTGGTTTCTAACTCATATATAGTTAGAGGGTCATAATCCATCCTTTGAATTACTATCATTGTCCACGCCAACCACAAACATCCTTAACCATTTTCCTTACATTCAATCAACCACTATCATCACCACACTTCTTTCATTTACAATCCACTTCAACTTCATTCTATCGTTTCCATTACTTTCATATTTAAATATACATATTTCCCTTCTTATAACGTTGTTTGTAAATTTTCAGACTAAAATCAATGCACTGCGAAGTTCTTAATAGAATCAAGATTGGGCAATCATATATATGATCTGAAACTCATAATCGAGATCATATCATTATTCATCCATTTTCAATCTACATGGGTAACCATCAAAAGGTTAGAAGAATGACAAGTCATTTAATTGAATTAAATTGCATTTAGGTGATTGTTTTATTTTAATTGTAAAAACTCTTCATATGGTGCCTATCAACTCTATAAATAGGCACCTCCATGGCATTTGTACTAAGAACTTTTTGCATAAAAAACTCTTTGAAAGATTGCTTTCATTTTAATTCTTGGATTAGAACTGTATCGGTACTTGTAGGTCTTGAAGCCTTCATCCATTTTATCTTGTTATAGCGTTGGTTCCTTGCTCTACTATAGCTAGTGGGTCACGTTCCACCCTCTATCACTTCGATTCCCTCTTTAATATATTGGTTCCTAACTCATATATAGTTAGACATTCACATCCACCCTTTGAATTACTATCATTCTCCACGCCAACCACAAACATCCTTCACCATTTTCGTACATCCAATCAACCACTATCATCAGCACAGTTCTTTCATTTACAATCCACGTCAACTTTGTTTTCTCATTTTCATTACTTTCATACACATATTTAAATATACATATTTCTCTTCTTATAACGTTGTTTGTATATTTTCAGTCTTCAATCAAAGCACTGCGAGAGTCAACATCGGTAAATCATATATATGATCCGAAACTCATAACCGAGGTCGTATCATTATTCATCCATTTTCAATCTACATGGGCAACCATTAAAGGGTAAGAAGATTGACAAGTCATTGAATTGAATTAAATTGAAATTAGGTGATTGTTTTTAAATGTAAAACTCTTCATGTGGTGCCTATCAACACTATAAAGGCACCTCCATGACATTTGTACTAAGAACTTTTTCATAAGAAACTCTTTGAAATTGCATTCATTTAGTTTTTGGATTAGAACTCTATCGGTTTCTTGTAGGTCTAAGCCTTCATCCATATCATCTTGTTATAGCGTTGGTTCCAACTCTACTATAGCGAGTGGGTCACGTTCCACCCTCGATCACTTCGATTCCATCTTTAGTATATTGTTGGTTTCAACTCATATATAGTTAGAGGGTCATAATCCATCCTTTGAATTACTATCATTGTCCACGCCAACCAAACATCCTTTACCATTTCGTTACATCAAATCAACAACTATCATCACCATACTTCATTTATTTACAATCCACTTCAACTTCATTCAATCATTTCCATTACCTATATACACATATTTAAATGTACATATTTCCCTTCTTATAACGGTGTTTGTACATTTTCAGTCTTAAATCAAAGCAATATGAAGTTCTTACTAGAATCAAGATCGGACAATCATATATATGATCTGAAACTCATAATCGAGATCATATCATTATTCATCCATTTTCAATCTACATGGGCAACCATTAAAAGGTTAGAAGAAAGACAATTCATTTAATTGAATTAAATTACATTTAGGTGATTGTTTTATTTTAATTGTAAAACTCTTCATATGGTGCCTATGAACACTATAAATAGACACCTCCATGGCATTTGTACTATGACCTTTTTTCATAATAAACTCTTTGAATTATTGCTTTCAGTTTAGTTCATGGATTAAAACTCTATCGGTTTCTTGTCGGTCTCGAATTCGTCATCCATTTCATCTTGTTATAGCTTTGGTTCCTAGCTCATCAATATCTAGTGGGTCACGTTCCACACTCTGTCACTTCGATTCCTTCTTTAGTATATTGTTGGTTTCTAACTCATATATAGTTAGAGGGTCATAATCCATCGTTTGAATTACTATCATTGTCTACGCCAACCACAAACATCCTTCACCATTTTCGTTACATCCAATCAACAACTATCATAACCATACTTCTTTAATTTACAATCCACTTCAACTTCATTCTATCATTTCCATTACTTTATACACATATTTAAATTTACATATTTTCCTTCTTATAACGTTGTTTGTAGATTTTCAGTCTTAAATCAAAGCAGTGCGAATTTCTTAATAGAATCAAGATTGGGCAATCATATATATCTGAAAACTAATAATCGAGATCATATCATTATTCACCATTTCAATCTACATGAAACCATCAAAAGGTTAGAAGAATGACAAGTCATTTAACTGAATTAAATTACATTTAGGTGATTGTTTTATTTTAATTGTAAAAACTCTTCATATGGTGTCTATCAACACTATAAATAGGCACCTACATGGCATTTGTACTAAGAAGTTTTTGCATAATAAACTCTTTGAATTTTTGCTTTCATTTTAGTTATTGGATTAGAACTCTATCGGTTTCTTATAGGTCCTGAAGGCTTCACCATTTCATCTTGTTATAGCGTTGGTTCTTAACTCTACTATAGCTAGTGGGTAACGTTTCACACCTCCATCACTTCGATTCTATCTTTAGTATATTGTTGGTTTCCAACTCATATAGTTAGAGGGCACAATCCAATCGTTGAATTACTATCATTGTCCACGCCAACCACAACATCCTTCACCATTTCCGTACATTCAATCAACCACAATTATCACCACACTTCTTTCATTTACAATCCACTTGAACTTAATTCTATTATTTCCATTACCTTCATAAACATATTTAAATATACATATTTCCATTCTTATAACATTGTTTGTACATTTCCAGTCTTCAATCAAAGTACTGCGAATTTTTTACTATAATCAAGATCGGTAAATCATATATATGATCCAAACTCATAACCGAGCTCATATAATTTCATCCATTTTCAATCTACATGGGCAACCATTAATGGGTAAGAAGAATGAAAGTCATTGAATTGAATTAAATTGCAATTAGGTGATTGTTTTATTTAAATGTAAAAACTCTTCATGTGGTGCCTATCAACACTATAAATAGGCACCTCCACGACATTTGTACTAAACATTTTTTTCATAAGAAACTCTTTGAAAATTGCATTCATTTTAGTTATTGGATTAAAACTCTATCGGTTTCTTGTCGGTCTTTAATTCGTCATCCATTTCATCTTGTTATAGCTTGGTTCCTAGCTCTACAATAGCTAGTGGGTCACGTTCCACCCTCTATCACTTCAATTCCATCTTTAGTATTGTTGGTTTCTAACTCATATAGTTAGAGGGTCGCAATCCATCCATTGAATTACTATCATTGTCCACGCCAACCACAAACATCCTTAACCATTTTCCTTACATCCAATCAACCACTATCATTACCACTGATGTGATCACAACTACACAAATAGATCATGAAGTCATGCCTGTTAAACCTATCACTCGTGCAAAGGCAAAACAATTCAGGGAAGTACTTTCTCATAAGTGCCTTAATGTTTTAAAATCTTTTAATGAGAAAAACCATTAGATAATAGGTTGTTAATACGTTACCTATTGAATATTAAATAACCTATAGTCCACATTATTATATACTACATTGCATAAGTTCATTTACTTAGTTTTCTCTTTATCTTATGCATGTAGGCACATTCAGCCAATACTTGGGAGCTACATTGGAGCTAAATGGAGCATGCAACAGCAAGGAAACTTACATGGGATCGATTAAGAGAGCACAAGGAACAATTGGTGAAAAGTTATCCGGAGGCCGTGAGCTCATAGCTGGATTGAGCTGAATATTTGAGCTACAAGATGAACTCATTTTAGCTGGGGAGTTACACCATCATCACTTAGGACACTTCAAAAATGTCCTAAGTCAAAATTTGTGAAATGGTACCTTTTCGCGAATAGTTGCCACCTCGAGAGGTACCTTTCCACAAGGAGCTGCCCAAACGTTCATCATGTTACAAGTCATCTAAGGCCAGCTCACCACCACTCATTCACACCTTAAATAGCTCAAACAAGGGACACCTTTCTCAAACATTTTGACCTTTCATGAATGATGCTGCCCATGAAGATACCTTTTGATCTAGAAGCACGGTGAAGAAATTGCAACCATGGAAGCTTAAATCATCATGAGGAAGAATGCCATGCATATTCGGCCTCATCACATGGCATGCACATGAGAGCCTTTGGAGCCAAACATGATAAAGCACATGACTATTCGGCCAAGGAGAGGAAATTGGTGCCAAGATGAACAAGCATGAACCATTCGGCCAAGGGAGATGTCTCTCCATCCTTTGACCGAATCATTAAGGCCTTTCATGAAGAGTTAGCCGAACCATCATAAGCCCAAAAGAATTATTCATTCAACTCAAGCATTATGTATTTTCCTAGAAACATGTATCTAGCCGAAACAACTTGTAACCATTCGACCAAGCCCTCTCATTTCCTATAAATAGAGTGGCTTACCTTCATTTGTACCCATCTCATCTCATATATAAAATTACTCTTGTGAGTTATTTCTCTTCAAAGTTCTTTGTGAACTTTATTTAAACAAGTGTAGTTCCTATACTTGTGGCGTCATTCCTTCCATTTTGATTCCTAAATTCCTAGATTGTTATCTAGTGGGTTGAAGACACTATCACCACCCCTCAAGCAAGTTTGTGAAGACCGAGATTGTGCTCCTTAGCACTATTTCATCTTTGGCGTGTTTGAGATACAACATCACCACCATTGCCATTTCATCATCAACATCATCCATCATTTCCATCAATTCCGCAACCATCTCTATCTTTTATTTATTTCATTTCATTCTTATTATTTATTTTCATTACTTATATTATTACCCTTTATTAAGTCCATTATTAAACATATTTTCTTATTATTTTGCAGCCCAAACTTATAAATTCGAGGACATCAGTACTTGTCAATCCTAGATCGGGACACATAAGCCTATCTACTCTTCTCACCAAAGTGTGTAGATTCGCCTTACATCAAGCGGTAATCAGAGCATAGTTGGATTGATAACAAAAGTGTCATTGGCGTGCAAAGCAAAAGAAGTTCAAAAAAAAAACTCATTCAACAAAATTGGAGTGCAAAAAGAAAGAAAAGACAAAAAGAAGAAAAGAAGAAAAGAAGAAAAGAAAAGAAAAAAAGAAGTTCAAAAAGAGAAAGCAAGCCAAGGAAAGTGTTCTACCATAGCAAAATACATCAAAGAGGCCATCTACACTAAGAGAAGATAACCTTATTGTTTCTTGTGAAAGGTTGCAGTAAGTGTTGTTTCTTGAATTGTAAGTCACCTCTTCCTTTCTATCCTTTCATTTTCCTTGTCTTCAACCATTTCTTTCTTTTAAATACCTTTGAATCCTTTCTTCTACCTTTCCATTTCTTTCTACCTTAACCATATTTGCAGCCGACACATAAGGAAGGATTAACTTGTTCTAATCTTGAGTTTCTTCAAAGGATTAGCAAGAGAAATTGAGTGGAAAAAAGGCTATTGAGAGTGAGATTAGAAGGGGAATTGTTAAAAGCCAAGATATATTCCCGAGAGTAAACACGAGTGAGTGAGTGATCTTATCTTTTCTTTGGAGTGAAATTGTGAGACTTTGTGAGTGTGCTGGTAAGGTTATTTTTGTTTTATTTACTAACCATGTCTCAAAGTCCTAATGGAAATGCAGGTCAAACCAATTTGCAAATGCTAGCACTGATTGGAGAAATGATGAGAATGTTTCGAACAGAATTTGATGCTCTCCATGAAAACTATACCAAAGACAAGATCAACCACAAACCAAAACAATGATACTCCTCGTAGGCAACAACCTCTTCCAGAAGATGATGTTACAAATCCTTATGATGAAGAAGAACCAGCATTGATACAAGGACCTAGGCGCCAATGTTGATGATAATATAAGCAACATCAAAATCAAAATTCCTCAATTCCAAGGAAAGACTGATCTAGAAGATCTTGAATGGGAAAGCAAGGGATGTGTTTAGTTGCCATAACTATTCCGAACTCAAGAAAGTAAGATTGGCAGCCATGGAGTTTGTTGATTATGCCTTGATATGGTGGGATCAACTTACTATTACTCGAAGAAGGAATGGAGAGAGACCAATTTCAACATGGCTCGAAATGAAAGGTATCATGTGTAAACGTTTCATTCCTACTCATTATCACCGAGACATGTTTCAAAAATTGCAGAATTTAAAACAAGGCCAACGGAGTGTGGAGGATTATTATAAAGAAATGGAAGTGGCAATGATCCGAGTCAATATGAGGAGGATCGTGAAGCAACATGGCTAGATTTCTTGCTGGACTCAATCCTGAGATTGCCAACACGCTAGAATTGTATCATTACATCGAACTTGATGAAATGGTGCAAATGGCTATGAAAATAGAAAGGCAACTTCGGAGAAGACCTATCTCTCGTACTTCAGTGTCTACATCTTCAAGATGGAGTCCAAACAACAATTTGAGGAAGTCTACTCCTATTCCTACCAAAGAAAAGGCTGAATCATCAAATGCATCTCAACTTGGTAAGGAGAATCGAGGAAAAGAGATCCCTGAACGAACAAGAGACATCCGTTGCTTTAAATGTCTTGGGAGGGAATATATCCACACATGTCCCAATAGAAACCCATGTTACTACTTGGAAATGGTGAGATTGAATCTGACCATGAAGAAGAAGAAGCAACACCAACCGAAGTCGAGAAAGAAGCAGAAATTGGTGCTCCGATGGAAGGTGAAGCCCTAGTGGTCAAGAGAAGTCTAAGTGCTCAAGTAGTAGAAGACGATGTACAACGGGAAAACATCTTTCATACTCGCTGCCATGTGAATGAAAAGGTGTTATTCATGATCATAGACGGTGGAAGTGTACGAATGTGGCAAGTACTATCATAGTGGAAAATTGGGATCGCAAACATTGAAACATCCAATCCCTAAAACTTCAATGGCTCAATGAACGAGGTGAACTTAATGTCAATAAACAGGTGATGGTTCCTTTCTCTATTGGTAAGTACAAGGATGAGGTTATGTGCGATGTTGTTCCTATGCATGCTAGCCACTTACTCCTTGGAAGACCATGGCAATATGAGGAAGACCATTCATGATTGTTTTACCAATCAGTATTCATTCAACCATGGAGGGAAGAAGATCATCCTAACACCTTTGACGCCTAGACAAGTTCAAATTGATCAAATCAAGATGAAACAAAGTGTTGAGGACATGAGGAAAGGAAAATCGAAGTTAATCCAAGAAGAAAACATTCCAAAAACAAGTGCTTATACATCTAAGTGCTTGTTACAAAGATGTTTACTGACGAGGCGCAAGGTCAATGAAGATTTTTCTAACTTTGGCAATGCAAGAATTTCCTTTGATTTGCAGGATGATCCAAGTGACACAATCCATCAATTTGGGAGATTAAAGGACGTGACCTTTCAAGAGCCAAGAGGTGCGACTATTGAAGAGAAAGAATGGTAACTCTTCATCCAAAGGACGTGATCCATCAAGAATCAAGAGTCATGCCTATTGAAACCCAAAGGGAAATGATTTTTCATCCAAAGGGCGTGACTTATGAGGACATCACCATTCCAAGAGTCACCACCTTTCATGAATCAATGCTATCTATGGAAAGGAGCATTTTTTGGAATACAAAAGGGCACTAACGTTCAAATCCAAATGTCTTCAATAGACATGAACTTTGAACCTACATTTTTCAGGAAGTATTTCTTAACATTAAATTTGTTTGATCACATTCATACTAATGAAAGTTTTCTTTCTTTTCAGGTTAAGAACTTCCAAAGCATACTTTCAACGGATATGAACCTTTTTGTAAAGATTGAATGGAAGGACTAAGAAAGATGATCATTCGATTTGAGGACAAATCGCTCAAAAGAAGGGAAGGATGTGATCACAACTACACAAATAGATCTGAAGTCATGCCCATTAAACCTATCACTCGTGCAAAGGCAAAACAATTCAGGGAAGTACTTTCTCATAAGTGCCTTAATGTTTTAAAATCTTTTAATGAGAAAGAACCATTAGATAATAGGTTGTTTAATATTACCTATTGAATATTAAATAACCTATAGTCCACATTATTATATACTACATTGCATAAGTTCATTTACTTAGTTTATTTCTTTATGTTACGCATGTAGGCACATTCGGCCAACACTTGGGAGCTACATTGGAGCTAAATGGAGCATGTAACAGCAAGGAAACTTACATGGGATCGATTAAGAGAGCACAAGGAACAATTGGTGAAAAGTTGTCCGGAGGACGTGAGCTCATAGCTGGATTGAGCTGAAGATTTGAGCTACAAGATGAACTCATTTCAGCTGGGGAGTTACACCATCATCATCACCACTTAGGACACTTCAAATATGTCCTAAGTCAAAATTTGTGAAATGGTACCTTTTCGCGAATAGTTGCCACCTCGAGAGGTACCTTTCCACAAGGAGCTGCCCAAACGTTCATCATGTTACAAGTCATCTAAGGCCAGCTCACCACCAGCTCATTCACACCTTAAATAGCTCAAACATGAAGGGACACCTTTCTCAAACATTGTGACCTTTCATGAATGATGCTTCCCATGAAGATACCTTTTGATCTAGAAGCACGTTGGTGAAGAAATTGCAACCATTGGAAGCTTAAATCATGAGGAAGAATGCCATGCATATTCGGCCATCACATGGCATGCACATGAGAGCCTTTGGAGCCAACATGATAAAGCACATGACTATTCGGCCAAGGAGAGGAAATTGGCGCCAAGATGAACAAGCATGAACCATTCGGCCAAGATGTCTCTCCATCCTTTGACCGAATCATTAAGGCCTTTCATGAAGAGTTAGTCGAACCATCATAAGCCCAAAAGACTTATTCATTCAACTCAAGCATTATGTATTTCCTAGAAACATGTATCTAGCCGAAACAACTTGTAACCATTCGGCCAAGCCCTCTCATTCCTATAAATAGAGTGGTGCTTGCTTCATTTGTACCCATCTCATCATATATAAAATTACTCTTGTGAGTTATTTCTCTTCAAAGTTCTTTGTGAACTTTATCAATTAAACAAGTGTAGTTCCTATACTTGTGGCGTCATTCCTTCCATTTTGATTCCTAAATTCCTAGATTGTTATCTAGTGGGTTGAAGACACTATCACCACCCCGCAAGTTTGTGAAGACCGGGATTGTGCTCCTTAGCACTATTTCATCTTTAGCGTGTTTGAGATACAACATCACCACCATTTCCATTTCATCATCAACATCATCCATCGTTTCCATCAATTCCGCAGCCATCTCTATCTTTTATTTATTTCATTTCATTCTTATTATTTATTTTCACTTATATTATTACCCTTTATTAAGTCCATTATTAAACATATTTCTTATCTTATTTTGCAGCCCAAACTTATAAATTCGAGGACATCAGTACTTGTCAATCCTAGATCGGGACACAATAAGCCTATCTACTCTTCTCACCAAAGTGTGTAGTTTCGCCTTACATCAACCACACTTCTTTCATTTACAATCCACTTCAACTTCATTCTATCATTTCCATTACTTTCATACACATATTAAATATACATTTTCCCCTTATAACGTTGTTTGTACATTTTCAGTCTAAAATCAAAGCACAGCGAAGTTCTTAATAGAATCAAGATCAGGCAATCATATATATGATATGAAACTCATAATCGAGATCATATCATTATCATCCATTTTAAATCTACATGGACAACCATCAAAGTGTAAGAAGAATGAAAAGTCATTTAATTAAATTAAATTTCATTTAGGTCATTGATTTATTTAATTGTAATAAATCTTCATATGATGCCTATCAACACTATAAATAGGCACCTTCATGGCATTTGTACTAAGACCTTTTTGTATAATAAACTCTTTGAATTATGATTTCATTTTAGTTCTTGGATTAAAACTCTATCGGTTTCTTGGTTTTTGAATTCGTCATCCATTTCATCTTGTTATAGCTTTGTTCTTAGCTCTGCAATAGCTAGTGGGTCACGTTCCACCCTCTGTCACTTCGATTCCATCTTTAGTATATTGTTGGTTTCTAACTCAATATAGTTAGAGGGTCACAATCCATCCTTTGAATTATTATCATGTCCACGCCAACCACAAACATTCTTCACCATTTTCCTTACATCCAATCAACCACTATCATCATCACACACTTCTTTCATTTATAATCCACTTCACTTCATTCTATCGTTTCCATTACTTTCATACACATATTTAAATATACATTTTCCCTCTTATAACGTTGTTTGTAGATTTTCAGACTTAAATCAAAGAACTGCGAATTTCTTAATAGAATCAAGATTGGGCAATCATATATGATCTGAAACTCATAATCGAGATCATATCTTTATTCATCCATTTTCAATCTACATGGCTAACTATCAAAAGTTTAGAAGAATGACAAGTCATTTAATTGAATTAAATAGCATTTAGGTGATTGTTTTATTTTAATTGTAAAAACTCTTCATATGGTTTCTATTAACACTATAAATAGGCACCTAAATGGCATTTGTACTAAGAACTTTTTGCATAATAAACTCTTTGAATTATGCTTTCATTTAAGTTATTGGATTAGAACTCTATCGGTTTCTTATAAGTCTTGAAGGCTTCATCCATTTTATCTTGTTATAGCGTTGGTTCCTAACTCTATAGCTAGTGGGTCACGTTCCACCCTCCATCACTTCGATTCTATCTTTAGTATATTGTTGGTTTCTAACTCATATATAGTTAGAGGGCACAATCCATTCTTTGAATTACTATCATTGTCAACGCCAACCACAAACATCCTTCACTATTTTCCTTACATTCAATCAACCACTATTATCACCACACTTCTTTCATTTACAATCCACTTGAACTTCATTCTATTTTTCCATTACTTTCATAAACATATTTAAATATACATATTTCCCTTCTTATAACGTTGTTTGTACATTTCCAGTCTTCAATCAAAGCACTGCGAATTTTTACTAGAATCAAGATCAGACAATCATATATATGATCCAAAACTCATAATCGATATCATATCATTATTAACCATTTTCAATCTACATGGGAAACCATCAAAAGGTTAGAAGAATGACAAGTCATTTAATTGAATTAAATTGTATTTAGGTGATTGTTTTATTTTAATTGTAAAAACTCTTCAAATGGTGTCTATCAACACTATAAATAGGCACCAACATGGCATTTGTACTAAGAACTTTTTGCATAATAAACTCTTTGAATTATTGCTTTCATTTTAGTTCTTGGATTAGAACTCTATCGGTTTCTTATAGGTCTTGAAGGCTTCATCCATTTCATCTTGTTATAGCGTTGGTTCTTAACTCTACTATAGCTAGTGGGTCACGTTCCACCCTCCATCACTTCGATTCTATCTTTAGTATATTGTTGGTTTCTAACTCATATATAGTTAGAGGGCACAATCCGTTCGTTGAATTACTATCATTGTCCACGCCAACCACAAACATCCTTCACCATTTTTCTTACATTCAATCAACCACTATTATCACCACACTTCTTTCATTTACAATCCACTTGAACTTCATTCTATTATTTCCATTACCTTAATAACATATTAAATATACATATTCCCTTCTTATAACGTTGTTTGTACATTCAGTCTTCAATCAAAGCACTGCGAATTTTTTTACTAGAATCAAGATCGGTAAATCATATATATGATCCGAAACTCATAACCGAGCTCATATCATTATTCATCCATTTTCAATCTACATGGGCAACCATTAAAGGGTAAGAAGAATGACAAGTCTTTGAATTGAATTAAATTGTAATTAGGTGATTGTTTTATTTTAATTGTAAAAACTCTTCTTGTGGTGCCTATAAACACTATAAATAGGAACCTCCACGACATTTGTACTAAGAATTTTTTTCATAAGAAACTCTTTAAAAATTACATTCATTTTAGTTCTTGGATTAAAACTCTATCGGTTTCTTGTCAATCTTGAATTCGTCATCCATTTCATCTTGTTATAGCTTTGGTTCCTAGCTCTACAATAGCTAGTGGGTCACGTTCCACCCTCTATCACTTCAATCCCATCTTTAGTATATTATTGGTTTCTAACTCATATATAGTTAGAGGGTCATAATCCATCCATTGAATTACTATCATTGTCCACGCCATTCACAAACATCCTTAACCATTTTCCTTACATCCAATCAACAACTATCATCACCAACTTCTTTCATTACAATCCACTTCAACTTCATTCTATCATTTCCATTACTTTCATACACTATTTAAATACATATTTCCCTTCTTATAACGTTGTTTGTACATTTACAGTCTTCAATCAAAGCACTGCGAATTTTTTTACTATAATCAAGATCGGTAAATCATATATATGATCCGAAACTCATAACCGAGCTCATATCATTATTCATCCATTTTCAATCTACATGGGAAACCATCAAAAGGTTAGAAGAATGACAAGTCATTGAATTGAATTAAATTGCATTTAGGTGATTGTTTTATTTTAATTGTAAAAACTCTTCATATGGTGTCTATCAACACTATAAATAGGCACCAACATGGCATTTGTACTAAGAACTTTTTGCATAACAAACTCTTTGAATTATTGCTTTCATTTTAGTTCTTGGATTAGAACTCTATCGGTTTCTTATAGGTCTTGAAGGCTTCATCCATTTCATCTTGTTATAGCGTTGGTTCATAACTCTACTATAGCTAGTGGGTCACGTTCCACCCTCCATCACTTCGATTCTATCTTTAGTATATTGTTGGTTTCTAACTCATATATAGTTAGAGGGCACAATCCGTTCGTTGAATTACTATCATTGTCCACGCCAACTACAAACATCCTTCACCATTTTTCTTACATTCAATCAACCACTATTATCACCACACTTCTTTCATTTACAATCCACTTGAACTTCATTCTATTATTTCCATTACTTTATACACATATTTAAATTTACATATTTTCCTTCTTATAACGTTGTTTGTAGATTTTCAGACTTAAATCAAAGCACTGGGAATTTCTTAATAGAATCAAGATGGGCAATCATATATATCATCTGAAACTCATAATCGAGATCATATCTTTATTCATCCATTTTCAATCTACATGGGTAACTATCAAAAGTTTAGAAGAATGACAAGTCATTTAATTGAATTAAATTGCATTTAGGTGATTGTTTTATTTAATTGTAAAAACTCTTCATATGGTGTCTATTAACCTATAAATAGGCACCTAAATGGCATTTGTACTAAGAACTTTGCATAATAAACTCTTTAAATTATTCTTTCATTTAAGTTATTGGATTAGAACTCTATCGGTTTCTTATAAGTCTTGAAGGCTTCATCCATTTCATCTTGTTATAGCGTTGGTTCCTAACTCTACTATAGCTAGTGGGTCACGTTCCACCCTCCATCACTTCGATTCTAACTTTAGTATATGTTGGTTTCTAACTCATATATAGTTAGAGGGCACAATCCAATCGTTGAATTACTATCATTGTCCACGCCAACCACAACATCCTTCACCATTTTCCTTACATTCAATCAACCACTATCACCACACTCTTTCATTTACAATCCACTTGAACTTAATTCTATTATTTCCATTACCTTCATAACATATTTAAATATACATATTTCCCTTCTTATAACGTTGTTTGTACATTTACAGTCTTCAATCAAAGCACTGCAAATTTTTTTTCTATAATCAAGATCGGTAAATCATATATATGATCCGAAACTCATAACCGAGCTCATATCATTATTCATCCATTTTCAATCTACATGGGAAACCATCAAAAGGTTAGAAGAATGACAAGTCATTGAATGAATTAAATTGCATTTAGGTGATTGTTTTATTTTAATTGTAAAAACTCTTCATATGGTGTCTATCAACACTATAAATAGGCACCAACATGGCATTTGTACTAAGAACTTTTTGCATAACAAACTCTTTGAATTATTGCTTTCATTGTAGTTCTTGGATTAGAACTCTATCGGTTTCTTATAGGTCTTGAAGGCTTCATCCATTTCATCTTGTTATAGCGTTGGTTCTTAACTCTACATAGCTAGTGGGTCACGTTCCACCCTCCATCACTTCGATTCTATCTTTAGTTATTGTTGGTTTCTAACTCATATATAGTTAGAGGGCACAATCCGTTCGTGAATTACTATCATTGTCCACGCCAACTACAAACATCCTTCACCATTTTTCTTACATTCAATCAACCACTATTATCACCACACTTCTTTCATTTACAATCCACTTGAACTTCATTCTATTATTTCCATTACCTTAATAAACATATTTAAATATACATATTTCCCTTCTTCTTATAACGTTGTTTGTACATTTCCAATCTTCAATCAAAGCACTGCGAATTTTTTTACTAGAATCAAGATCGGTAAATCATATATATGATCCGAAACTCATAACCGAGCTCATATCATTATTCATCCATTTTCAATCTACATGGGCAACCATTAAAGGGTAAGAAGAATGACAAGTCATTGAATTGAATTAAATTTTAATTAGGTGATTGGTTTATTTTAATTGTAAAAACTCTTCTTGTGGTGCCTATCAACACTATAAATAGGAACCTCCACGACATTTGTACTAAGAATTTTTTTCATAAGAAACTCTTTGAAAAATTACATTCATTTTAGTTCTTGGATTAAAACTCTATCGGTTTCTTGTCGATCTTGAATTCGTCATCCATTTCATCTTGTTATAGCTTTGGTTCCTAGCTCTACAATAGCTAGTGGGTCACGTTCCACCCTCTATCACTTCGATTCCATCTTTAGTATATTATTGGTTTCTAACTCATATATTGTTAGAGGGTCATAATCCATCCATTGAATTACTATCATTGTCCACGCCAACCACAAACATCCTAACCATTTTCCTTACATCCAATCAACAACTATCATCACCACACTTCTTCATTTACAATCCACTTCAACTTCATTCTATCGTTTCCATTACTTTCATACACATATTTAAATACATATTTCCCTTCTTATAACGTTGTTTGTACATTTTCAGTCTTAAATCAAAGTACTGCGAAGTCTTAATAGAATCAAGATTGGGCAATCATATATATGATCTGAAACTCATAATCGAGATCATATCATTATTCATCCATTTTCAATCTACATGGGTAACCATCAAAAGGTTAGAAGAATGACAAGTCATTTAATGAATTAAATTGCATTTAGGTGATTGTTTTATTTTAATTGTAAAAACTTCATATGGTGCCTATCAACTCTATAATTAGGCACCTCCATGGCATTTGTACTAAGAACTTTTGCATAAAAACTCTTTGAAAGATTTCTTTCATTTTAATTCTTGGATTAGAACTGTATCAGTACTTGTAGGTCTTGAAGCCTTCATCCATTTTATCTGTTATAGCGTTGGTTCCTAGCTCTACTATAGCTAGTGGGTCATGTTCCACCCTATCACTTCTATTCCCTCTTAGTATATTATTGGTTCCTAACTCATATATAGTTAGACATTCACAATCCACCCTTTGATATGCTATCATTCTCCACGCCAACCACAAAATCCTCACCATTTTCGTTACATCAATCAACCACTATCATCAGCACAGTTCTTTCATTACAATCCACGTCAACTTTGTTTTCTCATTTTCATTACTTTCATACACTATTTAAATATATATATTTCTCTTCTTATAATGTTGCTTGTATATTTCAGTCTTCAATCAAAGCAATGCGAGAGTCAACATCGGTAAATCATATATATGATCCGAAACTCATAACCGAGGTCGTATCATTCATCCATTTCAATCTACATGGGCAACCATTAAAGGGTAAGAAGATTGACAAGTCATTGAATTGAATTAAATTGAAATTAGGTGATTGTTTTTTTAAATGTAAAAATCTTCATGTGGTGCCTATCAACACTATAAATAGGCACCACGACATTTGTACTAAGAACTTTTTTCATAAGAAACTCTTTGAAAAATTGCATTCATTTTAGTTTTTGGATTAGAACTCTATCGGTTTCTTGTAGGTCTTGATGCCTTCATCCATATCATCTTGTTATAGTGTTGCTTCCAGCTCTACTATAGCGAGTGGGTCACGTTCCACCCTCTATCACTTCGATTCCATCTTTAGTATATTGTTGTTTCTACTCATATATAGTTAGGGGTCATAATCCATCCTTTGAATTACTATCATTGTTCACGCCAACCACAAACATCCTTTACCATTTTCGTTACATCCAATCAACAACTATCATCACCATACTTCTTTTATTTACAATCCACTTCAACTTCATTCAATCATTTCCATTGCCTACATACATATATTTAATATACATATTTCCCTTCTTATAACATTGTTTGTACATTTTCAGTCTTAAATCAAAGCACTGCGAAGTTCTTACTGGAATCAAGATCGGCAATCATATATATGATCTGAAACTCATAATCGAGATCATATCATTATTCATCCATTTTTCAATCTACATGGGCAACCATTAAAAGGTTAGAAGAATGACAAGTCATTTAATTGAATTAAATTACATTTAGGTGATTGTTTTATTTTAATTGTAAAACTCTTCATATGGTGCCTATCAACACTATAAATAGGCACCTCCATGGCATTTTTACTAAGACCTTTTTCATAATAAACTCTTCGAATTATTTCTTTCATTTTAGTTCTGGATTAAAAACTCTATCGGTTTCTTGTCAGTCTCGAATTCGTCATCCATTTCATCTTGTTATAGCTTTGGTTCCTAGCTCAACAATCTAGTGGGTCACGTTCCACCCTCTGTCACTTCGATTCCATCTTTAGTATTGTTGGTTTCTAACTCATATGTTAGAGGGTCATAATCCATCCTTTGAATTACTATCATTGTCTACGCCAACCACAAACATCCTTCACCATTTTCGTTACATCCAATCAACAACTATCATAACCATACTTCTTCATTTACAATCCACTTCAACTTCATTCTATCATTTCCATTACTTTATACACATATTTAAATTTACATATTTTCCTTCTTATAACGTTATTTGTAGATTTTCAGTCTTAAATCAAAGCATTGGGAATTTCTTAATAGAATCAAGATGGCAATCATATATATCATCTGAAACTCATAATCGAGATCATATCTTTATTCATCCATTTCAATCTACATGGGTAACTATCAAAAGTTTAGAAGAATGACAAGTCATTTAATTGAATTAAATTGCATTTAGGTGATTGTTTTATTTTAATTGTAAAAACTCTTCATATGGTGTCTATTAACACTATAAATAGGCACCTAAATGGCATTTGTACTAAGAACTTTTTGCATAATAAACTCTTTGAATTATTGCTTTCATTTAAGTTCTTGGATTAGAACTCTATCGGTTTCTTATAAGTCTTGAAGGCTTCATCCATTTCATCTTGTTATAGCGTAGGTTCCTAACTCTACTATAGCTAGTGGGTCACGTTCCACCCTCTATCACTTCGATTCTATCTTTAGTATATTGTTGGTTTCTAACTCATATATAGTTAGAGGGCACAATCCAATCGTTGAATTACTATCATTGTCCACGCCAACCACAAACATCCTTCACCATTTTTCTTACATTCAATCAACCACTATTATCACCACACTTCTTTCATTTACAATCCACTTGAACTTAATTCTATTATTTCCATTACCTTCAAACATATTTAAATATACATATTTCCCTTCTTATAACGTTTTTGTACATTTACAGTCTTCAATCAAGCACTGCAAATTTTTTTTTCTAGATCAGATCGGTAAATCATATATATGATCCGAAACTCATACCGAGCTCATATCATTATTCATCCATTTCAATCTACATGGGAAACCATCAAAAGGTTAGAAGAATGACAAGTCATTGAATTGAATTAAATTGCATTTAGGTGATTGTTTTATTTTAATTGTAAACTCTTCATTGGTGTCTATCAACACTATAAATAGGCACCACATGGCATTTGACTAAACTTTTTGCATAACAAACTCTTTGAATTATTGCTTTCTTTTAGTTCTTGGATTAGAACTCTATCGGTTTCTTATAGGTCTTGAAGGCTTCATCCATTTCATCTTGTTATAGCGTTGGTTCTTACTCTACTAGCTAGTGGTCACGTTCCACCCTTCATCACTTCGATTCTATCTTTAGTATATTGTGGTTTCTAACTCATATATAGTTAGAGGGCACAATCCGTTCGTTGAATTACTATCATTGTCCATGCCAACTACAACATCCTTCACCATTTTCTTACATTCAATCAACCACTATTATCACCATACTTCTTTCATTTACAATCCACTTGAACTTCATTCTATTATTTCCATTACCTTAATAAAATATTTAAATATACATATTTCCCTTCTTCTTATAACGTTGTTTGTACATTTCCAATCTTCAATCAAAGCACTGCGAATTTTTTTACTAGAATCAAGATCGGTAAATCATATATATGATCCGAAACTTATAACCGAGCTCATATCATTATTCATCCATTTTCAATCTACATGGGCAACCATTAAAGGGTAAGAAGAATGACAAGTCATTGAATTGAATTAAATTATATTTAGGTGATTGTTTTTTTTAATTGTAAAACTCTTCTTGTGGTGCCTATCAACACTAAATAACCTCCACGACATTTGTACTAAGAATTTTTTTCATAAGAAACTCTTTGAAAATTACTTCATTTTAGTTCTTGGATTAAAACTCTATCGGTTTCTTGTCGATCTTGAATTCATCATCCATTTCATCTTGTTATAGCTTTGGTTCCTAGCTCTACAATAGCTAGTGGGTCACGTTCCACCCTCTATCACTTCGATTCCATCTTTAGTATATTATTGGTTCTAACTCATATATTGTTAGAGGGTCATAATCCACCATTGAATTACTATCATTGTCCACGCCAACCACAAACATCCTTAACCATTTTCCTTACATCCAATCAACACTATCATCACCACACTTCTTTCATTTACAATCCACTTCACTTCATTCTATCGTTCCATTACTTACTTTCATACACATATTTAAATATACATATTTTCCTTCTTATAACGTTGTTTGTACATTTTCAGTCTTAAATCAAAGTACTGCGAAGTTCTTGATAGAATCAAGATGGGCAATCATATATATGATCTGAAACTCATAATCGAGATCATATATTCATCCATTTCACTATACATGGGTAACCATCAAAAGGTTAGAATGACAAGTCATTAATTGAATTAAATTGCATTTAGGTGATTGTTTTATTTTAATTGTAAAAACTCTTCATATGGTTCCTATCAACTCTAATTAGGCACCTCCATGGCATTTGTACTAAGAACTTTTTGCATAAAACTCTTTGAAAGATTCTTTCATTTTAAATCTTGGATTAGAACTGTATCGTACTTGTAGGTCTTGAAGCCTTCATCCATTTTATCTTGTTATAGCGTTGGTTCCTAGCTCTACTATACTAGTGGGTCATGTTCCACCCTCTATCACTTCTATTCCCTCTTTAGTATATTTGGTTCCTAACTCATATATAGTTAGACATTCACAATCCACCTTTGATATACTATCATTGTCCCGCCAACCACAAATATCCTTCACCATTTCGTACATCCAATCAACCACTATCATCAGCACAGTTTTTCATTTACAATCCACGTCAACTTTGTTTTCTCATTTTCATTACTTTCATACACATATTTAAATATATATTTCTCTTCTTATAATGTTGCTTGTATATTTTCAGTCTTCAATCAAAGCAATGCGAGAGTCAACATCGGTAAATCATATATGATCCGAAACTCATAACCGAGGTCGTATCATTATTCATCCATTTTCAATCTACATGGGCAACCATTAAAGGGTAAGAGATGACAAGTCATTGAATTGAATTAAATTGAAATTAGGTGATTGTTTTTATTTTAAATGTAAAAACTCTTCATGTGGTGCCTATCAACACTAAATAGGCACCTCCACATTTGTACTAAGAACTTTTTTCATAAGAAACTCTTTGAAAAATTGCATTCATTTTAGTTTTTGGATTAGAACTCTATCGGTTTCTTGTAGGTCTTGATGCCTTCATCCATATCATCTTGTTATAGTGTTGCTTCCAGCTCTACTATAGCGAGTGGTCACGTTCCACCCTCTATCACTTCGATTCCATCTTTAGTATTGTTGTTTTCTAACTCATATATAGTTAGAGGGTCATAATCCATCCTTTGAATTACTATCATTGTTCACGCCAACCACAAACATCCTTTACCATTTTCGTTACATCCAATCAACAACTATCATCACCATACTTCTTTTATTTACAATCCACTTCAACTTCATTCAATCATTTCCATTGCCTACATACACATATTTAAATATACATATTTCCCTTCTTATAACGTTGTTTGTACATTTCAGTCTTAAATCAAAGCACTGCGAATTTCTTACTGGAATCAAGATCGGGCAATCATATATGATCTGAAACTCATAATCGAGATCATATCATTATTCATCCATTTTCAATCTACATGGGCAACCATTAAAAGGTTAGAAGAATGACAAGTCATTTAATTGAATTAAATTACATTTAGGTGATTGTTTTATTTTAATTGTAAAACTCTTCATATGGTGCCTATCAACACTATAAATAGGCACCTCCATGGCATTTTTACTAAGACTTTTTTCATAATAAACTCTTTGAATTATTTCTTTCATTTTAGTTCTTGGATTAAAACTCTATCGGTTTCTTGTCGGTCCGAATTCGTCATCCATTTCATCTTGTTATAGCTTTGGTTCCTAGCTCAACAATATCTAGTGGGTCACGTTCCACCTCTGTCACTTCGATTCCGTCTTTAGTATATTTTTGGTTTCTACTCATATATAGTTAGAGGGTCATAATCCATCCTTTGAATTACTATCATTGTCTACGCCAACCACAAACATCCTTCACCATTTTCGTTACATCCAATGAACAACTATCATAACCATACTTCTTTCATTTACAATCCACTTCAACTTCATTCTATAATTTCCATTACTTTATACACATATTTAAATTACATATTTCCTTCTTATAACGTTATTTGTAGATTTTCAGTCTTAAATCAAAGCACTGGAATTTCTAATAGAATCAAGATGGGCAATCATATATATCATCTGAAACTCATAATCGATCATATCTTATTCATCCATTTTCAATCTACATGGGTAACTATCAAAATTTTAGAAGAATGACAAGTCATTTAATGAATTAAATTGCATTAGGTGATTGTTTTATTTTAATTGTAAAAACTCTTCATGGTGTCTATTAACACTATAAATAGGCACCTAAATGGCATTTGTACTAAGAACTTTTTGCATAATAAACTCTTTGAATTATTGCTTTCATTTAATTTTTTGATTAGAACTCTATCGGTTTCTTATAAGTCTTGAAGGCTTCATCTATTTCATCTTGTTATAGCGTTGGTTCCTAACTCTACTATAGCTAGTGGGTCACGTTCCACCCTCCATCACTTCAATTCTATCTTTAGTATATTGTTGGTTTCTAACTCATATATAGTTATAGGGCACAATCCATTCTTTGAATTACTATCATTGTCCACGCCAACCACAAACATCCTTCACTATTTTCCTTACTTTCAATCAACCACTATTATCACTTCTTTCATTTACAATCCACTTGAACTTCATTCTATTTTTTATTACTTTCATAAACATATTTAAATACATATTTCCCTTATTATAACGTTGTTTGTACATTTCCAGTCTTCAATCAAAGCACTGCGAATTTTCTTACTAGAATCAATCGGACAATGATATATATGTTCCAAAACTCATAATCGATATCATATTCCATTTTCAATCTACATGGGCAACCATAAAGGTTAGAAGAATGACAAGTCATTTAATTGAATTAAATTGCATTTAGGTGATTGTTTTATTTTAATTGTAAAAACTCTTCTATGGTGCTATCAACACTATAAATAGGACCAACGACATTTGTACTAAGACTTTTTCATATAAACTCTTTGAATTATTGCTTTCATTTTAGTTCTTGGATTAAAACTCTATCGGTTTCTTGTCGTCTCGAATTCGTCATCCATTTCATCTTGTTATAGCTTTGGTTCCTAGCTCACAATAGCTAGTGGGTCACGTTCCACCCTCTGTCACTTCGATTCCATCTTTAGTATATTTGGTTTCTAACTCATATATTTAGAGGGACATAATCCATCCTTGAATTACTATCATTGTCCACGCCAACCACAAACATCCTTCACCATTTTCGTTACATCCAATCAACAACTATCATAACCATACTTCTTTCATTTACAATCAACTTCAACTTCATTCTATCATTTCCATTACTTTATACACATATTTAAATTTACATATTTTCCTTCTTATAACGTTGTTTGTAGATTTTCAGTCTTAAATCAAAGCACTGCAAATTTCTTAATAGAATCAAGATGGGCAATCATATATATGATCTGAAACTAATAATCGAGATCATATCATTATTCATCCATTTTCAATCTACATGAGTAACCATCAAAAGGTTAGAAGAATGACAAGTCATTTAATTGAATTAAATAGCATTTAGGTGATTGTTTTATTTTAATTGTTAAAACTCTTCATATGGTGCCTATCAACTCTATAATTAGGCACCTCCATGGCATTTGTACTAAGAACTTTTTGCATAAAAAACTCTTTGAAAGATTGCTTTCATTTTAATTCTTGGATTAGAACTGTATCAGTACTTGTAGGTCTTGAAGCCTTCATCCATTTTATCTTGTTATAGCGTTGGTTCCTAGCTCTACTATAGCTAGTGGGTCATGTTCCACCCTCTATCACTTCTATTCCCTCTTTAGTATATTATTGGTTCCAAACTCATATATAGTTAGACATTCACAATCCACCCTTTGATATACTATCATTCTCCACGCCAACCACAAACATCCTTCACCATTTTCGTTACATCCAATCAACCACTATAATCAGCACAGTTCTTTCATTTACAATCCACGTCAACTTTGTTTTCTCATTTTCATTACTTTCATACACATATTTAAATATATATATTTCTCTTCTTATAATGTTGCTTGTATATTTTCAGTCTTCAATCAAAGCACTGCAAGAGTCAACATCGGGAAATCATATATATGATCCGAAACTCATAACCGAGGTCGTATCATTATTCATCCATTTTCAATCTACATGGGCAACCATTAAAGGGTAAGAAGATTGACAAGTCATTGAATTGAATTAAATTGAAATTAGGTGATTGTTTTATTTTAAATGTAAAAACTCTTCATGTGGTGCCTATCAACACTATAAATAGGCACCTCCACGACATTTGTACTAAGAACTTTTTTCATAAGAAACTCTTTGAAAAATTGCATTCATTTTAGTTTTTGGATTAGAACTCTATCGGTTTCTTGTAGGTCTTGATGCCTTCATCCATATCATCTTGTTATAGTGTTGCTTCCAGCTCTACTATAGCGAGTGGGTCACGTTCCACCCTCTATCACTTCGATTCCATCTTTAGTATATTGTTGTTTTCTAACTCATATATTTAGAGGGTCATAATCCATCCTTTGAATTACTATCATTGTTCACGCCAACCACAAACATCCTTTACCATTTTCGTTACATCCAATCACAACTATCATCACCATACTTCTTTTATTTACAATCCACTTCAACTTCATTCATCATTTCCATTGCCTACATACACATATTTAAATATACATATTTCCCTTCTTATAACGTTGTTTGTACATTTTAAGTCTTAAATCAAAGCACTGCGAAGTTCTTACTGGAATCAAGATCGGGCAATCATATATATGATCTGAAACTCATAATCGAGATCATATCATTATTCATCCATTTTCAATCTACATAGGCAACCATTAAAAGGTTAGAAGAATGACAAGTCATTTAATTGAATTAAATTACATTTAGGTGATTGTGTTTATTTTAATTGTAAAACTCTTCATATGGTGCCTATCAACACTATAAATAGGCACCTCCATGGCATTTGTACTAAGACCTTTTTGCATAATAACTCTTTGAATTATTTCTTTCATTTTAGTTCTTGGATTAAAACTCTATTGGTTTCTTGTCGGTCTCGAATTCGTCATCCATTTCATCTTGTTATAGCTTTGGTTCCTAGCTCAACAATATCTAGTGGGTCACGTTCCACCCTCTGTCACTTCGATTCCGTCTTTAGTATATTTTTGGTTTCTAACTCATATATAGTTAGAGGGTCATAATCCATCCTTTGAATTACTATCATTGTCTACGCCAACCACAAACATCCTTCACCATTTTCGTTACATCCAATCAACAACTATCAGAACCATACTTCTTTCATTTACAATCCACTTCAACTTCATTCTATCATTTCCATTACTTTATACACATATTTAAATTTACATATTTTCCTTCTTATAACGTTGTTTGTAGATTTTCAGTCTTAAATCAAAGCACTGGGAATTTCTTAATAGAATCAAGATGGGCAATCATATATATCATCTGAAACTCATAATCGAGATCATATCTTTATTCATCCATTTTCAATCTACATGGGTAACTATCAAAAGTTTAGAAGAATGACAAGTCATTTAATTGAATTAAATTGCATTTAGGTGATTGTTTTATTTTAATTGTAAAAACTCTTCATATGGTGTCTATTAACACTATAAATAGGCACCTAAATGGCATTTGTACTAAGAACTTTTTGCATAATAAACTCTTTGAATTATTGCTTTCATTTAAGTTATTGGATTAGAACTCTATCGGTTTCTTATAAGTCTTGAAGGCTTCATCCATTTCATCTTGTTATAGCGTTGGTTCCTAACTCTACTATAGCTAGTGGGTCACGTTCCACCCTCCATCACTTCAATTCTATCTTTAGTATATTGTTGGTTTCTAACTCATATATAGTTAGAGGGCACAATCCATTCTTTGAATTACTATCATTGTCCACGCCAACCACAAACATCCTTCACTATTTTCCTTACATTCAATCAACCACTATTATCACCACACTTCTTTCATTTACAATCCACTTGAACTTCATTCTATTTTTCCATTACTTTCATAAACATATTTAAATATACATATTTCCCTTATTATAACGTTGTTTGTACATTTCCAGTCTTCAATCAAAGCACTGCGAATTTTCTTACTAGAATCAAGATCGGACAATGATATATATGATCCAAAACTCATAATCGATATCATATCATTATTAACCATTTTTAATCTACATGGGCAACCATCAAAAGGTTAGAAGAATGACAAGTCATTTAATTGAATTAAATTGCATTTAGGTGATTGTTTTATTTTAATTGTAAAAACTCTTCATATGGTGTCTATCAACACTATAAATAGGCACCAACATGACATTTGTACTAAGACCTTTTTGCATAATAAACTCTTTGAATTATTGCTTTCATTTTAGTTCTTGGATTAAAACTCTATCGGTTTCTTGTCGGTCTCGAATTTGTCATCCATTTCATCTTGTTATAGCTTTGGTTCCTAGCTCAACAATATCTAGTGGGTCACGTTCCACCCTCTGTCACTTCGATTCCATCTTTAGTATATAGTTGGTTTCTAACTCATATATAGTTAGAGGGTCATAATCCATCCTTTGAATTACTATCATTGTCCACGCCAACCACAAACATCCTTCACCATTTTCGTTACATCCAATCAACAACTATCATAACCATACTTCTTTCATTTACAATCCACTTCAACTTCATTCTATCATTTCCATTACTTTATACACATATTTAAATTTACATATTTTCCTTCTTATAACGTTGTTTGTAGATTTTCAGTCTTAAATCAAAGCACTGCAAATTTCTTAATATAATCAAGATGGGCAATCATATATATGATCTGAAACTAATAATCGAGATCATATCATTATTCATCCATTTTCAATCTACATGAGTAACCATCAAAAGGTTAGAAGAATGACAAGTCATTTAATTGAATTAAATTACATTTAGGTGATTGTTTTATTTTAATTGTAAAAACTCTTCATATGGTGTCTATCAACACTATAAATAGGCACCTACATGGCATTTATACTAAGACCTTTTTGCATAATAAACTCTTTGAATTATTGCTTTCATTTAAGTTCTTGGATTAGAACTCTATCGGTTTCTTATAGGTCTTGAAGGCTTCATCCATTTCATCTTGTTATAGCGTTGGTTCTTAACTCTACTATAGCTAGTGGGTAACGTTCCACCCTCCATCACTTCGATTCTATCTTTAGTATATTGTTGGTTTCTAACTCATATATAATTAGAGGGAATAATCCAATCGTTGAATTACTATCATTGTCCATGCCAACCACAAACATCCTTCACCATTTTCATTACATTCAATCAACCACTATTATCACCACACTTCTTTCATTTACAATCCACTTGAACTTCATTCTATTATTTCCATTACCTTTATAAACATATTTAAATATACATATTTCCCTTCTTATAACGTTGTTTGTACATTTTTAGTCTTCAATCCAAGCACTAAGAGAATCAATATCGGTAAATCATATATATGATCCGAAACTCATAACCGAGCTCATATCATTATTCATCCATTTTCAATCTACATGGGCAACCATTAAAGGGTAAGAAGAATGACAAGTCATTGAATTGAATTAAATTGCAATTAGGTGATTGATTTAATTAAATGTAAAAACTCTTCATCGGTTTCTTGTCGGTCTTGAATTCGTCATCCATTTCATCTTGTTATAGCTTTGGTTCCTAGCTCTCCAATAGCTAGTGGGTCACGTTCCACCCTCTATCACTTCGATTCCATCTTTAGTATATTGTTGGTTTCTAACTCATATATAGTTAGAGGGTCACAATCCATCCATTGAATTACTATCATTATCCACGCCAACCAAAAAACATCCTTAACCATTTTCCTTACATCCAATCAACCACTATCATCACCACACTTCTTTCATTTACAATCCACTTCAACTTCATTCTATCGTTTCCATTACTTTCATACACATATTTAAATATACATATTTCCCTTCTTGCATTTTCAATCTACATGGACAACCATCAAAGTGTAAGAAGAATGAAAAGTCATTTAATTAAATTAAATTTGATTTAGGTCATTGATTTATTTTAATTGTAATAAATCTTCATATGATGCCTATCAACACTATAAATAGGCTCCTCCATGGCACTTGTACTAAGACCATTTTGCATAATAAACTCTTTGAATTATTGCTTTCATTTTAGTTCTTGGATTAAAACTCTATCGGTTTCTTGTTGGTCTTGAATTCGTCATCCATTTCATCTTGTTATAGATTTGGTTCTTAGCTCTGCAATAGCTAGTGGGTCACGTTCCAACCTCTGTCACTTCGATTCCATCTTTAGTATATTGTTGGTTTCTAACTCATATATAGTTAGAGGGTCACAATCCATCCTTTGAATTACTATCATTGTCCACGCCAACCACAAACATCCTTAACCATTTTCCTTACATCCAATCAACCACTATCATCACCACACTTCTTTCATTTAGAATCCACTTCAACTTCATTCTATCGTTTCCATTACTTTCATACACATATTTAAATATACATATTTCCCTTCTTATAACGTTGTTTGTACATTTTCAGTCTAAAATCAAAGCACTGCGAAGTTCTTAATAGAATCAAGATCGGGCAATCATATATATGATCTGAAACACATAATCGAGATCATATCATTATTCATCCATTTTCAATCTACATGGGTAACCATCAAAAGGTTAGAAGAATGACAAGTCATTTAGTTGAATTAAATTGCATTTAGGTGATTGTTTTATTTTAATTGTAAAAACTCTTCATATGGTGCCTATCAACTCTATAAATAGGCACCTTCATGGCATTTGTACTAAGAACTTTTTGCATAAAAAACTCTTTGAAAGATTGCTTTCATTTTAATTCTTGGATTAGAACTGTATCGGTACTTGTAGGTCTTGAAGCCTTCATCCATTTTATCTTGTTATAGCGTTGGTTCCTTGCTCTACTATAGCTAGTGGGTCACGTTCCACTCTCTATCACTTCGACTCCCTCTTTAGTATATTATTGGTTCCTAACTCATATATATTTAGACATTCACAATCCACCCTTTAAATTACTATCATTCTCCACGCCAACCACAAACATCCTTCACCATTTTTGTTACATCCAATCAACCACTATCATCAGCACAATTCGTTCATTTACAATCCACGTCAACTTTGTTTTCTCATTTTCATTACTTTCATACACATATTTAAATATACATATTTCTCTTCTTATAACGTTGTTTGTACATTTTCAGTCTTCAATAAAAGCACTGCGAGAATCAATATCGGTAAATCATATATATGATCCGAAACTCATAACCGATCTCATATCATTATTCATCCATTTTCAATCTACATGGGTAACCATTAAAGGGTAAGAAGAATGACATGTCATTGAATTGAATTAAATTGCAATTAGGTGATTGTTTTATTTTAAATGTAAAAACTCTTCATGTGGTGCCTATCAACACTATAAATAGGCACCTCCACGACATTTGTACTAAGAACTTTTTCATAAGAAACTCTTTGAAAAATTGCATTCATTTTAGTTCTTGGATTAGAACTCCATCGGTTTCTTGTAGGTCTTAAAGCCTTCATCCATATCATCTTGTTATAGCGTTGGTTCCAACTCTACTATAGCGAGTGGGTCACGTTCCACCCTCTATCACTTCGATTCCATCTTTAGTATATTGATGGTTTCTAACTCATATATAGTTAGAGGGTCACAATCCATCCTTTAAATTATTATCATTGTCCACGCCAACCACAAACATCCTTCACCATTTTTGTTACATCCAATCAACCACTGTCATCACCACACTTCTTTCATTTACAATCCACTACAACTTCATTCTATCATTTCCATTACCTACATACACATATTTAAATACACATATTTCCCTTCTTATAACGTTGTTTGTACATTTTCAGTCTTAAATCAAAGCACTGCGAAGTTCTTACTAGAATCAAGATCGGGCAATCATATATATGATCTGAAACTCATAATCGAGATCATATCATTATTCATCCATTTTCAATCTACATGGGCAACCATCAAAAGGTTAGAAAAATAACAAGTCATTGAATTGAATTAAATTGCAATTAGGTTTTTGTTTTATTTTAATTGTAAAAACTCTTCATGTGGTGCCTATCAACACTATAAATAGGCACCTCCACGACATTTGTTTTATGAACTTTTTTCATAAGAAACTCTTTGAAAAGTTGCATTCATTTTAGTTCTTGGATTAGAACTCCATCGGTTTCTTGTAGGTCTTGAAGCCTTCATCCATATCATCTTGTTAAAGCGTTGGTTCCAGCTCTACTATAGCTAGTGGGTCATGTTCCACCCTCTATCACTTTGATTCCATCTTTAGTATATTGTTGGTTTATAACTCATATATATTTAGAGGGTCACAATCCATTCTTTGAATTACTATCATTGTCCACGCCAACCACAAAAATCCTTCACCATTTTCGTTACATCCATTCAACCACTATCATCACCATACTTCTTTTATTTACAATCCACTTCAACTTCATTCTATCATTTCCATTACCTACATACACATATTTAAATATACATATTTCCCTTGTTATAACGTTGTTTGTACATTTTCAGTCTTAATTCAAAGCACTGCGAAGTTCTTAATAGAATCAAGATTGTGCAATCATATATATGATCTGAAACTCATAATCGAGATCATATCATTATTCATCCATTTTCAATCTACATGGGTAACCATAAAAATGTTGGAAGAATGACAAGTCATTTAATTGAATTAAATTGCATTTAGGGGATTGTTTTATTTTAATTGTAAAAACTCTTCATATGGTGCCTATCAACACTATAAATAGGCACCTCTATGGCATTTGTACTAAGAACTTTTTGCATAATAAACTCATTGAAAGATTGCTTTCATTTTAGTTCTTGGATTAGAACTGTGTCGGTACTTGTAGGTCTTGAAGCCTTCATCCATTTTATCTTGTTATAACGTTGGTTCCTAGCTCTACTATAGCTAGTGGGTCACGTTCAACCCTCTATCACTTCGATTCCCTCTTTAGTATATTATTGGTTCCTAACTCATATATAGTTAGACATTCACAATCCACCCTTTGAATTATTATCATTCTCCACGCCAACCACAAACATCCTTCACCATTTTTGTTGTTTGTACATTTTCAGTCTTCAATCAAAGCACTGTGAGAATCAATATCGGTAAATCATATATAATCCGAAACTCATAACCAAGCTCATATCATTATTCATCCATTTGAATCTACATGGGCAACCATTAAAGGGTAAGAAGAATGACAAGTCATTGAATTAAATTGCAATTAGGTGATTGTTTTATTTTAAATGTAAAAACTCTTCATGTGGTGCCTATCAACTCTATAAATAGGCACCTCCATGACATTTGTACTAAGAACTTTTTTCATAAGAAACTCTTTGAAAAATTTCATTCATTTTAGTTCTTGGATTAGAACTGTATCGGTTTCTTGTAGGTCTTGAAGCCTTCATCCATATTATCTTGTTATAGCGTTGGTTCCAGCTCTACTATAGCTAGTGGGTCACTTTCCACCCTCTATCACTTCGATTCCATCTTTAGTATATTATTGGTTTCTAACTCATATATAGTTAGAGGGTCACAATCCATCCTTTTAATTACTATCATTGTCCACGCCAACCACAAACATCCTTTACCATTTTCGTTACATCCAAGCAACCACTATTATCACCATACTTCTTTTATTTACAATCCACTTCAACTTCATTCTATCATTTCCATTAACTACATACAAATATTTAAATATACATATTTCCCTTCTTATAACGTTGTTTGTACATTTTCAGTCTTATATCAAAGCACTGCGAAGTTCTTACTAGAATCAAGATCGGGCAATCATATATATGATCTGAAACTCATAATCGAGATCATATCATTATTCATCCATTTTCAATCTACATGGGCAACCATCAAAAGGTTAGAAGAATGACAAGTCATTGAATTGAATTAAATTGCAATTAGGTGATTGTTTTATTTAAATTGTAAAAACTCTTGATATGGTGCCTATCAACACTATAAATAGGCACCTCCACGACATTTGTACTAATAAATTTTTTCATAATAAACTCTTTAAAAGATTGCTTTCATTTTACTTCTTGGATTAGAACTGTATCGGTACTTGTAGGTCTTGAAGCCTTCATCCATTTTATCTTGTTATAGCGTTGGTTCCTAGCTCTACTATAGCTAGTGGGTCACGTTCCACCCTCTATCACTTCTATTCCTTCTTTAGTATATTATTGCTTCCTAACTCATATATAGTTAGACATTCACAATCTACCCTTTGATATACTATCATTCTCCATGCCAACCACAAACATCCTTCACCATTTTCGTTACATCCAATCAACTACTATCATCAGCATAGTTCTTTCATTTATAATCCACGTCAACTTTGTTTTCTCATTTTCATTACTTTCATACACATATTTAAATATACATATTTCTCTTCTTATAACGTTGTTTGTATATTTTCAGTCTTCAATCAAAGCACTGCGAGAGTCAACATCGATAAATCATATATATGATCCGAAACTCATAACCGAGGTCGTATCATTATTCATCCATTTTCAATCTACATGGGCAACCATTAAAGGGTAAGAAGATTGACAAGTCATTGAATTGAATTAAATTGAAATTAGGTGATTGTTTTATTTTAAATGTAAAAACTCTTCATGTGGTTCCTATCAACACTATAAATAGGCACCTCCACGACATTTGTACTAAGAACTTTTTTCATAAGAAACTCTTTGAAAAATTGCATTCATTTTAGTTTTTGGATTAGAACTCTATCGGTTTCTTGTAGGTCTTAAAGCCTTCATCCATATCATCTTGTTATAGCGTTGGTTCCAGCTATACTATCGCGAGTGGGTCACGTTCCACCCTCTATCACTTCGATTCCATCTTTAGTATATTGTTGGTTTCTAACTCATATATAGTTAGAGGGTCATAATCCATCCTTTGAATTACTATCATTGTCCACGCCAACCACAAACATCCTTTACCATTTTCGTTACATCCAATCAACAACTATCATCACCATACTTCTTTTATTTACAATCCACTTCAACTTCATTCTATCATTTCCATTACCTACATACACATATTTAAATATACATATTTCCCTTCTTATAACGTTGTTTGTACATTTTCAGTCTTAAATCAAAGCACTGCGAACTTCTTACTAGGATCAAGATCGGGCAATCATATATATGATCTGAAACTCATAACCGAGATCATATCATTATTCATCCATTTTCAATCTACATGGGAAACCATAAAAAGGTTAGAAGAATGACAAGTCATTGAATTGAATTAAATTGCAATTAGGTGATTGTTTTATTTAAATTGCAAAAACTCTTGATATGGTGCCTATCAACATTATAAATAGGCAACTCCACGACATTTGTACTAATAAATTTTTGCATAATAAACTCTTTAAAAGATTGCTTTCAATTTAGTTCTTGGCTTAGAACTGTATCGGTACTTGTAGGTCTTGAAGTCTTCATCCATTTTACCTTGTTATAGCGTTGGTTCCTAGCTCTACTATAGCTAGTGGGTCACGTTCCACCCTCTATCACTTCTATTCCCTCTTTAGTATATTATTGCTTCCTAACTCATATATAGTTAGACATTCACAATCCACCCTTTGATATACTATCATTCTTCATGCCAACCACAAACATCCTTCACCATTTTCGTTACATCCAATCAACCACTATCATCAGCACAGTTCTTTCATTTATAATCCACGTCAACTTTGTTTTCTCATTTTCATTACTTTCATACACATATTTAAATATACATATTTCTCTTCTTATAACGTTGTTTGTATATTTTCAGTCTTCAATCAAAGCACTGCGAGAGTCAACATCGGTAAATCATATATATGATTCGAAACTCATAACCGAGGTCGTATCATTATTCATCCATTTTCAATCTACATGGGCAACCATTAAGGGGTAAGTAGATTGCAAGTCATTGAATTGAATTAAATTCCAATTAGGTGATTGTTTTATTTAAATTGTAAAAACTCTTGATATGGTGCCTATCAACACTATAAATAGGCACCACCACGACATTTGTACTAATAAATTTTTGCATAATAAACTCTTTAAAAGATTGTTTTCATTTTAGTTCTTGGATTAGAACTCTATCAGTTTCTTGTAGGTCTTGAAGCCTTCATCCATATCATCTTGTTAAAGCGTTGGTTCCAGCTCTACTATTGATAGTGGGTCACGTTCCACCCTCTATCACTTCGATTCCATCTTTAGTATATTGTTGGTTTCTAACTCATATATAGTTAGAGGGTCACAATCCATCCTTTGAATTACTATCAATGTCCACGCCAACCACAAACATCCTTCACCATTTCGTTACATCCAATCAACCACTATCATCACCATACTTCTTTTATTTACAATCCACTTCAACTTCATTCTATCATTTCCATTACCTACATAAACATATTTAAATATACATATTTCCCTTCTTATAACATTGTTTGTACATTTTCAGTCTAAAATCAAAGCACTGCGAAGTTCTTACTAGAATCAGGATCGGCAATCATATATATGATCTGAAACTCATAAGAGAGATCATATCATTATTCATCCATTTTCAATCTAGATGGGCAAGCATCAAAAGGTTAGAAGAATGACAAGTCATTTAATTGAATTAAATTACATCTAGGTGATTGTTTTATTTTAATTGTAAAACTCTTCATATGGTTCCTATCAACACTATAAATAGGCACCTCAATGGCATTTGTACTAAGACCTATTTGCATAATAAACTCTTTGAATTATTGCTTTCTTTTTAGTTCTTGGATTAAAACTCTATCGGTTTCTTGTCCGTCTCGAATTCGTCATCCATTTCATCTTGTTATAGCTTTGGTTCCTAGCTCAACAATATCTAGTGGGTCACGTTCCACCCTCTGTTACTTTGATTCCATATTTAGTATATTGTTGGTTTCTAACTCATATATAGTTAGAGGGTCATAATCCATCCTTTGAATTACTATCATTGTCCACGCCAACCACAAACATCCTTCACCATTTTCGTTACATCCAATCAACAACTATCATAACCATACTTCTTTCATTTACAATCCACTTCAACTTCATTCTATCATTTCCATTACTTTGTACACATATTTAAATTTACATATTTCCCTTCTTATAACGTTGTTTGTAGATTTTCAGTCTTAAATCAAAGCACTGCGAATTTCTTAATAGAATCAAGATTGGGCAAACATATATATGATATGAAACTCATAATCGAGATCATATCATTATTCATCCATTTTCGATCTACATGAGTAACCATCAAAAGGTTAGAAGAATGACAAGTCATTTAATTGAATTAAATTACATTTAGGTGATTGTTTTATTTTAATTGTAAAAACTCTTTGAATTATTGCTTTCATTTTAGTTCTTGGATTAGAACTCTATCGGTTTCTTATAGGTCTTGAAGGCTTCATCCATTTCATCTTGTTATAGCGTTGGTTCTTAACTCTACTATAGCTAGTGGGTCACGTTCCACCCTCCATCACTTCGATTCTATCTTTAGTATATTGTTGGTTTCTAACTCATATATAGTTAGAGGGCACAATCCAATCGTTGAATTACTATCATTGTCCACGCCAACCACAAACATCTTTCACCATTTTCCTTACATTCAATCAACCACTATTATCACCACACTTCTTTCATTTACAATCCACTTGAACTTCATTGTATTATTTCCATTACCTTCATAAACATATTTAAATATACATATTTCCCTTCTTATAACGTTGTTTGTACATTTCCAGTCTTCAATCAAAGTACTGCGAATTGTTTTACTAGAATCAAGATCGGTAAATCATATATATGATCCGAAACTCATAACCGAGCTCATATCATTATTCATCCATTTTCAATCTACATGGGCAACCATTAAAGGGTAAGAAGAATCAAAAGTCATTGAATTGAATTAAATTGCAATTAGGTGATTGTTTTATTTTAAATGTAAAAACTCTTCATGTGGTGCCTATCATTACTATAAATAGGCTCCTCCACGACATTTGCACTAAAATTTTTTTCATAAGAAACTCTTTGAAAAATTGCATTCATTTTACTTCTTGGATTAAAACTCTATCGGTTTCTTGTCGGTCTTGAATTCGTCATCCATTTCATCTTGTTATAGCTTTGGTTCCTAGCTCTACAATAGCTAGTGGGTCACGTTCCACCCTCTATCACTTCGATTCCATCTTTAGTATATTGTTGGTTTCTAACTCATATATAGTTAGAGGGTCACAATCCATCCATTGAATTACTATCATTGTCCACGCCAACCACAAACATCCTTAACCATTTTCGTTACATTCAATCAACCACTATCATCACCACACTTCTTTCATTTACAATCCACTTCAACTTCATTCTATCGTTTCCATTACTTTCATACACATATTTAAATATACATATTTCCCTTCTTATAACGTTGTTTGTAAATTTTCAGTCTAAAATCAATGCACTGCGAAGTTCTTAATAGAATCAAGATTGGGCAATCATATATATGATCTGAAACTCATAATCGAGATCATATCATTATTCATCCATTTTCAATCTACATGGGTAACCATCAAAAGGTTAGAAGAATGACAAGTCATTTAATTGAATTAAATTGCATTTAGGTGATTGTTTTATTTTAATTGTAAAAACTCTTCATATGGTGCCTATCAACTCTATAAATAGGCACCTCCATGGCATTTGTACTAAGAACTTTTTTCATAAAAAACTCTTTCAAAGATTGCTTTCATTTTAATTCTTGGATTAGAACTGTATCGGTACTTGTAGGTCTTGAAGCCTTCATCCATTTTATCTTGTTATAGCGTTGGTTCCTTGCTCTACTATAGCTAGTGGGTCACGTTCCACCCTCTAGCACTTCGATTCCCTCTTTAATATTTTATTGGTTCCTAACTCATATATAGTTAGACATTCACAATCCACCCTTTGAATTACTATCATTCTCCACGCCAACCACAAACATCCTTCACCATTTTTGTTACATCCAATCAACCACTATCATCAGCAAAGTTCTTTCATTTACAATCCACGTCAACTTTGTTTTCTCATTTTCATTACTTCCATACACATATTTAAATATACATATTTCTCTCTTATAACGTTGTTTGTACATTTTCAGTCTTCAATCAAAGCACTAAGAGAATCAATATCGGTAAATCATATATATGATCCGAAACTCATAACCGAGCTCATATCATTATTCATCCATTTTCAATCTACATGGGCAACCATTAAAGGGTAAGAAGAATGACAAGTCATTGAATTGAATTAAATTGCAATTAGGTGATTGTTTTATTTTAAATGTAAAAACTCTTCATGTGGTGCCTATCAACACTATAAATAGGCAACTCAACGACATTTGTACTAAGAACTTTTTCGTAAGAAACTCTTTGAAAAATTGCATTCATTTAGTTCTTGGATTAGAACTCTATCAGTTTCTTGTAGGCCTTGAAGCCTTCATCCATATCATCTTGTTATAGCGTTGGTTCCAACTCTACTATAGCGAGTAGGTCACGTTCCACCCTCTATCACTTCGATTCCATCTTTAGTATATTGATGGTTTATAACTCATATATAGTTAGAGGGTCACAATCCATCCTTTGAATTATTATCATTGTCCACGCCAACCACAAACATCCTTCACCATTTTTGTTACATCCAATCAACCACTATCATCACCATACTTCTTTTATTTACAATCCACTTCAACTTCATTCTATCATTTCCATTACCTACATACACATATTTAAATATACATATTTCCCTTCTTATAACGCTGTTTGTACATTTTCAGTCTTAAATCAAAGCACTGCGAAGTTCTTACTAGAATCAAGATCAGGCAATCATATATATGATCTGAAACTCATAATCGAGATCATATCATTATTCATCCATTTTCAATCTACATGGGCAACCATCAAAAGGTTAGAAGAATGACAAGTCATTGAATTGAATTAAATTACAATTAGGTGATTATTTTATTTAAATTGTAAAAAATCATGATATGGTGCCTATAACACTATAAATAGGCACCACCACGACATTTGTACTAATAAATTTTTGCATAATAAACTCTTTAAAAGATTGTTTTCATTTTAGTTCTTGGATTAGAACTCTATCGGTTTCTTGTAGGTCTTGAAGCCTTCATCCATATCATCTTGTTAAAGCGTTGGTTCCAGCTGTACTATTGATAGTGGGTCACGTTCCACCCTCTATCACTTCGATTCCATCTTTAGTATATTGTTGGTTTCTAACTCATATATAGTTAGAGGGTCACAATCCATCCTTTGAATTACTATCAATGTCCACGCCAACCACAAACATCCTTCACCATTTTCGTTACATCCAATCAACCACTATCATCACCATACTTCTTTTATTTACAATCCACTTCAACTTCATTCTATCATTTCCATTACCTACATAAACATATTTAAATATACATATTTCCCTTCTTATAACATTTTTTGTACATTTTCAGTCTTAAATCAAAGCACTACGAAGTTCTTACTAGAATCAGGATCGGCAATCATATATATGATCTGAAACTCATAAGAGAGATCATATCATTATTCATCCATTTTCAATCTACATGGGCAACCATCAAAAGGTTAGAAGAATTACAAGTCATTTAATTGAATTAAATTACATCTAGGTGATTATTTTATTTTAATTGTAAAACTCTTCATATGGTGCCTATCAACACTATAAATAGGCACCGCCATGGCATTTGTACTAAGACCTATTTGCATAATAAACTCTTTGAATTATTGCTTTCTTTTAAGTTCTTGGATTAAAACTCTATCGGTTTCTTGTCCGTCTCGAATTCGTCATCCATTTCATCTTGTTATAGCTTTGGTTCCTAGCTCAACAATATCTAGTGGGTTACGTTCCACCCTCTGTCACTTCGATTCCATCTTTAGTATATTGTTGGTTTCTAACTCATATATAGTTAGAGGGTCATAATCCATCCTTTGAATTACTATCATTGTCCACGCCAACCACAAACATCCTTCACCATTTTAGTTACATCCAATCAACAACTATCATAACCATACTTCTTTCATTTACAATCCACTTCAACTTCATTCTATCATTTCCATTACTTTGTACACATATTTAAATTTACATATTTCCCTTCTTATAACGTTGTTTGTAGATTTTCAGTCTTAAATCAAAGCACTACGAATTTCTTAATAGAATCAAGATTGGGCAAACATATATATGATATGAAACTCATAATCGAGATCATATCATTATTCATCCATTTTCGATCTACATGAGTAACCATCAAAAGGTTAGAAGAATGAGAAGTCATTTAATTGAATTAAATTACATTTAGGTGATTGTTTTATTTTAATTGTAAAAACTCTTTGAATTATTGCTTTCATTTTAGTTCTTGGATTAGAACTCTATCTGTTTCTTATAGGTCTTGAAGGCTTCATCCATTTCATCTTGTTATAGCGTTGGTTCTTAACTCTACTATAGCTAGTGGGTCACGTTCCACCCTCCATCACTTCGATTCTATCTTTAGTATATTGTTGGTTTCTAACTCATATATAGTTAGAGGGCATAATCCAATCGTTGAATTACTATCATTCTCCACGCCAACCACAAACATCCTTCACCATTTTCCTTACATTCAATCAACCACTATTATCACCACACTTCTTTCATTTACAATCCACTTGAACTTCATTCTATTATTTCCATTACCTTCATACACATATTTAAATATACATATTTCCCTTCTTATAACGTTGTTTGTACATTTCCAGTCTTCAATCAAAGTACTGCGAATTGTTTTACTAGAATCAAGATCGGTAAATCATATATATGATCCGAAACTCATAACCGAGCTCATATCATTATTCATCCATTTTCAATCTACATGGGCAACCATTAAAGGGTAAGAAGAATCAAAAGTCATTGAATTGAATTAAATTGCAATTAGGTGATTGTTTTATTTTAAATGTAAAAACTCTTCATGTGGTGCCTATCATTACTATAAATAGGCACCTCCACGACATTTGCACTAATTTTTTTTTCATAAGAAACTCTTTGAAAAATGGCATTCATTTTACTTCTTGGATTAAAACTCTATCGGTTTCTTGTCGGTCTTGAATTCGTCATCCATTTCATCTTGTTATAGCTTTGGTTCCTAGCTCTACAATAGCTAGTGGGTCACGTTCCACCCTCTATCACTTCGATTCCATCTTTAGTATATTGTTGGTTTCTAACTCATATATAGTTAGAGGGTCACAATCCATCCATTGAATTACTATCATTGTCCACGCCAACCACAAACATCCTTAACCATTTTCCTTACATTCAATCAACCACTATCATCACCACACTTCTTTCATTTACAATCCACTTCAACTTCATTCTATCGTTTCCATTACTTTCATACACATATTTAAATATACATATTTCCCTTCTTATAACGTTGTTTGTAAATTTTCAGACTAAAATCAATGCACTGCGAAGTTCTTAATAGAATCAAGATTGGGCAATCATATATATGATTTGAAACTCATAATCGAGATCATATCATTATTCATCCATTTTCAATCTACATGGGTAACCATCAAAAGGTTAGAAGAATGACAAGTCATTTAATTGAATTAAATTGCATTTAGGTTATTGTTTTATTTTAATTGTAAAAACTCTTCATATGGTGCCTATCAACTCTATAAATAGGCACCTCCATGGCATTTGTACTAAGAACTTTTTGCATAAAAAACTCTTTGAAAGATTGCTTTCATTTTAATTCTTGGATTAGAACTGTATCGGTACTTGTAGGTCTTGAAGCCTTCATCCATTTTATCTTGTTATAGCGTTGGTTTCTTGCTCTACTATAGCTAGTGGGTCACGTTCCACCCTCTATCACTTCGATTCCCTCTTTAATATATTATTGGTTCCTAACTCATATATAGTTAGACATTCACAATCCACCCTTTGAATTACTATCATTCTCCACGCCAACCACAAACATCCTTCACCATTTTCGTTACATCCAATCAACCACTATCATCAGCACAGTTCTTTCTTTTACAATCCACGTCAACTTTGTTTTCTCATTTTCATTACTTCCATACACATATTTAAATATACATATTTCTCTTCTTATAACGTTGTTTGTACATTTTCAGTCTTCAATAAAAGCACTACGAGAATCAATATCGGTAAATCATATATATGATCCGAAACTCATAACCGAGTTCATATCATTATTCATCCATTTTCAATCTACATGGGCAACCATTAAAGGGTAAGAAGAATGACAAGTCATTGAATTGAATTAAATTGCAATTAGGTGATTGTTTTATTTTAAATGTAAAAACTCTTCATGTGGTGCCTATCAACACTATAAATAGGCAACTCAACGACATTTGTACTAAGAACTTTTTCATAAGAAACTCTTTGAAAAATTGCATTCATTTAGTTCTTGGATTAGAACTCTATCAGTTTCTTGTAGGTCTTGAAGCCTTCATCCATATCATCTTGTTATAGCGTTGGTTCCAACTCTACTATAGCGAGTAGGTCACGTTCCACCCTCTATCACTTCGATTCCATCTTTAGTATATTGATGGTTTCTAAGTCATATATAGTTAGAGGGTCACAATCCATCCTTTGAATTATTATCATTGTCCATGCCAACCACAAACATCCTTCACCATTTTTGTTACATCCAATCAACCACTATCATCACCATACTTCTTTTATTTACAATCCACTTCAACTTCATTCAATCATTTCCATTGCCTACATACACATATTTAAATATACATATTTCCCTTCTTATAACGCTGTTTGTACATTTTAAGTCTTAAATCAAAGCACTGCGAAGTTCTTACTAGAATCAAGATCGGGCAATCATATATATGATCTGAAACTCATAATCGAGATCATATCATTATTCATCCATTTTCAATCTACATGGGCAACCATCAAAAGGTTAGAAGAATGACAAGTCATTGAATTGAATTAAATTGCAATTAGGTGATTATTTTATTTAAATTGTAAAAACTCTTGATATGGTGCCTATCAACACTATAAATAGGCACCACCACGACATTTGTACTAATAAATTTTTGCATAATAAACTCTTTAAAAGATTGTTTTCATTTTAGTTCTTGGATTAGAACTCTATCGGTTTCTTGTAGGTCTTGAAGCCTTCATCCATATCATCTTGTTAAAGCGTTGGTTCCAGCTCTACTATTGATAGTGGGTCACGTTCCACCCTCTGTCACTTCGATTCCATCTTTAGTATATTGTTGGTTTCTAAGTCATATATAGTTAGAGGGTCACAATCCATCCTTTGAATTACTATCAATGTCCACGCCAACCACAAACATCCTTCACCATTTTCGTTACATCCAATCAACCACTATCATCACCATACTTCTTTTATTTACAATCCACTTCAACTACATTCTATCATTTCCATTACCTACATAAACATATTTAAATATACATATTTCCCTTCTTATAACATTGTTTGTACATTTTCAGTCTTAAATCAAAGCACTGCGAAGTTCTCACTAGAATCAGGATCGGCAATCATATATATGATCTGAAACTCATAAGAGAGATCATATCATTATTCATCCATTTTCAATCTACATGGGCAACCATCAAAAGGTTAGAAGAATGACAGGTCATTTAATTGAATTAAATTGCATTTAGGTGATTGTTTTATTTTAATTGTAAAACTCTTCATGTGGTGCCTATCAACACTATAAATAGGCACCTCCACGACATTTGTACTAAGAACTTTTTTCATAAGAAACTCTTTGAAAAATTGAATTCATTTTAGTTCTTGGATTAAAACTCTATCTGTTTCTTGTCGATCTTGAATTCGTAATCCATTTCATCTTGTTATAGCTTTGGTTCCTAGCTCTACAATAGCTAGTGGGTCACGTTCCACCCACTATCACTTCGATTCCATCTTTAGTATATTGTTGGTTTCTAACTCATATATAGTTAGAGGGTCACAATCCATCCTTGGAATTACTATCATTGTCCACGCCAACCAAAAACATCCTTAACCATTTTCCTTACATCCAATCAACCACTATCATCACCACACTTCATTCATTTACAATCCACTTCAACTTCATTCTATCGTTTCCATTACTTTCATACACATATTTAAATATACATATTTCCCTTGTTATAACGTTGTTTGTACATTTTCAGTCTTAAATCAAAGCACTACGAAGTTCGTAATAGAATCAAATTGTGCAATCATATATATGATCTGAAACTCATAATCGAGATCATATCATTATTCATCCATTTTGAATCTACATAGGTAACCATCAAAATGTTGGAAGAATGACAAGTCATTTAATTGAATTAAATTGCATTTAGGGGATTGTTTTATTTTAATTGTAAAAACTCTTCATATGGTGCCTATCAATACTATAAATAGGCACCTCTATGGCATTTGTACTAAGAACTTTTTGCATAATAAACTCATTGAAAGATTGCTTTCATTTTAGTTCTTGGATTAGAACTGTATCGGTACTTGTATGTCTTGAAGCCTTCATCCATTTTATCTTGTTATAACGTTGGTTCCTAGCTCTATTATAGCTAGTGGGTCACATTCCACCCTCTATCACTTCGTTTCCCTCTTTAGTATATTATTGGTTCCTAACTCATATATAGTTAGACATTCACAATCCACCCTTTGAATAACTATCATTCTCCACGCCAACCACAAACATCCTTCACCATTTTCGTTGTTTGTACATTTTCAGTCTTCAATCAAAGCACTGCGAGAATCAATATCGGTAAATCATATATATGATCCAAAACTCATAACCGAGCTCATATAATTAATTATTTATCCATTTTCAATCTACATGGGAAACCATTAAAGGGTAAGAAGAATGACAAGTCATTGAATTGAATTAAATTGCAATTAGGTGATTGTTTTATTTTAAATGTAAAAACTCTTCATGTGGTGCCTATCAACTCTATAAATAGGCACCTCCATGACATTTGTACTAAGAACTTTTTTCATAAGAAACTCTTTGCAAAATTGCATTCATTTTAGTTCTTGGATTAGAACTCTATCGGTTTCTTGTAGGTCTTGAAGCCTTCATCCATATCATCTTGTTATAGCGTTGGTTCCAGCTCTACTATAGCTAGTGGGTCACGTTCCACCCTCTATAACTTCGATTCTATCTTTAGTATATTACTGGTTTCTAACTCATATATAGTTAGAGGGTGACAATCCATCCTTTTAATTACTATCATTGTTCACGCCAACCACAAACATCCTTCACTATTTTCGTTACATCCAAGCAACCACTATTATCACCATACTTCTTTTATTTACAATCCACTTCAACTTCATTCTATCATTTCCATTACCTACATACAAATATTTAAATATACATATTTCCCTTGTTATAACGTTGTTTGTACATTTTCAGTCTTAAATCAAAGCACTGCGAAGTTCTTACTAGAATCAAGATCGGGCAATCATATATATGATCTGAAACTCATAATCGAGTTCATATCATTATTCATCCATTTTCAATCTACATGGGCAACCATCAAAAGGTTAGAAGAATGACAAGTCATTGAATTGAATTAAATTGCAATTAGGTGATTGTTTTATTTAAATTGTAAAAACGCTTGATATGGTGCCTATCAACACTATAAATAGGCACCTCCACGACATTTGTACTAATAAATTTTTGCATAATAAACTCTTTAAAAGATTTCTTTCATTTTAGTTCTTGGATTAGAACTCTATCAGTTTCTTGTAGGTCTTGAAACCTTCATCAATTTCATCTTGTTATAGCGTTGGTTCCTAGCTCTACTATAGCTAGTGGGTTACGTTCCACCCTCTATCACTTCGATTGCATCTTTAGTATATTGTTGGTTCCTAACCCATATATAGTTAGAGGGTCACAATCCATCCTTTGAATACTATCATTCTCTGCACCAACCACAAACATCCTTTACCATTTTCGTTACATCCAATCAACCACTATCATCACCACACTTCTTTCATATAGAATCCACTTCAACTTCATTCTATCATTTTCTTTACTTTCATACACATATTTAAATATACATATTTCCCGTCTTATAACGTTGTTTGTACATTTTCAGTCTTCAATCAAAGCACTACGAAGTTCTTACTATAATCAAGGTCGGGAAATCATATATATGATCTGAAACTCATAATCGAGATCATATCATTATTCATCCCCTAGCCAAGTATTATTATGGGCATGGACAATAATAATACGCTTAAGACTAACATGTTATTGATTGATGACAATGAGTTGTCATTGACATAGAGATGTCAGAATTGATACATGATTATATTGTTAGAGAACAATGTATTAGATTGACCGACCATGAGCATATGTCTTGGATTATTATATGACAGTCATAACATTGCTCATGGTGATGACTATATGTATGATCCTCAGACATGAGATCAATACTATACCAACATATATTGTTGTATGTTTTGATGCAGCTAAACAAGCTCCGTAACTGGTTGCTCTATAAAGACTGTTATTAAATATATCTCAATATATGTAGTGGGTGTGTATGATTAAGATAGGATTTGTCCCTCCTACGTAATAGGAAATATATCACAGGCCACTTGATTGAGTAAGACTAGAAACAAATGGCCATGCACGAATAAGTTGATATGAGATATCATAAACTATTCGTTAATTAAAGTCTACTCTAGATATCAAGAAACAATAGATGGGCTATACAAGTGTGACTATTCCAAGACTTGTGTCTATTCTAGATATAAAGGACATAAGGATGTAATACATAAAAGAGTTATCACCAAGATGATTTGTCGAATCATATTTTCTTGTAACTTAGGTGAAAATGATATATTGCTAGATGTCACTCATTGTATGTAATAATGGAATTGTTCTAATAATTACTGCTAACGTTACAATAACCTACAAGGTCACACCCTAGGATTGAAACGAGCAAAGATGTACAATTTGTTGTACGTTACTAGAATATATATCTAGAGTTAATTAAATATATGTTTTAATAATCCCGAATATTTAATTTCAATTAATTAAATATAGATTTAATTAATTTGAAATAATAAAATCCCAATATGATTAGGGTAACTTGGATATAAGAGGATTATTAAATTCTAATTAATTAAATATAGATTTAATTAATTTGAAATAATAAAATCCCAATATGATTAGGGTAACTTGGATATAAGAGGATTATTAAATTCTAATTAATTAAATATAGATTTAATTAATTTAAAATAATAAAACCCTAATATGATTAGCGTAACTTGGCTATAAAAGGGTGTGTTAGGTCTAACAGCCGTTTTACAACACACTCTCAAAACCTTCAACCATTTTCTCTCAAAAGAGTTTTGGGGAAAACAAAGATTGCTCTCAATCGGGTGAACTGAGTAGATGCCTAGACGTGATTTCGTGGAGGCTTAAGATTCGAACCGATCTACACCACCAGTATTCATTGTTGTCATTGCTGTTTTTCAAGGAACCCACTGTAAGTATTCGCATCTCTTTCCCTCGATTTCAGTTTTTCGTACTTGGATCGCTGGTGAGACTGTCGAGTTTTGTTTCCGCTGCGCCATGAGGTGCGCCGACGATCCCAACATTTAGCACACAAAGTGGCCTATCTGAAAATTCACTATACATACATCAATAAATCATATTATTATGACTATTATAGTATATACGTACATACTTAAATGCACTCACCTGGTTTGCCTTGCTTAAATATTCAAACTAGGAAGATGATTACTCCGAAACTTGGCCCTTGCCTTTCGCCTTACTCGACTCTGGAGCTTGATTTCGATCTATCCCACATTCATTAAATACATGCATAATATCAATTGTTAGTGTATTTTCCTAACAATTATAACTTAAACATTAATCAAAACACTTATTATTAACCTTTATACAACAATATCAACCCAACTTAAAATTTTTGGACCTTCAGTATCGATACCCTTAACATGGTATCGATACTACCCTACTATGATATCAATACCCCCCTCCGGTATCGATACCAAAATTAGCTTTGATGTATCTTGGTATCGATACTACTATACTAGGGTACCGATACCCTCTTCCGGTATCGATACCAAAATTAGGTTCGATGTTACTTGGTATTGATACCCTTACCATGGTATCGATATCCTTACCATGGTATCGATAGTACCTCATCAGTACCGATACTGATTGAATCAGTATCGATACTCCTTGCATAATTCAGCCCAATTTTTGTCTATAGTATCATTACTGTTCTTAAAAGTACCGATACCCTCACCCAGAATTTCCAGTTTTTAGCTCGAAAATCACCCAAATGGGGTCAAAGTTCTTTATATTTACCCCATTCAATACTATTAACTATTCCTTTCCTATCTATAGTAACATTCCTTCGTTTTGTTTCCTAAAACATCTAACATCTTTCAAGAACATTCAATTCTAAGAATCAAACCACTTTTTCTAATATGTTCTTTAACCCATCTAGTACTTCTAATCCCTCATTTACCTCTTTGGCAAGTCAAATCTATCATTAAACCTCAATAAACACCAATATACTAACATATCATTTCAAAACCCGTTTTCTAAAATCTCCCATATTTTCTCTATTTCATAGTTTTAATCTCACTAAATCCTTCCTTAAACTACTAGTATACTCCATGCTTCAAAACCCAACCAAAAATGAAGTTATAAACTAGTGAATGGAAAACTCACCTTTGAGCTATGGAGGAAGGTTATGCACGGGAAAGAAGAAGGAAAAGAGTTGACCAAGCTTAAAACCCCTTTTCCCTTTTATCTATACTTTTATATCCTAAGAGAAATGAATTTTAAATTCATTTACTCCAATTGACCAAAATGACCTTTATAATCCTCCATTACTACAATTTAATTTTAAACTACTCTTTCCAATTCATTCTCATCTTTTATCATTTAATGGCATAAATCCTTATATTTTAAAATCATTTCAATAAAGTCCCTAATTAGGTATTTGGGCATTACAATTTTCTATGAATTTTTATATAAATATTTTCATTTGAATATTTGGAATTCAACTTGTTAAAAAAATATCATAAGGACAATTTAGTAAAATATGCATTACAGTAATATTTTATTCCTTTAACCAAACATTGTAACTATAAATTTATGTCAAACAAACCAAACACAATAATGTAACATTCCTAGTAAAGTGTAAGGTAATGTAACATTCCGGTAATCTTATTCCCGGAGGTAATGTTACATTCCGGTAATCTTATTCCCGGAGGAAATGTTACATTCCGGTAATCTTATTCCCGAAGGTAATGTTACATTCCATGAACCAAACGCACCCTAAATGAAATCAGAGATGATGAAGACGCATCTTGCTCGTAGGGTGCCATAGCCGCCCAACCTCAAAGTTTCCCATTTCACCGCTCTGTAAGTTTTCATCTCAAGCATGGAAAAACTAGTGGTTTATCTACTTCCTAATCCTCCTACATCCTTAATCCTAGTTATGCTCCTTATGTTTGCCTACGTTTTTGCTTTTCATATTTACTGTTATTATACCGTCTTTCTGACAGAGATACATACAGACTGCGTTGTGTGCTTTCAAACTCGCTGTTTCAGTTATTTTTCAATATCGAGAGAGTAGCACGATGGTTTATGACATTGGGGATGGGTCATATGATTCAATCTTCTTGTCACTTTGTCGGATGCTCTCTATTTTTTTGGTTCATGGCCTTTGCCTGATTATCATAATGATTTTTTTTAGCTTTATTTAATGAGGTTGTAGATCTCAACTGCTTCTCTCCGCTAGTTTATCTTATGGGCTGCTATGGCCTGCTTTTTCCCATGTCATCATGTTCTCTCACCCGCAACATATACCATAGATTTTTTATTTGGTAATATTTAGCTTAGATTCTATTAAAATTCTATATTTTTTAAAATTTTTCGGTAATGAAGTAATAAATACAATATCTTTGTAAATAAAATTTTCCATAAAGAACCCTAGGTAAAGTTTAGTAGGGTTGCATGTGAGGTATTTATAAGCGACTCTTACATCATATTTTTTTAGGAGAATCAGTAGCTTCGGTCAAAAGAATTAGACCACGTTTTCTCCGTTTAAGCTCACATATCAACAATAACATGTTTCATCTCACATGCGTGGCCTTCATCATGGTATCATTATAGTATTTTGGAAAATAATTAGTAAATGCAGCAGGGGAGAATGATCGGTATAAGATTATGCTGATGGTTAAGTCTTCTGGCCTGTGTGCTTAAAATTATATCACCGAAAGCCAAAGGCGCAAGCGTAGGAATCACTTTTCTGCAGGATGCCACGGCGAAAGGAGCCGGTAGGGGATATCCTTTGTTCTTCTATGTCGTTTATATGTTTATGTACATGATTTTTTTTATGGTTTGGATGGTGTTGTGCAGTTTTTTTGGATGGCAGCCCACCAGCTTACCATTTTGACAAGGGCTCTGGCACTGGGGTTAATAACTGGATTGTTCACATGGAGGTTAGTCCTCTTCTCATCTCGCACCAACCGGCCATTAGCCATTGTGTTTCTTGCTTGTGGTGTCTATTTACTTACACAATGACCTAACAGGGTGGAGGATGGTGTGAAGATGTCGCGACATGCCTTTCTCGTAAGAAAACTGACTTAGGGTCGTCGAATCTAATGGTGAAGCAATTTGGTTTCTTTGGACTTCTGAGCAGCCAGCAAAAATCCAATCCAGGTAGGTTTGATCGGACAATTTCCCTAGTTCGACCACGATCGAATGCTTTTATCTTAACAGGGTTATTTTATTGAAATGATTAGATTTCTACAATTGGAATCAGATTAAGGTTAGATACTGCGATGGATCATCGTTCACATGTGATGTGGAGGCCGTCAATCCAGTAGGTTACTTCACTTAATTATACTAATGAGAAATTAAACTAGCTTGTATATTAATGCATAACGGTTCTGTGATTAGGCTAATAATCTCTTCTTCAGAGGAAATCGGATTTTCAAACCTATCATTGCTGATCTATTAGCAAAAGGAATGCAAAACGCTAACAATGTAAGAGCTTAGCTTGTTTAATTATCTTGTAATTTCTAAGTTACCCTTCTTCCTACTTGTTCATAATTTGTTGAAACTTGGAATCTGTATATACGAAAAATAGGCCATTCTTTATGGCTGTTCTGCTGGTGGATTGGCTTCGATATTGCACTGCAATAGATTCCGAGTTCTCCTTCCCACAGCATCTAAAGTGAAATGCATTTCAGACGCTGGCTTCTTCCTCCATGCGTGAGTTCAGAGACCTTAACCTTATATTCTGTGTCTGTGTGTGTATATATCTCATTTGACACGAAAGGAATCCTTGTTTAATTTCTTGCCGGAAGGACGTTTCCGGCGGACAGCACATCAAAAATTTCTATAGCCAAGCGGCTAAATTACATGTATTGTCTCTATGACATCATTGTTCTTCTCTAACAAGATACATTACATACCTTATAGATGTAATGTATTGTGCAGGGTTCCGTTAAGAACTTGCCGGCATCTTGCACTTTGAGAATGGGAACGAGACCAGAGTTGGTACGTGTAACTATTCTGATACGACCACCACCGTAGTCAATTCCGGTAATTCATTAATTGATCACTTCATTCTTACCATTTTCCATTGCAAAACTGCATTGTTTCTTCCCACAGTACGTGGTGCAGACCATGCGAACACCAATGTTCTTCATAAATTCAGCTTACGACTCCTGGCAGGTCCGTTCTCAAGCCAATATTGAATCCAATCTTCTTCATGCATATGATCCTATGTTACATACTCGGGTTTAACGATCGAACATGTTTAAATTTTGATCAGATAAAGAACATTTTGTCCCCCAGTGCTGCTGACAAAGGGAAGGGGTGGAAAAGCTGCAAGCTCGATTTGAACAAGTGCACACCTGCGCAGCTCAAAGTTATCCAAGGTGACAATGCTTGTACAATATGTTGTTAATCCCCTCTCCTCGATGAAGTAAAGTAACTGCTATCTTAAATCTTTGATACATATTTCAGGGATGACTTCTTACTTGCCATCAATACAACTGCTGTCCCTAATTCTTCGTCTAGTGGAATGTTCATAGACTCCTGCTATGCTCACTGTTAAATAGGGAAGCAAATAACATGGTCCAGCTATACTTCTCCGGTAGTGGATAACACGGTAAGAGACTCGATATTCTTCTCTTATAAACCTTGATCGGTTGGTGGTCGTGGCGTTAACTTATGTCGTTGCATGCAGAAAATTGCAAAGGCTGTCAGAGACTGGTATTTCGAGCGGAGCACCGTAAACAAACTTGACTGCCAATATCCTTGTAACCCTACTTGCCCAAAAGTTGATTCTGAATCAGGGTTGGATATATGATTTATTTATTTATATATTTATTAGCATTATTAATTCATGGATATGTATCCCATTGTTCATGTTTCTTGGAACGTCTAATTCTACATCTATCATATTTTAATATGGCAGGATAAAGTGTATGATCTTAGAAACAAAAAAAGTTGCTTAAGCCTTGTATCACTACTACTAGATTCTAGTAGTATTTTTATCCATGAAACGTTATGAAATTGCCAATTCCGGAGTTGGTTAAGATTTCACAAGTACTTTTTTCTTAAAGAATTGCATATATTGCATATATTAATTCTTTAGGGACGAAACTAAAAAGAATTATTGAGGTTTCAAATTTAAAAATTATATGAAGAATTTTTTTAGTGAGAAAATTAAATTTTAAATATTTTTTATAGTCGTTTGAGATTTTAGTATCATATTTATTATATCTTAATCAGTAGGTTAATGTCTAAACTCCTATCAATTTTTTAATAGGAAAAGGTAAATTTTGAATATACGAATAGTCGGGTAATCATTTTGTAACTTTAAATAGTTAACGAACTCAACAAAGCAATGATATAATAGAGGATTATTTTATAAGTTTTAATAGCCGAAACACTTAATAAAACAACACCTTATAATTAAACATCATTTATGTATTTTATAAATTTTATTAGTCAAAATATTTAATAAAGTAACATTTTATAATCAGACATCATTTATTTATTTTACCCGATGAGTAATGATATTTCTCTCAATTCAGTAGAAGAGTTGTAAGCCATGTATCGTAGTTCAATAACTTGTATTTTAAATATTTATGAAGGAAAAAGGTGTCTAGATTATTTTCATTTTTCTTTGGCATGTGAGCGTGAATCTCTGTGTTAATTTTTAATTTAGAAAGCGGGTTTAGACGCGTCCATAGTTGGGTAAACGTGGACGCAAAATAAAACGTCTTAGAGACACAAACGTAACACACAGTTAGGGGTGAGTAAAATTCGACTCGACTAAAAAAATCAATTTTTTTTACTCAATTCGACTTGAGAAAAGTTGATTTGAATGAACTTTGAGTTGTAATTTCATAAACTCGACTCGACTTAAAAAAATTTCAAGTTCAAATCGAGTTGTAAAATACAACTCGAATAACTCAACATTATTGGTAATTAGTGAATTGATTTTTAAATTTGAGTCGAGTATCTCGAATTTGTATTATATATGTATATCACATATGAAAAAAATATGAAAAAGTATATATTATTTTATTTTGTTATAAAAAATCATTTAAATTGAAATAAAAAAATCTCTCTTAGGCATGCTCTTTTTAGGGTTTTTAGAGAAGCACAAAGCAGTTGAAGAAGATGTGTTAGAGATGAAGGTAATATTCATCTGCGTAGGCCTTAGGTTTTGTGTCTCACCGCTTTCCTCTCCTATGATAAATGTTGTATCCCACCGTTTGCCTCTTTCACTATAATTGATAGTGTTCCACCGTGTCTTTTTTCTAATAAAGTGAATTTCATTAGATAACAATTACATCGTGAATTACATCAATTTTAATATAATCATGCTCATCATAATAGAACCAAAACATATTGGGAATCGACAAAGCCCATTGAGCAAGAGAGTGAGCAACCCAGTTGGCCTCTCAGTTGATATAAAACACCTGGAGATGACTATTAGAGGCAAAAATCTCTCGAGCTTCGTTGACGATTCAATTTTGGAAACATCCTCGTTACAATTAGCGAGTCTGTTAACAATGGAGATTGCACCGCCTTCAATGATTACATTGTTACAACCATTTCCAATAGTAAATTTTAGCCCCATAGTGAATGCTTCAACTTCGGTTGATTCTGTAGTAGATGGGGGAGGAAGCTTGCTCTACATCCCACCAACCACTAGACCATTATTGTCTCTAGCAATGATTCCGTTGGTCTCGAAATTGTTGGCTAAACTGCAAGCTCCATTCACATTGATCTTAATGATAGGAGTCAAGGGTCGGTTCCATATTCTAGAACGATGGTTGGTCGTCTGGTTGTGTGTCCATGCATCTTTAACTTCAAAGAATTCCGAACAAAGGTTCCAAGTCGTGAAATAACATCTTTATCCTCTTGTAGCTCTCTATCATGGACATACTTGTTGTGTCTATTCCAGATATTCCACAGTAGTACGATTAATCTTGCCAAACCCATGAGATCAAGTTGAGAGGTAGCCCAATTCAACCACGGTTTGCATGAATCACCCTTGCACTTAATGGTAGAAGATTTGAGGCATGAGATAAGAAAAGTGGTTTTTTTTTCTTGGGTAATATTTAAGGGCGAGCATTAATGTTTCTATCACACCTCCACAAAATCAGCCTCCTTCAGAAAGACATGCATTCATGAGTTTTCTCCTATCGGAACAACATCGTAACAAATCATCCACCAAAATATTTTGGTTTTCAGCAAAATAAGAAGCTTGGTAAGGGTCTTCGAGATTCTTTCATTGTCTCAGGGGATTCATTTCCTAAGAATAAGCCAATTGTATCTTGATTTTGACGAGAAGCATCCGAAACTATGATGGCTCCAAATGACTTTATCTTCTCTGGAAGGAGCAATGAGAGTCCCCACCAACTTGTTCACATCAACAATTGAAAGAACCTTTCTAATCTTACCTTCATCCCATCTAGGCACTCTAGGAAGCATGAATTCTATGCGTTTGAACTGATTATCCTCATTGTTGAAATAAGAGCTCGTCCAACTAATAAGGGAAGAATATCCCCATGAGTCAAGAAACATTCTTGTCTGGCTAGCATATCCAATCCTCCAAAATGTCATTCTTTTAGAGCCTCCTTGGATTTGAAGATGCTTGCCCAAGCGTGACACACCTGATCCCCCAATTTGGCATCAAGGAATTTCAATTAGGGAAATACTTCGCTTTCAATTCTCTCCCTGCAAGAGATTCTAGATCTTTAAAAATCCTTCAAACCTTAGTACCAATAAGGGCTAAGTTAAAAAGCTTGAGATCCCTGAAGCCTAAACCCTTTTCTCTTTTTGATCTACATATTTTATTCGACAAGACCATAGCCCAACCTATTTTGCCATGTTTTCCTGACCACCTTATAACTCCGTAAAAGGTCACATTTTGGGACCTTTTCACTTAAGTTATTGAGTGTCTAATAGCTCATTTTGGACCATGTAGATGCATTTAGAAGGATTTAGTTTCATGTGGTGGAATTTAGTTTGTCGCGGTATTTTATTTTTAAAGCGGTGCTACCTTATGGAAGGGTGCTTGTTTGATGATGTGCAGGTATTGAAAGCAAGGAAAAGAGGAAAGGAAATGCTGTGACATAAGGAGATTGCTGAGCAAAATGAAATTGCCAAGTTTGACTAGCATTTTGATAGCGCTTGAAGTGCGAGAAGATATTTTTAAAGTCAGTTGTCTCTGACTTTTCGAGAGCTCTGTCCGAGGAATCCACCTCGAAGATCTGCCTGGAGGGACCGGCACTATAACCGCCGGTTCTGCTGATGATGCCGTCTAACCCTGCAGATCCTGTCTGTCCTTGGGCGCCTATAACGGGATTATGCCAGTCACTCAGCCAGCTACCCAGGCTGTATCATAGCCTCTTCTGTCCGACTCCTAAATAACTTAACCATGGTTTTAGGGTTTCTTAGAAAGGTCAACACCAAGTTCTAGGATAAGTTTTCCCCTATAAATAGAGGATGAAGCCACATTGTTGAAGACTTTGGTTCCACCCAAAATTGAGCTTAAAAAGTTAGAGAGAGAGAGTCTCATCTTTCTCCATCAATCCTACTCGCCATGGCATTTTTCCTTGACAAGCATGAGGGAGTGGCGTCCTGAGCATCCGAGAAGAGCCAGTTCGCTGGGAGCAGTTCTTGGTGGTCGAGGGAAGCATTGGGCAGTGCACATCGAAGGCTTTCTCTCTTCCCCTTAGTTCTTTGCTTTAATATTTTGTTATTGGGTTGTAAGGAACGGATGAAACTTGCTTTGTGCTTGTTTATTTAGAACCCCACCATGAACTAAACCTAGAAACACATTCATACATCATTCTTCTTATTTCCTCTGGTTTTATAAAAGTTTTTCTTTTCTTTTTCAAAGTTCATCTTTGTTTTATTTTTTTTATTTTCAAAGATGTAAGTATAATTGTCATACTTAGTTAATTTCACCATAGCCAAAGGCTGAAGCAATGACTCAATCCCTATTATCATGATTGAAAAACACTAAAATAACTTCAAGTTATTTCCTCAATTTTCTGGAGGAATAAGATTGGTAATCGACATATCTTTTTAAAATCAAAATTTTTGCAAATCAAAAAGAGCTCGTTGACTCGGAAGTTGTTATGATTTATAGTTAGGAGGAAGAATCGACTGGTAGAAAGTTCAACTTCCTATGAACACATTTAGTGGCGGTCTGCTAAGGGAAATTGAGATCATGCTCGATTCTCATTAAGGTAACATAGTCCGAGTCAGGTTTTTCCAGATCTATAAAACAGCTTGGCGCTAACGAAGATAGTCGTAGTTAGTCTCCGTAAATGATTAATATCCAAAAATAGATTTTGGGTTATCGGTTCACAAGAGATAAAAACAAGTTACAGGGGTTGGGCCTTGTAGACTGTAACCGACGAATAACCGAAGAAAAAATTTATTCCAATGATTAATAACAATTTGAAACAAAAGCTTAAGCTAGATGCTAATTTCACTATAAGTTTCTCTTTATCTCAATTACTTTAGATTATTTAATTAATTGTTTTCTTTTATTTATTTTTTATTTTAAAAAAACTTTGAAACCCTTATTTAATCTTATCCAAAACTCTACCTTATCTCATCATTTTCTAAATCATAAAGTTCACTTCATCAGAAACACCAGAGTCCCTGTGAAACGACCCTGCTTCCATACTCTACTATCTCTTTCTTTATTTATTTATTTTTAAAAAGCCAAAATCATTTTGACAATAAAATGACACCTGTCAAAATTGGTGCCGTTGTCGGGGACTTTGCTAAAATAACTGATAAAGTTGTTTCTTTTTTATTTATGACAAGAAGTAATCCAGGTGATTTTGTAGAATTTGATCCATAAATCGAAGCTCGAACCAGATGAATTCACTCAAAAATGCTTCGAGAAAAAAGAAAAAAAATAATAACATGAACAACTGGAGCATTAAAATCCATAATTAAATTGATAAGGATCATCTTCTTTTGATACAAACAAATAACCGATAACCAAAGATACACTAGGTGCAGAGATCATGCCAGAACCAACGACATATCAAATGATTCGACAGTTAGTTGTGGCGCCTATCGTACAATAACCTCTCTGCATCACTTTTCCTCAAGGAACAACTCTGTTTAGACTAAAAACGAGTTTTATTCATCTTCTTCCTTTATTCCATGGGCTTTCTAGTGAAAGTCCACACAAACATCTCATAAAGTTTCATATGGTATGTTCAAGCATGAAACCTCATAGAGTATCTGAAGACCAAATAAAACTATGAGCTTTCCTTTTTTTCTTTATATGGTTTAGCCAAAGAATGGTTATTTTATTTACCTCCCAATTCTATAAAAACTTGGGCTGATTTAACTCGAATTTTACTTGATAGGTTTTTCCCAGTAGCAAAAACAAGTGTATTAAGGAGAATCATTTCGGTAATAAGACAAAAGGATGGTGAATCACTTTACAATTACTAGAAGCGATTTAATAAGCTTTGTGCAAGTTGTCTACAACACAGATTATCCGAGCAAACACTCCTCCAGTATTTCTATGAAGGGTAACTTCCAATGGAGATGAAAATTATAGACGCTGCTAGTAGAGGAACTCTTGTGAAAAAAACATCACAGCTGCAACAAGGGAATTAATTTCGACAATGATTGCCAACTTTTAGCAGTTTGGCACTTCAAGTGTAACCAGTCAAGGGTTCACAAGATAAGTAATATTTCCTTAGAAAACAAAATTGATAAATTAACTAATATAGTTAATTATTTGGTTACAGGAAAAATTGGATCAGCAAAATTATGCGGAATATGAACAATGCCAGATCATCCGACAAACTGATGTACAATGCTACAAGAGGAAGTTGGCATAGAAGAAAATGTTGTAGAGAACTTTATGGGACCTCCTCGGAGACCCTATAAACGATATTCCAATACTTATAATCTAGGATGGAGAGACCATCCAAATCTGAGTTATGGGTAAAACACAAGGCAGAATCAAGCCTATCAGCAAATGCCCCAACAAATGTTTCAACCACAAAAATCCTCTCTGGAATCCATTGTTGAACATTTGTCCTTGTCCCAAGAAAATTTCGAAATCAAACTGAGGTCCACCTACAAGAATTGGATAAAAAAATGAGCTAATTGGCTCAAACCGTGAGATTAGAATCACAAAAGAAGTTACCTTCTCAAACAGAGTCAAATCCAAGAGAAAATATTAGCGCCAACACCCTCCGAAGCTATACAATTATTGAACAACCATTCCCAGAGGATGTTGGCCCAAATCCAAAAAGGAATGAATAAAATTTAACACTCCAAATAGAAGAAGAAGCAGTTGGCGCATAACCTCCTAAGAAAAAGGCGATTGATGTAAATCTCCAGAGAAAGAAGAAAGAAGTTTCAAAGCCTAATCCGACACCATCTCCCTATGAAACTTCGACACCTTTTCCTTCTATGTTAGTAAAAAGAGAGAAACAAGATGAAGAGAAAGAAATTCTAGAGGTGTTCCGAACGGTTGAAATCAACATACCCTTCCTTGACGTAATCCGAAAAATACCAAGGTATGCTAGATTTCTTAAAGACCTTTGTACTAAAAAAAGAAAACATACTGGAATACAAAAGATGAATTTGGGAGAGCATGATTCAGCTGTTTTCCAACAAAACCTTCCACCAAAGTTAAAAGATCAATGTATGTTTGTAATACCTTGCAAAATTGGTAAAGTTGGAATTAAACGTGCAATGTGTGATTTAAGAGATTCTATTAATATTATGCATTTATTTGTGTACAACTTACTTTCTAATAAGCCTTTGAAGGATACAAGAGTAACAATATAGCTGGTTGATCGATCAATAATATATCCCCAAGGACTCTTAGAATATGTCTTGGTTAAGGTAAATAAGCTTATATTTTCAGCAGATTTCTATGTCATTGACATGGAAAACAACCAAACGAAAACTTGATCCGAGATACTTTTGGGTCGTCCCTTCCTTAGCATAATAAATACAAAAATCAATGAAAGAAGTGAGACTTTAACCATGTAGTTTGATGGTGAGATCATTAAATTTGATGTGTATAAGAAAATAAAACACCTAGACAAAGTGGCAAGCATAAATTATGTTGATATTATTGATCTTTTGGCAAACGAGTTTGTAGAAACTAATATATCTTTTTATCTATACAGGGAGTTAGAAGACTACAATGAGGAAATTAGGGAGTTGGAAAATTTATTTTCTGTTAATTCTGATTTACATTTGATTCTTTCTAAGTCTAAAGTTCAGCTTCTGTTTTGCAAGCACCTGAGATAGAATTGAAACAAATGCTGAAACACTTAAAGAATTCCTTTTTAGGAGAAAATGCTACTTCACCGGTTATTATTTTGGATAAGCTTTCAAAACTAAAAAAAGATCCGAAAAAAGCCTATAAGAAAGCCAAAATCTACAAGAAAAAATAAAAAAGTATACGATTGTAGAATTTCTCATAAGGAAGTTCTTAGTTGGAAAAAACGTATGAAATGGAGGACGTATTTCTCTCGAAACCTATAGTCTAAAACAGGTCATCGAGCTAATGCCGTTAAACAAAAGCACTTGATAGGAGGCAACCCATTTCATTTTATTTTTGTTTTATTCTTTTAGCATACTTTACTTCATTTTAATTTATTTCATTCCATTTTAGCCTATTTCATTTTATCAGATGCTTTATTTTATTTTATTTTTCTCTGATCATATTCGAATTTCGATCGATATATAACCAAGGAGAAGTGTTTCAAATATGGAGATAAGAGTCGGTGTAGGTTAGCAAAATGCCAACCCCATAGGCGCACCATATATTCCCTAAATCACATTTTCCCTCTTCTATCAAAACTTCTAAGTGAATAGGGCTTGAATATTTTGGTGGGACCCACCTTATCTATTCACCTATCATTATCTACACCTTTTATAATTTTAAACCATTCCCAATACCCTTTTTCCGTTTATATCTTTTATATTTTTTCCCTTTTATCCCTATTGTTTTTATTATACCTTTTTAATTTGACTCAATGTCAAACTCTCTCTTTTTATTTTGTTTATCCACGTGACCTAGCCTCCCCATTAAACAAAAAATCCATATCCTCTTTTTCATTCTTTCTTTTGCCCCATCTGCACGGTACAACCAACATTCTTCTTCTTCTTCTTTTACTTTCACCGATCGACCTCCACACCAATTGCACTACCTCCGCAGACTCGTTGCGCCACCGTGTCCACTCCAGCCTACTTGTTTTTTCTTTAATATGAGATGGTGAGAAAGCATAACTAAGCTAACCAAGGTGCTCCTATACCGCACAACCTTGGATGACGCAGTCGCTATGCCGCTCCGACCTTCATGACCATCCCAAGCGATTCCGCTCACTGCCCGCTCCACCTCCTCCTCCTCCTTATGGTGGACGACAATAGTAAGGCCCTCCACTAAGAATTCCAACGTCTACATATGAACCTGTCATCGCTCCTTCATCACTGGCCATTCTGCCTCCTCTCATCATCATACTATCGGTCCGAGCAATCCACGACCGTCGAGACCTTCATCATCAGCCACCTCGATGTTCTACTCTATGCCTTCAGGTTCCACTTCCCAGTCGATGCCTGATATCACGCCACCATAGTCTATTGTCCCTGAGCAGCCCGAGGTAAACTCTACACCTTTATAAGTTCTATCTTTACTGTTTTTGGTTTTACAGAGGACTTTGAACAAGGTTTTCCCATTCCAACGGGTACTGCCACTGCTTTCTCTTCTCATCAGCATGATGCGCCACCACCTTCTCCTTCATTTGCTGCAAGCTTTGCTGCCGATTCTGGTGAGTATTCAACTCACGGGGGTGATGCTGATAATGACGGTTCTTTTGAAAAACATAGTTGGGGCCGAACTTATTTGGTCCCAATTAAAGAAGTGCTCCAGGGATATCATTAATTTGATGATGATGAATCTTGGAGGTTCGAAAACATCCGTCATCGTTGGTTTCAATTTTGTAAATATATTACCTCTCGTACTCTTGATACTTTACATTTACGATATTATGTCTCTAATTATTTTGTTGCCATTAGTTCGGAATTGTATCCTGAAATTAGGTGTAGCACGTATTATGAATTAGTGTTCAAATTTTATGCTATGTTTACATCTTTACATCATCGAGTCGTTTCTATCAAATCTCCTGATGTTATATCCTTTGATTACTTGGCCAATATTTTAGAATGTCTGTGAATGATTTTGCTTTTTCTATTGAGTTCATAACGGATGTCACAGAACATGGATATCTAACTGCCTTACTTGAGATGCCTCAGGACTTCGACACTGACATAGCTTATGAGGCACTCACAGGATCGGCGGGAGTTCAGTACAATGCACACACTACTAAAGCATGGCACATTCATGATTCCGCTCTCTGCTATATCCACCGGTTCTTAGCATACAATTATTCCAGAATTAATGATACTACGTCCGCACTAAGTAAGGTTGAATTGTTCATTTTATGGTGTATACAAACCGGTAATTAGGTAAATTTGGGATTTTGGTTCGCCCGTGCCTTTGAGCGGGTTGTGCGCTCTGATCACCCTTTTATTCTCGGACCTTATATTACTCACCCTACATCTCATTTGTTTCCATTGGCGTTTGACACTGCCCAATTTACCTATGTTTTTGCAATGGATGCTTTGGATGCTAAGTGTTTAGAGACAATGGGCCTCCTTGTCGGCACCCCCAACATTCCTCACATGGTTCCTCCTGGTACTATCACGCCTCCTAATCAGTGAGTTTTTCTCCAGAGGACTACTCCGCAACCACTATCGGTCGAACATCCGCACGGTGAAATCCATGAAGTTCATGGATGCCTCGATTCCATTGAGGTTAACTTAGCTGAGATCATGTCCTATCTTCCTTCACGTTCGCCTTGCATCGCCATTAAATTAGAAGAGTAATTATGTTATCTCTCTTGTGCTTTTATATTCATATTGGGACAATATGGTCTATATGAGGGGGTAGAATTTGCTATCAAATTCTTTGCTTGCTTATTTGATTGTTTGGAATTGAGTACTTCTGGTATTGATGTGTTGGAACATTTAGTTGTTATTCTTGAAATTTACATGATATTTCATGCATTTGTTGATGGAGATGAACTTGACTCGGTACATAGAAGCCTTTTCTTATGAGATTCGAGCCTAACGAGCATACATTTTCTTTGTTTCTCATTGTTTAACTTGAGTGTACTGGACTAGTTATAATATTCTAGAACTTGTAATCACAATGCATATCGAGACTAGATGTTGGGCATAATGTTTTAATGTGATAGGGGCACTTAGGATTAAACTCAATTTTGCCCAAAAAGTCTTCCCATTTATATATACACTAGTGAACCATAATTGAGCATTTTTCCCTTTCTTTAATTTTCAACTCACCAAATTAAAACCGAAGCCTTTCTTTATTTTTCCCTCTCTTTTCACACCATTGCCGAGACTTGAGATCTTGTATCATTCTTATCCCACGAAAAAAAAAGAAATAATAAAATAATAAAAATGTATTTTTTACTATTTCAAACAATAGAAAAAGAAGAAGAAAAAAGACACTTTATTTGAAAAGAAAAGAAAAAGAAGGAAAATTGATTGTTTCAATTGCCTTTTATTGAGTTAATCGATCGACGAAATAGCCAAGAGGGGGGTGAATTGGCAATAAAAATTTTGGTGGAAGCTTTTGTAGAAAATAGAAAAATAATTACAAAGCGATTTAGAGTGGTTTGACTTTCTCAACCAAAGTCTACGTCCACTACCTTAGCTATCCACACAAAGGATTTTCCACAAATTCACTAATTTATCTTTCTTTTGAGGACAAATAGTAACCTTACAAATCCATCAAGAATTATACCCCAAGGAGATCTATATGGATCAAGTGTAATACTCTACTAGTTGATACATCATTAATGGACTTAAAAGAAGCTCTTTGATGTTTTCCTTTAGCACAAGCATCACATATTTTATCTTTATCAACTTTTAGCTTTGGCAACCCTCTTACTAAATCTCCTTGAATTAGTCTTTGTAAAACACTCATGCTAGTATGTCCTAGTCTCCTATGCCATAACCAACTATCATGCTTATCCTTAAAAACTAGGCATAAATTAGTCATATTAATAGAATCTAAGTGCACCATGTAAATGCTCCCTATTTTATGACCAACAAGCATAATCCGATTAGATGCAATGTCAATGACTTTACAACCATTTGTTTCAAATAAGACATTGTATCCTTTATGGAAAATTTGACTAATACTCAATAGATTATGCTTTAACCCATTCACATATAAAACATCTTTAATTTGTATGGAAGAGGTATTACCTATAGTACCTATACCTTCAATGTGACCTTTTGAATTATCACCAAAAGTCACCTCTCCTTTATTTTTATAGTTAAGCTCTATAAACCAGCTCTTTTCTCCGATCATGTGTCTTGAGCATCCACTAAATAGGTACAGTGAGTTTGAATTTGTTTACTGTGCCTTGTAGCAATGCTCCTTTTCCTACAAACATAGATTAATTTTTTATTGGTACCCAATTTCTTTTGGGTCCATATTCATTAGTTTCTAAAATTTTAGTCCCCTTGGGTATCCATTTGTGTAGGATATCCTTATCTTTAGTAGTAATGAGTTCTTTTAGAACCCATATACTTTCAACAATTTTTCCATTAGAGGTTATTTGGGGACCTCTATGATTGTAGTTTTTAAAACTTTTTCTATGAAAGTTGATTTTTGAACTTTCTCCATTTTCAAAAGGTTTTGTTCCGACTTTATTAAAAGAAGTTTTAAGATTGTCAATTTTTTTTATGATCATATTGACCTTTAAAAGTAAATTATCCAAATCAGAATTTTTCTTTTGAAACTCATCTAGTTTGATTTTACTTTCAAGATCATTGTTGGTCTTGGGTATGAGATTATTTCCGTTTTTCAATTTTTAAATATCTTTTTTTTATTTTAAAAATAATTTCTCATAATCTGAAGTTAACCCAATATATTCCTATAATAGCTCATCAAAAGAATAATCTTTGAAATTAAATGAGCTAGAGGTTACCTGATAGCTTTCCCCGATGGCCATCAAGCACAAGTTTGCTACTTCTTGTTCCTATTCATCGGATCCTTCATCAGCACTCCATGTGGCCATGTGAGCCTTCTTCTTCTTCAGTTGTGGGTAATCGTATTTGACATGACCTGAATTTTTGCACTCGTAGCAAATAATGGGGTCTTTCTCCTTCGGTTCGATTTTAAAGCCTTCATTTCGTTTGAATTTTCTTCCTTGGTTGGGCTTCATCAATTTTCTGAACCGTTTGGTAAATAATGTCATTTCCTCGTCATCGTCATCTTCATTTGACTCACTCTAATCTTTCATGGATTTGAGAGCAATTCTAGAATTTTTTTCTTCTCTGTCTCCTTCTTTGGTTCATCTCTTTTCTCGAGGTCTACCTCATCTCGAGGTCAAGGATTTTAAGTTTTTAGCCTCGATGATCGTCGTCTTCTTTGATTGCCAAGATTTTGGAAGGGAGTAAACTAACTTCCTTACAAGCTTTTCATTTGGAATGATCTCTCCATATGATTTGAGACCATTGACAATCGTGCAAAATCTATCCGTCATAGCTTTGATGTCTTCATCCTGTTTCATCCTGAATTTTTCATAACTATGAGTTAGAAGACTAATTTTAGATTTTTTTACCTCGTTTGTGCCTTCATGAGTGACTTGTAGTTTATCCCATATCTCCTTGGCGGTTGTACAAGATGAAACTCTCCTGTATTCATTTGGTCCAAGAGCACAAAAAATAATATGGATAGCCTTTGAGTTGAGTTGTAACATTCTTGTCTCTGCTTCACTCCATAATCTTGAATGAGTGGAAGGAATGAAGTATCCATCTTCTATGATATTCCATGCTCCCATATCACTTGATTGAATGAAATATCTCATTCTATTATTCCAATAAGCATAATTAGCTCCATTAAAGAAAGGAGGCTTGTTGACGGGCATAGAATCAAGATCGAAGTTGGAGTTTGAAGTAGAGGCATTGATGACTTGAATATCGATATAACTCTTCCGGAATCGACTCAAGAGGTGATTAAATCTTCAAATGAGTGAGGCTCTGATACCAATTGTTGAGTTAATCGATTAACAAAATAGCCAAGAGGGGGTGAATTGGCAATAAAAATTTTGGTAGAAGCTTTTTCAGAAAATAGAAAATAATTGCACAGCGATTTAGAGTGGTTTGACTTTCTCAACCAAAGTCTACGTCCACTACCTTAGCTATCCACACTAAGGATTTTCTACAAATTCACTAATTTGTCTTTCTTTTGAGGACAAAGAGTAACCTTACAAACCCCTCAAGAATTATACCCCAAATTCTTGAGAACACTCTCTCCCAAAGAGAACAATACAAATTTCACAAACTTATAGAAAAACCTCACAAGGCAATGTGTTTGCACAATTCTAGAACAAGAAAATAATACTCAAACATGATTACAAATGAGCACAATATGTGTTCTTGAAAGCAAAATGAATATTGAAGGATAATTGTCTTGAAATGCACAAATTTTATGTTTAATGCTTTCTCTCTTGTTTATCAATGAATTCTTATTGATCAATGATTTCAGAACTTGTTTAAATACACCTTGGATTGATTCTAGCCGTTATGAATCATTTGGGTGATTTTAGAGCCGTTGTAGTGTGAAAACTATCTTGTTAAACGGCTAGGGGTATCGGTACCCATGGGGCAATCTGTTATTCTCGGAGCCAAAACTTGCAAAGGGGTATCGGTACCCTCTGGGCAATTTGTTTTTCTCGAAGTCCACATCAAAATGTTTTCAACACCTTTCATCTATTCTTTTTCCTTGTTTCATTTTTTATTGAGCATCATGTTAATTCGTGGATTGTTCATAATTATTTTGATATCTTGTTTTGGCATTTTTAAAAAACTTTCTTTTTTGTCTTTTTCCTACCCATACCTTGCCACATTACAACCCAGATTAAAGACCCCTTGACTATTGCATTATGTTCACCTTTAGTAGTGGAGACTTGATTGGATTCCAAACCTATGGTAATATCTTGATTAGTTCCGATTTGAGCGATTTTAATTTACCCTAAACACTTTGAGTGGATATATGTGAATCTCTATGAGGTGTTAAGTTTTGTTTTATTGATGTTGGTAAATAATTGGGATATCTTGCTTGCTTAAAATTCTCCTTATTTGTGTCTTTGTTTGATTGTATATTGAATTCGGCAATTGTCATGGACTTAGATCGATTGAAGGTTTGAGGAATAAATTGAAATTAAAGATGGCAACTTGTGATTTTGATGTGTTAATTGAGGAATGCTTGAGGAAAAGCATTGAATAAGTGAGGGGGAATTTGATAGGTGCTTTATTTAGTTATTATTTCAACTTTAAATTGATTCTTAATTGTTAGTTTTTGTGGTTGATTTGTTCGTTTGGATTCATTTCTGTACAGGACACTAGATTTTGGAAATTTCACTAAAATGACAGAATTATTTACTTTTTTTATTTTTGGAATCAAGGCTGGATTAGTGGGCATGACTCCAGGAATGACGCATCTAACGAGGCGATGAGTCAACACCTTCTTGAAGGTCCAATCAGCGCTTTTAGAATGACGAATGGATCAACCGCATATTTCTGCAATTCGAATTTGTGTTAAACTCATATTTTTAGGATAGTAGTTTAAATATTATATTTTATCTTATCTTTATTTTTAGTATTTTAATTTAAATAGTTTAAGTATTTTCATTAGGAATTATCTCTTTATTTTATGAATTATATTTTCCTTATTTTTAGGATTTTTAAGGCTATAAATACCCTCTCAGGGTAAGCTTAGAAATACATTCAGAAATCATTCTTCTTCTTTTATCTGGTTTTATAAAAAAATTTCTTTTCTTTTTCAAAATTCTCCTTTGTTTTATTTTTATTTTTATTTTCAAATATGCTAAGTATGATTGTCATACTTAGCTAATTTCTCCATAGCCAAAGCCTGAAGCAATGACTCAATCCCTATTATGAGGATTGAAAATAACTAAAATAAATTCAAATTATTTTCTCAATTTTCTAGAGGAAAAAGATTGGTAATCGACCTATCTTTTTAAAATCAAAACGTTTTTAAATCAAAAGGAGCTCGTTGATTCGGTAGTTGTTCTGATTTATAGTTGGGAGGAAGAATCGGGGAGTAGCAAATTTGATTTCTTGTGAAAACACTTAGCGGTGGTCTGTTAAAGGAAATTGAGATCGGGCTCGATTCTCGTTAAGGTAACACAGTCCGAGTCAGGTTTTTCCAGATCTATAAAACAGTTTGGCGCTAATGACGATAGTCATAGTTAGTCTCTGTAAAGGATTGATATCCAAAAATAGATTTTTGGGTTATCGATTTACAAGAGAGAAAAACAAGTTACAAGGCTTGAGCCCTGAAGATTGTAACCGGTGAATAATCGAAGCTAAAATTTATTATGAGGATCAATAGTAGTTTGAGGAAAAAGCTGAAGCCAAAGGCTAATTTCACTGTAAGTTTCTCTTTATCTCAATAACTTTAGATTATTTAATTAATTATTTTCTTTTATTCAATTCTTATTTTTATTTTAAAAACAACTTTTAAACCCCCATTTAATCCTATCCAAAACTCTACCTTATCTCATCCATTTTTAAATTAGAAAATTTACTTCATCAGAAACACCAGAGTCCTTGTAGACCGACCCTGCTTCCCTACTCTACTATCTCTTTTTTTATTTATTTATTTTTAAGAAGAAGAAATTATTTTGATAGTAAAACGACACTTTTCACTACAATTTTGTAAAATGTTTTGTAACAGTTATTTATGGTTAATTATGATACCATTCAGCATGTTTGAAAAGAAAAATGAACAAGTTTTGAAAAGCAAGGGTTGCATCAATAGCCCAATATGACACATTAGGCCAAATTGGGTTTAGGGTGCTACAATTAAAATCTCCCCCATCACCCATGAGATATGGGAAGTGATACATGCATCACAAGGCTCACATCAAAGGAAGAAGTAATAACTCTTCCAAATGATCCACTCGTCCAAGCATTGGAAAAAAAGATCGGAACAGAAGCAGACTTACAACGACTTTTTGAATGGGATACTGATCTTATTTAGTCAATATGTCTTCTTTATATACAACCTTCTGTCTCTTATCTTTCCAACGGTTCTTGAATCGCATCAATCCGATATCGGGAACTCAAGATATGGCTATTTTACTGAAGACGGTGCATGCAGAAAATCCTAAACGGGATTTTGTAAATATTACGAATTTTCAATATTTTTATTGATTATTTGTAATATAACTTAATATAGGATAATGCATTATCTTTTAGGATTAGATTTATTATTTTATTAAGAATTAAGTTTGGGTTAAAAATATTATCTTTAGTTATTATTATTTTATTAGGAATTAGAGTTAAGATATGTTTAATTTATTATTATTTATTCATTAGTTATTTAGGACCTTTAGAATCATCCCCTATATAAAGGAGGCTTCATTAAACTTTGTAATTCAAGATTTCTTTGATTAATAATACAACGAGAGTTTGTTTTTGCAAGTGCTGATTGCCTTGTGCCTTCGAAGCTTCTTCTCCTAGAGTTCTTTCAAGTTCTTGTGAGGGAGATTAATCTTCACACTCCAATTTGCCTTTTCATTGTGACTAGGAGGGTTGGTTAGAGCCATATTATCGTGTTTTCCTTTTCATTGCGACTAGGAGGGCTCGATAGGACACTTATCCATCTATTTTCAACAAATCCATCCTTACCATCATCATCTTTATTGTTCACCTTCATAAGGGAGATCTTTTGATTTCTTGGTTATCATACTCTATTTTCAATTTCTTTATCCTTTATTTATCTTGTTCTAATCTTGTTTCTTACATTGTTTCCAGCACTTAAAAGAAACTCTAAAGGACCCTAGTTATTACCACCACCTTCCCCTATTCATCCCCCTTTGTTCTTCATCGAGTCTAGAGCTTTCTAGGTTTGATTCTTCAACAAGAGCAACGTTCATTAACCCATCACCGCTTCTCTATCAGGAAGTGTCGACAAGGCTGTTTAATAAGATCACAATTGTCTTTTTTCCTTCCCCTAACACAACTTCCATAGAATCCAGTGAAGAAAAAGTGGAAAAAATTCCAAAAAACCTCAACATCAATATGTGCATTCGAGTCACCAAAAATGGACACTTTTATATCATCATTCCAAAATAACAAAAGAACAGTACAAGAATCACTGTTTTTGACTATGAAACAACTATGCATACCTAGCCTAATCCTAACACGCTATGTTTTATGCTTACAAAGTCTTAATTCAGAAATAAAAACAAGTTTTGGGTCCTTTGCAGAGACAAGTCTCCTAAGTTTACGAACCATCGACGGGCTCCAAAGCCCTCGACAGTTTCAACATAGGATACTCATGGTGATCGGCGTTACAACTTCACAGCTTCTGCCATTGGCACAATGTTATCACCCCTCTCACTAGGAGCATCATAAGAGTCTTTCTTCTCGAAATTCTCAACTTTTGAGTTCATGCTTGTACTGATTGTACTAGACAAGGACAAAAGATTTCTTTGAAGGTTGGGTCTTATCACGAGAATTTCTTTAAAAGACCTAAAAAATAATGAAACAACCTTGATTCTCTAACCTTTGTCCAAAGAGAAAAGAAAATGGGCTTGTGAATCTTTTGGAGGTGACCTTTCAAGTAATCCAAATCAAATGACATACCTTAACCATAACTTGGGCTCTCCAATCCTTGTTTTTTCAGTTGGATATTAGAAAGGATTCCCATATACCACCTCGTGCACAACTCGATGTTGTTGATTTGACTTTTCCTTACTCCTATGGAAATCCAATAAATCAAATGATTCTTGAGTATTACTAGAAATGACATAACCGAGCAACTTTCTATTTCCCTTGGTAGGCGTGTGGATTGGCTATTTTTAGTAAAGTTTATCTCATATATTGAGCCAATATGATGCCTTTTTGTATACCATCATTGACTCCTTAGGGATCGTGTTATATATTTTATTCCCACACTGGCCTCAAGTCCATTTTGGGAAATTACATAGCTTGGGCTACATGTAATACCCCAAATTTTAGGTCAGTGATTAAATTGAAAATAATTAAAATTTGAAGATTTAATTGAATAAATGCTAAAAGATGAGAAAATGATTTGGAATAGTGTTTTGGACTAAATTGTATAGAAAGATGAATAAAGAGGGTATTTTGGTCTTTTAATAGGGAATTAAAATTTAATATATCCATATTAGGGATTTAAAAAGGGGGAAAATGAAAGTTTGTCATATCTCTCTCTTTTCTCTTCTTGCCCGTGCAAAAGCTCTCCCCCATAGTAAAGGTGAGATTTTAATTCGGTGGTTTATCCTTGTATTTTTGGTTAGTTATTGAAGTCTTGAGCATAATAGAGGCTTAAGTAAGGATTAGATGATATTAGAACTATGAGATAGGGAAATAATGGATATTATAGAAAATGGGTTTTGAAATGATATGTTAAGATATGAGTGTTTATTGATGTTTGCTAGTAGTTTGACTTGTCAAAGAGGTAAATAAGAGATTAGAAGCAATGGATGAGTTTAAAAAAAAGTTCGAAAATATGGTGTGATTCGTAGAATCAAATGATATTGAAGGATGCTAGATGTTTTAAGTAACTAAATGAGGGAAAGTTAGTACGTATAAGTAGTGAAGAGTTTAGTAGCATTATGGGAGGTAGTCCTAACGAAAATTGACCTCATTTTTATAATAATCTGGGTAAAAACTGGAAAATATGGGCAAGGGTATCGGTACTGATAGAACAGTACAGATACTATAAGGTTAAAGAGTACAATAATATTTGGGTATGGTATATGTTTTAATGGATGCTTAAGTAGATAGGAACCAAACTCCGGAGACTAACAAAACTAAGGGTAAAGGCACAATACTGGATTAATTAGCCTAACGTTTTGGATACATGGCAAGGAAAGTCAGGTGAGTACATTTATTGTATGCGATTTATTTAAAGGCAATATGCAATAAGTATAATGAGAATGTTTATATTTTGAAGTATGTTTTACAATAGTTACTAAGTTTTATTTAATGTATGGAAAGAATATTATGAATGAGTTTTAGAGTATGAAACGCTCTAGAACGAATGAATAAAAGAATAATGCATATGGGTGCATTATTGGCATGAAAGGACGCCATGGCTAAAATCCATATGGGTGCATTCTCGGCATAAAAGAATAATGCATATGGGTGCATTATTGGCATGAAAGGATGACATAGCTGAAATGCATATGGGTGCATTCTCGGCATTAAAGAATAATGCATATGGGTGCATTATTGGCATGAAAGGATGCCATAGCTGAAATGCATATGGGTACATTCTTGGCATAAAAGAATAATGCATATGGGTGCATTATTTCCATGAAAGGATGCCATAGCTGAAATGCATATGAGTGCATTCTTGGAATAAAAGAATAATGCATATGGGTGCATTATTGGCATAAAAGGATGCCATAACTAAAAATGCATGAACGGATGCATTAAGGCATGAAAGGATGCCATGAGAGAAAATTAATTAATAATTATTAAGGAAAAATGAAAAGAAATGTATGTTGGAAATACAAAGAATTTTTATAATAAGAATTATGAAAGAAGTTTAGTTTCAGTAATAGGGACTTATCTAATCCTTATGGATGATACAAATTAGTTCAAAAACTAAGAAATTCCTAATAAGTTTATGAATTTTCATATTAGTAGCGGGTATGCAATTCACCTAAATTATAGTAAGGGTTAAGAAATAACTTTATTAACACTACCAATGTAAAATATAGAGTTTATAATGAGTTGAAAGAGTTCATTGATATTATGAATAATTATTATAGTAGAAACTGTTTCAAGATACAAGATTAAAGGCCTAACTGTGCATTTGACAGAAAGGTGTCATTTATGCCAGTTAGATGAAAGGCTAAGTGCCTTAGAGGCATAATTGTGCATTTGATAGAAAGGTGTCATTTATGTTAGTTAGATGAAAGGCAAAGTTCCTTTGAGGCCTAACTGAGTAATTGGCAGAAAGGTGTCAATTATGCCAGTTAGATGAACAGTTAAACACTGTTGAGTAAAAGATGAGAGGTCAAACACTGTTGAGTAAAAGATGAAAGGACAAACACTGTTGAGTAAAAGATGAACGGTTAAACACTGTCGAGTAAAAAATAATGGTCTAGTTGTGTATTTGACAGAAAAGTGTCAAATACGCAAATTAGGTGAAAAGTTAAATATCTTTGGGTAAAAGAATAAAGGAATTATCATGTACTGTGATATGAATAATATATAAATGATATGAAGGGATGATATATATTAATATATATAATGTAGCACAATGCATAACTAGTATGAATGGATGTTATAAAAGAAAACATAAACATAACATAATGGGCATGAAAGGATACCTGAAGGAAAATACAAAACAGTGTACTAACAGCTTTTAAGGTGCCGCAATAATGATTATAAAAGATACATGATCAATTAGCATCTTGGAGCAATATATGTATAGTACATTCATATTTAATGTACACAGGGCAAATAAAGAATAAAGGGGAAAATATATAGAAGGATAAGTAAGATGGACATATTAGGAATAATTTTCTATGAGGGTATGAAAGAATTATGGTTTAATTGAGAATGGCTTAAATGGTCCTTATGAATAATGAAATTAAATTCTTCATTCTGTATTCATAAGACACTGTAGTATAATAATAATATCCTTACAGTATTATGTCTCACTAAGTAAATACTTAACATGTGTTTATTTCACGCGTAGGTAAAGGCAAATATTAGTTGCGTAAGGAGTGTAGCAGTAGCAACAGTTTTCATCAATTAAAGATTGACTCATCAGTAATATTATGACAATCTTATTCATTTTGAAAACTTAGTTGGGATGTAATTAAGCTATAGTAAATATTTTTTAATATTCTTAAGTGATAGTTTTATTATGTTTCTTCTATAAATATGATATTTGTAGTTGATCAAATTGATACAAACTTTTTTAGGGGTTTTCACATAACAAAAGTTTTATAAAGTGATGTGGCCTCCGTATCTTGTGTACGGAAAGGTATACGGGATATTGGTGTTACATTTACTAGTATCAGAGCTACAGGTTTAGTTGATTCTCGGCTAAAACCGAGATTAATTGATTTGATAAAAAGGATTATGTGTCATTAAGATTGTCAAAGTTACTAATAGGGTGTCAATTAGAGTGTGATTAATGTTACTCCTTATTTGCTTGAGTGCAATTTTGATGTGTGTCCTAATAGATGTCGGGAACTAATGTTAAAAGTAAGAAGGTTGATAATATTGGAAAAAAGGTTCAAGATCTCAATAGACCATAAGAGAATCTGAAATGACTTCAGTATCATGTTTTAGAACGGCTGCTAGGGATTTTCCTCCAGTGGAAGGAATGCCCCAGCGTTTAACAACGTTTCTGACTTTGAGGAATACTCAAGTGAAGTAATAAAGTGTTTAAAGTATGGTTAAATGGAATAAGCATAAATGAATAAGCGGTAAGTACATTGACCGCTAAAGGCTTATAGAAAGAGGAGTTGTTCGTGGATCAACTGATTATGAGTTGTTTAAGAATATATGTTAAGTTTTATGATTCTAATAGAGCTTTTTTAGAAATAATTTTGTGAAAAATGGATTTACTACCCATTTCATGCTTCAATGGATTATTATTTAAATTTGAGATTAATTCTCGAGAACCTGGAAAAGTGTCAAGTTCGTAATGAAGGGAAAAAGAGTAAATTGGTTACTAATGTAAATTTAGCATTAACTACTATGAGGTTATTGCTACAAAGTTGTCAAGTCTTCTTATTAAAGTATGTGGATAAGTAGACTTTCATATATGAGATAGAAAATGTTTTAACTGCATGAGAATGTTTTAAATGAATCCCTAAAAGTTATAAGTATTACCTTAAAAAAGAAATGAAAGAATTTAAAAATAAAAGTACTCTATTCAACTTAATCTTGAGTGAGATGATAGTGGTAAACCCTAAGGAGGGGGTCATGGTGCAAGAGTGAGTTGGGCATGTAGTAAATAATTAATAAAGATTTCAGGGGCTAAGTTCCTTGTGAATCCGATGAAATTGTAATATGATGAATTAATATCGTATTGGGTATATGTTGTTTGTCTCTAGAGACGATTAGGTTGTAAATATATATATATATCTTTTTTGGGTAATGTGATAGATACTAAATTGATTAAAGAAAAATTGTCTGATAATTTCACAAAAGTTGGGAAATTATAGATGTCTTTTCAGATATAATTATGGGGTTATCTCCAGAATGAGTGGTGGACTTCAAAGTTGATGGTTATGAAAGTATTGAACATGTTTCTTTGATTTCGTGTCCCATGACTTAAATGCGTTAAGAGAATTAGAGGTTCAATTATAAGAATTGATTGATCAAAGTTTATCCGTCTAGGTATTTCATCACGACAAGTAATTGATTTGTTAGCAAAATGAAAGATAAATATATATTGTTATGCCTAGATTTTTTTCGGTTAAATAAGATTCTTAGAGAGAAGAATTTATATGCCAAACTATCTAACTATTAAATTCTGGTTAACAGAGATGGCTTTCATTGACCAGGTTGTTTCAGTATAAGGTATAAGAGTAGATTCTAACAGAAATTCATGTTGTAGTAAATTAGAAACTTCCAAAGAATGATCTTGAAGTTTTGAATTATTTGGGGCTTGTTGGTTACTATCGAAGGTAAGTGAAGAACTTTTCAACATTAGATTTGCTACTAACTAAGTTTTTAATGAAAGATATGTCTTTTGTAGAGCGGAGAAGGGTCAAGAGAGTCATGAAAGGCTTAAGAGAATTTTAAATAGAGATGCTGAAACGATTTTTTCCTTAAAGAGTAGATGAGATTTTGAAAACAACACTGTTTTTTAATTATTCTCTTTGTGATTTATTTTTAATTAAAAACAATGTAATTTTAGAAAACCTCTCGTTTCGAAAATTCTGAAATTCCTTTACGATATAAAAATATACGGTTCGAAGAGTAACCACCAATCTTTGATTAGGGTGTGATTGGGCACCCAAAAAGTTTTTGTTATTTTAAATAAAAAATAATTTTAATAAAAACAACAAACAACAAAGGGAGGTCTGCGTTACCAGAAAATGAGTTCGGGAGTCAAGTACGCTTGGGGAAGGATTAGCACCCCCACAACGCCCTAAATCGGTACCTAGTCGATTAATTAATGTCTTTGCAATGAAATTTTTAAATTCGAATTTAACTTGGTTTATGATCCCTTAAAACAAAAAAATATGAATTTATAATATTTAAAAGTACAAAAATAAATTAAATTAAAATTATCAAGCCATTAGAAAGATAAAGAATATTCGATTATTTAAAAATATTGAAACCAAATCTTTAGGTGAGTTCTAACGATCTTTTCCTAACAAATTTAAATAGCCGGACATTTCTTTTTCTTTCACACCCAAATTTTAAAGTGAGGAACAAAAATTTTAGGTGTCACTGATGAGATACACTTTTAATTTTAAAACGTCTAAAACGGCTCTCTAGTGAGTTAAGAAAAACCATTTAAACAATTTTAAATTAAAAGGGTATTACCCTTAATCCAATTATGTGATAGGGGTTAAGTTATGAACATATTATACAAAATGATGTTATGTGACTCCTAAATAAATCATTCGCATACTTATACATAAACATATCAACATGCGAAATAAATATACCCAATTAATTAAAGAAAACAATCCTAAGCAGGGACTAGATTAAAAGAAACATAAATGTGAGGACTAATTTAATCTAAATATATTGACTTTAGAATAATGATTAAATTCGCGTAAATGTAAAATTAAACTTGCACAATTGTAAATAAACCAATGACTTAAATATAAAATGCGCATAAATTACAGGGTCTTATATACAATTTATCCTATTCGGTTTAAGCTAAAATAATATGGAAAATAACATAAATGACTCCTGGACATTTAAAACAAATAAGAAAATTTAAACAACTGAGGGACTGTTTTGTACAAAACGCATAAATCTAGAGGGCCCAATGCTAATTTACCCCTAAGGCTACCATGGCTAAACACTAATTAACCCTAAAGTTCATATATAAAACCTAAATTAAAACAAAACTAGGCTAAACTTACCAACCTAAAGCCCTACACAGCCGCTCAAGCCTCACCTTTTCCAGCTCTCCCCCTCTTATTCTCACACACGACCAAGGGCACTAAGGGCTTCGACCCACGACGCAGGCAGCTTCCCGATGACTACCCCTCGCTACTGTGACAACAAGGTAATCTATACTAAACCTAATTCTCAACATACCCTTCCCTCTCTCTTTCGCCTTATGTAGCGAGTTACGAAAATCTACGTCGGCCAAAACTCGAACGGCCTTAGAACTGCCACCTAACCACCACTGCCATTCGGCCACCACCTTGGTGACCTCTTTCGATCACAGCCCACTCTCTCTCTCTCCCACACCTGTCACACGAACATCAACCTCTAAAGGCTAAAACAATACTGGCTGAGATCCCTAACGCCGCTGCTCCTCAACTATGGTGTGGTGCTCGAAATATTATAGTAAACTTAAACCTTTTTATTTTTATTTATATTTTTTGAACCCCGATAGATGATAACCCAAGACTGAAATATGTCAGGCAAGGAATCGAACAACTCACTGCCATTCTAAGTAACTCCGGCGATGTTGAAACCTCGGCAAAGGAACCCTAAAGTCTATGATTCATTTACTTTCAACAACAAAGCTATACTAAAGGTACCTACTTCTATTTTCATATTTTAGGATTTGCATTTTGAACTAAAATTATTAAAACAATTGAAGAAAAGAAAGAAAAGAAAAAATCTAATGTAAATATCAACGAAGAAAAACCTTGTATGAATTGAATTTCTCTTTGTATTACTTTGATTCGCTGAAAAGAGGGAACTCCTCTGTTTCCTTTGATCTTTAAATGGGGAAAAATACAGTACAATGTTTTTCTGTTTGTTACTATTTTCTGTAAAGAGAGACAATAATGGGGTTTTGTTCGCTTCTGCTCTCGATTAATTGTTGCTATTACCCGGCTGATCCACCTTGTTTTGTTGGTTTTCAAATGACCACCCTGCCCTTCTGTTCGTGAATTTTCTTCATTTTTTATAGTTGATATTTCCTAATCGATAGTCTCTTTTCTTTTAATTTTCTAATGGTTTCCCCTACTTTACAATGTGTTATACACCCAATACCTCAGTGGAGTGATGGGTTTCGCTCAGTTGGAGTGGGTATGATCATGGGAGACATCTACTAGTGGCAAGGTAATGGGATATGGAGCTGCTTGGTTGGAATGAGTATGATCACGGGAGACATCTACTAGTGGCAAAGTGATGTGGAGCAGGGCATAGGTCTTGGTCATTTGTGGTGCTTCACATGGGAGAGGAAATGGCACGAGCATGGGCAGCGGAGGAATGTCTTCACATGGGCAGCATTGGCTGCTACAACTGGGTCCTGGTCGGGTCACTTGTAATGGATCTGAACTGGTTTATACTATTTGTAATTGGCTTCATTTTTGGGCCTACAAAACGCAATAATGTAATTGTTAAAATAATTATCATAATAATAATAATAATATAATAGTAATAATTATAATATAATATTTATAACCTGGACAAAAACAGGTGTCTACAGCTGCCCCTCTTTGCCCAGTCCTATGTTAACAAGAATATGGCAAGGATAAGAAAGACAGTGTGTTTTTGTCCAGTTCCATCTTCGTGCTTTAAAACTTGATGAGGGATTTGTTCCCTTTTCTTTGAACAATCTTCGACCAGCGAGTTCGCTCCCTCTTATTTCAGGGAGTAGAACTCGAACAATCTTCTACCTACGGGTTCGCTCCTTCTTGCTTTAGGGAGTAGAACTCAAATAATCTTCTGCCTATGGGTTCACTCCCTCTTGCTTTAGGAAGTAGAACTCGAACAATCTCCTGCCTACGGGTTTGATCCCTCTTTCTTCAGGGAGTAGAACTCGAACAATCTTCTGCCTACGTGTTCACTCCCTTTTGCTTCAGAGATTAGAACTCGAATAATCTTCTACCTATGGGTTTGCTCCCTCTTGCTTCAAGGAGAAGAACTGGAACAATCTTCTGCCTACGATTTCGCTTCCTCTTGCTTGAGGGAGTAGAACTCGAACAATCTTCTACCTACGGGTTCGCTCCCTCTTGCTTCAGGGAGTAGAACTTGAATAATCTTCTGCCTACGGGTTCGCTCCCTCTTGTTTCAAGGAGTAGAACTCGAACAATCTTCTGGTGTGATTCTGCTTCACTATTCTTCCATGAAGGCTCAACTTCGAAGGTTAAACCTAAAAATCAGACGTTACCACTCATTAGTGTGTGCTTGAAGATTTGAAAAACATTATACTCGAAACATTTAGAATTTAAGAGAATCTTTGAGAATCCATTTCTCTTGCAGGAGCTTGTCTCGCAACAACTAGATATGAGAATCTTACTAGACTCGACTTCCATCTGAACCTCTCTCTTCCTGGGACTTTGAATTGGTTAATGACTCCTCGTGTGCATTTCCTTTTAATCAATTGATCCACTTCTTTGTACTCGATAACCTTCGCTTTCCTCCCACATCTGATTATCTGATGGTTTACTCCAACTCTCTTCCGAGAATGCTTAAAATGGCCTGGAGAACTTTTCATCTTGCTCGAAAGACTTACAAATGACCCGAAGGATTTAATCATCATGCTCGAAGAACGTACTGATGGCTTGCAGGACTTACTAATTGTTTGAGTGAAAATATCCTACCCGAATATCTTATGAATGGCCCGAAGGACTTATCATTTTTCTCGAAAGACTTACAAATGACCCGAAGGAATTAATCATCATTCTTGAAAGACTTACTGATGGATTTGCTTCACTACTCTTCCGTGAAGACTTATAAATTACTCGAAGGATTTAATCATCACGCTCGAAAGACTTACTGATGGCCCGAAGGATTTCATCATCATGCTCGAAAGCCTTACTGATGGCACTTACTGATGGATTTATTTCACTACTCTTCAGTGAAGGCTTAAGATGGATTTGCTTCACTACACTTCAGTAAAGGCTTAGGAAGGATTTTCTCCACTACTCTTCGTGTGAAGGCTTAAGATGGATTCACTTCTTCATACATAAGAGTCTTTGTTTTTTCTCCTACGTCTGATGATCCTAACCTCAAAGTAATGCTTCTTATGTGGACTAGACCTCTCTGTTCTTCAGGTTATGCCTCTCTAGACATGATTCCTTGCGCTTGAGGTTTGAAATTTTCTTTCAACAAGTCGGGCTTTTGACATCATGAATCTTCTCTTTTCACTTGAAAATCTGTCAAAGCCATGTGTTTAAATGCAAATGCAATTAAATGTAATTCATTTTCTTTTATACAGATAATGTTCTTATGAATGCATAAATGTTGATTTAATCTTCATTTGACTTTAAAGTGGCGAACTTAGTCTTCTTCTACTTGATCATTCCTTTCCAGGTTTGCTTTAGATATCTGTATAGCAACTCATAGTTTCCAACTTGCATTTTTTACGATCCCTCTGGTCTTCCTTTATCTTCTTGTCATCTTTGTTTATGTCTTCATTTCGGAGAAAGTGTTTTCTCTCTCAACTTTTTGCTATGGTCAGAAACATGACTGTGTTGCCCCATTTTTGGAGACTATGTATATGACTATGCCAAACTCCACAAAGATCAATGGGATAGCAGCATTTATTCTGATTTAACTCTTGCAACATATCACAAGGAGGATTTATCCCAATTTTTTCATGTCACAACATCTAATTAGATATCAAACAAGGCTTATTTATACCATATCATGTCGGGAGGTTTAACAACAACCCATCATTCAACCTTAGTTGGTTCCACAAGTTTTTTGCTTTTTAAAATCCCTCGCCCTTTCCGTGGAAAGAAATCTTCATCATTTATCCTTTTTAACCTTGGGGTTGTAGAAAATAATCTTCATCTTGGGTAAAGCAAAATCAGTTCAGCACCATATTTACTGGTTCATTAAACATTTGACAACACATTCATCTATCATGTGGCTTCCGCCCATTTCCTTCAACCAAAGAAGCTCTTTGCATAGCGTTCAGAGTTTTTGTATGGTATTACAAGGATACCAAAACTCAGTAGAAGTTAAACTGGGATGGTGTGGCTTACCAACATTAATGCATATGAAATCCCAAGAGTAATGCACTTGATGATTGACAAAATGATGATTATATACAACAAACTCCATTGTCACTGTTTCACCATTTTCTCTCTTTATACATTTCTATCCCATTGGAACTATTTGTTCAACTCAATGATCTTTCCATATGATAACATGGGCTTCCAAAAATGCCCCACATTAATACTTCTAGCTGAAACATGCCTTCAAAATGCCCCAACATTTCAAGTTGTAAGACTCACTTTCAATTTCTTCTTGGTCTGAATCTTGTCATCTCAACATGATGTGGGTTCAGTCATGCCCCGATATGGGTACTCATGGATATCTTTGTGCCTAACATATCTTAACTTGAATGTTCTCATTCTGGTGTCACTACCTAGTAGTGTTGTCAAATATCTTGCGGGTTTATCTTCATATTGTCATAAACACTTAAGAAGTGATCAATTATTTTAACAAAATGTTTTGCATTTTTATACAAGCTGGGATATGTTCCCCTTCTGAATAATGACATCATATTCTTCTTGATGGAATACTGACAACATCACAAGGAAATGTTACAAATTTTATCTTTCATCCATTCTGATCTTTTGGACCATCTGCTTCAAGATCGCTTATTCTTTCTTCAATAGAGGAAAAAATAGTCTCGCCAGCCTCAAGGACCTTTCACATTTGAGATTGTCTTGTTTGAAAATGTTTTTTCCCTTTCTCTTATTTTAAGGATCAAAGAATGAAAGAATTTTATAAAACATTGCCCCTTAATTCAGGCTCACAATTGAATCAAATCATAGACATGAGTTCACAAAATATCAAAAGGATCAATAGCTCTTTTTAAATTTTCAAAGTTATAGCTCTTTGACAAGCGTTAAAATTAAGGGTTGGCTTCCTATTTTCTAAGGTTTCGACCACCAAAATGTCATTTCTTTCTTGATCATTGTGAACATCGCAACATGCCCTTCTTTCTTGGCTTGGTATTTTAATCGGATGCGGACAAAATGACGCAAATAGCATAATCAATTACTAGACTTTCTAGAAAACTTCTATTTCATTTCTCTGAAATATTCCATTTTTTCAAGCTTAGAAGACTCATCTAACCAAGGCAGTGCATAAATATCGATCTAAAAATGAAATTCCTGAGTGCTCGCGTAAAATTGACTATAACAGGTGTTTTTTAACTACCTTAGTTCATCTTTACTGAAACTCCTTATTTATATAAATTTGATTTAATTTACCAGTGTTTGGGTAGTTGGATTCAACTTTATTGTATATATATTATAATCATCTTTATCGGGCTAGCTGAAGGGTTCATCTCATCAAAAAGTCTTCGACCTGACAATTGCAATGGAGCAAACATCGAACTGCCAAGTATCCGAGCATTGTCATGGTTTGAATACAATCTATTCATAAAACCAGGGCTTTTGACTTTCCTCTATAACCAATTGCTTTAATGGAATAGCTCAGCTTTATTGTATACATATATAATTACATTCTGGGTATACAAATTCAATTTCTTAAGTTTGTCAAGAAAACCCAGTTATAGTCTAGGCATTGTTAAAAGTCAGAAAATCTCATCGTTAGAGTTCAATTTCCAAGCAACTGACCTAAACTAGATTCACCTACTCGACTATCCGTAAATATCATAATCATCATTGAACGTCGTCAAAAAAAGTGTGGTGTATATAGTTTTTTAACATCATACACAAAATATGCCCTATGTTGTCATACCCCCAACCCGTACCCGACCCGAATACGAGTCTGAGATGTCACATTGACTTTTTGAAACATTATTCTTACAAAATAACATAACGTTTGGACTTATATTAAGAAAATACGATAATATAACGTTGAATTATGTTCGTTATAACAAATTTAAGGAAAGAAACGTTTTATGAATTGTATTATATGGTATGAACAGTACCGTGAACAGTAATGAACTGTACCAAATGCTAAAATTTTCCAGAATGCTACAGGGGTATCGATACCCTGCTACAGTGTACTGATACCCTGCTATAGTAATTTCGGCAAACTTATAAAAACTCATGAAATTTTAAACTTTCAACATTATACAGTTATCATTTACATAAATACGTTTAAACATTACAAAACTCAATCAGAGCATACATAATTTAATGACTTTGTTTACATGCCAACCTATTTATCACATAATAATACATACTGTGTAATTTACTTCTGATCTGATCTTTGAGCAGAGATATGTTGTTACTTTGAACTTAACTTTGATCCTCCTCCTTCTTAGTACCTACGTGTAAATCACTTAGTGAGGCATAAACATAATAATGATGCATTTCTCATAAATATAAACATGCAATCTATGAATTCAATCATGTCACATATGATTCAGTATACATAATAACAACATCATAATATATGATAATGCAAACAATTTTGATACCTTTTGTAAACCCATTAATATGCTTATCGGTACTTATATTATTATCACTGATTCCTTTTTATCATATAATTATATATTGAACATTTCTATACATACCATGGAACACATATACCATTTCACAACAGAGCACACATAGTATCATATCAATTGATTTATTTACTCTCTTTAAAACCTATGTACACTTCTGAGAACTGAAGGTATACGAGTACATTGAGGTTGTACACAATTATGTTGTCACCACAGCTCGTATAAATGTCCCGAAGGACCAGTCCATAGATTTTGAAGAACCTAGGTAATCAGTCCATATGTCCCGAAGAACATAGGTAAACAATCCATATGTCCCTAAGAACATAGGTAAACAGTCAATATATCCCGAAGAACATAGGTAAATAGTCCATATGTCCCGAAGAACATAGGTAAACAGTCCATATGTCCCGAAGAACATAGGTAAACAGTCCATATGTCCCGAAGAACATAGGTAAACAGTCCATATTTCCCAAAGAACATAGGTAAACCCTCGACCCTTGGCATGCCAACTATACCCCTAGCTCTCATATCACATAACATGGGCATTATCATTTATAACAGTTTACATATTCACATCACTTATTCATATCATCCTCTTATAAACATATATCTCTTCTTTCATGTCACGTATCACATGTTTGTGTAATCATTGATCTTATATCATAATATTTTCTCGTATATTCTCATATCTCATTACCATATTCATTTCATTCTCTATGTTCTTATCACATAGCTTATTTCACATTCATATGTCACATAGCTCATACCACTTTGCATGTAATCACGTAGATCATATCATATAGCCTATATCATTTCTCATGTTTTTATGTAAGCACATATGCCATGTCTTGTTTACTTATGTTCATATATATATCACACAATACATAAAATAACATGTCAAACATATCACATAGTTGATATCATATTTTTCATATATTCATGTAGTTCAGTATCACATATCGCATATACTTTTCATGCATATTCATGTCACATAATGCATATGGTATGAACTCATATCGTGTTTCATAATATGAAATGAATCATATATCAAAGTATTAAATCTAGATTTATCACAAGTCTATAACTGAATATATTTCTATAATCATGTTATACACATGCACTCACCTTAGCCTCACTTGATTCGAATTGATTCTAATTCTTTGATTATTCTGGAACTTATTTAGGCTCAATATCTACATAAACATAATTTCCGAGACGATTATCAGAAGCCTAAACCTTATAACTTGATGTTAATAACTTAAGCTAATTTACTGAAACAAAATTCACTTTTTCCTTTAGGGGGTATCGATACCCTCCTTAAGGTATCGGTACCCTTATTGCATTCTGTGATTTTTATTTCAAGAGGGTATCGATACACATACATAGGGTACCGATACACTCTGCCCAAAATAGGCTTTTTCACCCGAAAATTCACTCAATTCCATTCAAATTCTTCATATTTCATCCCCTTTCATATTCTTAACTTACATATACATGTTTAAACTCATTTATATCCATTTATCTCATCTTTAACCTTAATATCCTCTCCTCTTTATGAACTTCAAGAATATTACTCAATTTTTAACATGTTCTAAATTAAATTCTAATACTCCATATTCCTTAGTTAGGTTGATGACAAGTCAAATCCAACTGTCAATTCTTATTATAAACTCTATTTCAAGATTTCACTCAAAAACTCCAAATCTTTAATCTTCCCTAACTCTTTTATCTTTTGATTTTAAGATAACTTAAGCTTTCCTTAAGCTTAGTTATCATCTAATGATCAAAACCTAAACTTTAAATCAACAAATAATCAGACAACTCACCTTTGCTTGGCTTGAGCTTGAGCACACGGGGAAGAAGAAAACAAGAAGAAGAAGAGAGTTTCCAAATAACTCTCTCTTCTCCCACGTGATTCTTTCTTATTAAGGGGAAAATATCTTTCTTGTCAAATGACCATTTTGCCCTTTAATTCTTTTAATAATTACTAATAACCCTTCAGGAATTATTTTAAATAAGTCATCAAACTATTCAATTATTCTACTTTAATCATGAAATTCTGAAGTCTTATAATTTAGTCACTAACCCGGTATTGAGGATGTTACACATGTTGTCCGCTCCTATGCATACCTGAATACAAAGCTTCTTGTTCATTCCCTTATGAGAGGAGAAGGTTATATAGATCCTTGTAAGAAAGGGTATGGTGTTCGAGTGTATCTTCTGGTAAGATCAAGGGTCCTTGTTTTACCAGGTTTTAATTTTGTCATTTTGTCAAATATATATAACTCTGATCATTTACAAAGTTTTTTAATTTAGTTGATAATCAAAGAATTTCAAGTTGCAAATTTAATTCAATGATCACCATATTTAAAGTAGCATAAATTCATTTAAATATCCTTACAAAAACAACTGAGAAATAACAAAAAAAAATTCAAACAAGATGTTGCAAAATGTAATAAAGCCTCATCAGGATGCCCAATTACTCATATAATATAGCAACACCTGACCCAAACAGATACTACATATTGTTCTTTGATTCCCCACTCGAGCTCATCATCCACTATTCCACCAATTCCTCTATCAACATCTCATTTGCCAAAATCATCTCTATCTCCTTTAACAGTGGCCTACAATTCCTTATAGAATGCCCTTATGGCCCCAAGTGGAAATCACATGCACTATCTTGATCATAGCTGTGGGCAGAAGGGTTTGGTTGCACTTTCACTAACCTTGGTGTGAGGTATTGTCCTTTAATCAAATGGGGGTACAAATATGAGATAGAAGTTTGGAAAACTTTCAAAGTATTTTTTAATTGTGGGACTTTCTTTGGTCGGCTCAAGCGACTAGTTACTTCTTTTCTTTTATGGTTGTAGGGGCTATGGGCATAAAATTCATTCACCTCATTAGCTTTCTCTTTTTCCAACATGGTCACTATCACACTTTCTGGAGTCGTACCCACTCCTTGGAGTTGACTTGGATTATCATACTCCCCAATATGTTCTTGATCATCTGTTGTCATCGTATTGGCGGCACAATCAACATTATGATTTTCACTCGAAGCCTTCATGTTCTCTTGGATAATAAGGTTCTGTAACGATTTCTCTCCATATACCACTGTAACCATCATGCTCATCAACTTGGACATCTGTTCTCTGGATTCAACTTGGAACTTCCTTACTACATCAATCATTTCTTGTTGCGTCTTTACCATTTGTTCTTGGATTCTCTCGATCCTACTAACACGTGATAATATCTCATTCATTTTTTTCTATTTTTCCAGAAACACGCCCTGGGTAACTTCAATTTGCTTTCAGAGCTTCTGTCACAGTATCCTTCACGAGTTACTCTCACGTTTTCATGATTGATGCATGTAAAAATACTTAAATTAAAGTAATACGAATGCAAATGTGGATGCCAAATGCAGATGCAAAAGGTGTTAACTCCAAAAGTGAAAACTTATAGAACAACCTTCATTTAGACAACAAGAATTCAATAAGTACACCATGTAGTCAAAATATAAATGTGATTTTTCATCTCTTCATTTCCTTGAGCCGTACTCTTCATGGAATCTAACATTGCACCCCAAAGTTGTCGGCATATTTTATCACCTTTGATGACGTCGAATGTCCTTAAATTGAATCTTGAAATCTCCATTTTTACCTCCAATGTTGATTGGTCTTCATGTCTTTATGAAGGGTCTTCTCATCCTTGGTATGAATGTATCCATATCTTGAGTCAACATCTTGGCCTTTGCACCTTTAAAGGAATTCTCCAATCAGCTTCAGAATTTTTCATTCATCGGATGTCCTTCTTTATGGATCGTTTGAACATCTTCGGATCTCTCAGTTTTGACTACATGGTTGAGAATTTCTTGCCTCAATATGGCCAGCCTTCTTATTTGTCAATCACTTGTGAATTAACACCCCTCAATGACATGAAGATGCAAATGCAATAAAATCATAATAAAATAGACACATAACAAAAATGGGTTAGTGCACGTAAGATAAACAACAAGATAGTAAGTACCGTAAACATCAAATAAAACTTACCCTCACATGCTAGCTACCCAATCATGCTTTAGTAGATCCTACCCAACATGATATCTACCCACATACTTTGTTATTCACAAAAAGCCCTAACCCTAACCTCATGATATCTAATTCACATGCTTCGTAAAAAAATATGAAACCTAACTGCATGCTTTTCTAGTTCTCATACTTCTTGCAAAAATAAATACATTCAATGAAAATGTTAGAATGAGTTTTCCCTTGTGACTTTTGAAGAATCGTGGATAGATATTCAGTATAAGATGGGCAGATGTTTGGTAAAACTAACAGGGTCCTCGAATTGTCCTTTGCTGGTGCCCCTTGGGCTTTCCAGACCCTCGACTCTCACCCATTATATGCTTAAACGGGTCAATTTCAATTCAAGAGGATACATTTCCCTATGTCCATGCGAGGAAACTCAATGTTTCGCTCGTAAACATAAGGCATGTACCCCAGAGGTTACTTGCTAATGCCCATGCGGAGAAAAGTAATTTTTCTCACGTAAGCGTGGCGTTCACCCCTACCTAACAGGACAGAGCATAGTTAGAAGGCTCTAAATATCGAAAGGTTATAGCAGTAGTGGGGGAAACTCATAATCCTTTGCCTCGATCCAAGAAAAATAACACACTAAAGTGAAGGTCAGAAAACTAAAACATGTAAATCACACGTTAGTACAACTATTTATTTGTTAATCAAATTACAAATTAAAATGCAAACAAAAAATTAAAACAAACCAGGGATCAAAAACTAAATTAAAACAAACTTATAACTTTCATTTGCAAAGACAATTAGTTAATCGACTATTGGCCTGACTCTTTAAAAAAAGTCCCCGGCAGAGTCATCAAGCTGTCGAAACGATTTTTTTCCTTAAAAGTGAATGAGATTTTGAAAACCACACCATTTTTTAATTATTCTCTTTGTTATTTTTTTAAATTAAAAACAATACGATTTTAGAAAACCTCTCATTTCAAAAATTTGGAAATTCCTTTACGATATAAAAACATACGGTTCGAAGAGTCGCCACCAATCTTTGATTAGGGTGTGATTGAGCACCCAAAAATGTTTTTGTTATTTTAAATAAAAAATAATTTTAATAAAAACAACAAACAACAAAGGGAGGTCCGCGTTACCAGAAAATAAGTTCAGGAGTAGGTTATGCTTGGGGAAGGATTAGCACCCCCACAACGCCCTAAATAGGTACCTAGTCGATTAATTAATGTCTTTGCAACGAAATTTATAAATTCGAATTTAACTTGGTTTATGATCCCTTAAAACAAAAAAATATGAATTTTATAATATTCAGAAGTACAAAAATAAATTAAATTAAAATTATCAAGCCATTAGAAAGATAAATAATATTCAATTATTTAAAAATATTGAAACCAGATCTTTAGGTGAATTCTAACGACCTTTTCTCAATAAATTTAAATAGCCGAACATTCATTTTTATTTCACTCTCAAATTTTAAAGTGAGGAATCAAATTTTTAGGTGTCACTGATGATATACACTTTTAATTTTAAAACGTCTAAAACGACTCTCCAGTGAGTTAAGAAAAGCCATTTAAACAATTTTAAATTAAAAGGGTATTACCCTTAATCCAATTATTTATTAGGGGTTAAGTTATGTACATGAGGATAACATACATATTATACTAAATGATGTTATGTGACTCCTAAATAAATCATTCACATACTTATACATAAACATATCAACATACGAAATAAATATACCCAATTAATTAAAGAAAATAATCCTAAAGAGGGACTAGATTAAAAGAAACCTAAATGTGTGGACTAATTTAATCTAAATTTATTGACTTTAGAATAATGATTAAATTCACGTAAATGTAAAATTAAACTTGCACAATTGGAAATAAACCAATAACTTAAATACAAAATGCGCATAAATTACAGGGTCTTATATATTTATCCTATTCGATTTAAGCTAAAATAATATGGAAAATAACATAAATGACACCAGGACATTTAAAACAAATAAGAAAATTTAAACAAATGAGGGATTGTTTTGTACAAAATGCATAAATCTATAGGGCCCAAAGCTAATTTACCCCTAAGGTTACGGTGGCTAAACACTAATTAACCCTAAAGTTCATATATAAAACCTAAATTAAAACAAACCTAGGCTAAACTTACCAACCTAAACCCACACACAGCTGCTCAAGCCTCACCTTCTCCAGCTCTCCCCCTCTCATTCGCTCACACAACCGAGGGCACTAAGGGCTACGACCCACGACGCAGGCAGCTTCCCCGGTGACTACCCCTCGCTACTGTGACAACAAGGTAAGCTATACTAAACCTAATTCTCAAAATAGCCTTCCCTCTCTCTTTCGCCTTAAGCAATGAGTTACGAAACTCTATACACCGGCCAAAACTCTAACGGCCTTAGAACTACCACCACCGCCATTCAGCCACCATCTTGGTGGCCTCTTCCGATCATATCCCACTCTCTCTCTCTCTTCCATACCTCTCACGGGAACATCAACCTCTAAAGGCTAAAACAATGATGGCTGAGATCCCTAACGCCACTGCTCCTCAACCGTAAGTAAGCCTCGACGCTATATTCAACTCCTCAACTATGGTGTGGTGCTCGAAAAATTACAGTAAACTTAAACCTTATTTATTTCTATTTTATATTTTTTGAACCCCGATAGATGATAACCCAAGACCAAAAAATGTCAGACAAGGAATCGAACAACTCACTGTCATTCTACCCAACTCTAATGATGTTAACACCTCAGCAAAAGAACCTTAAAGTCTATGATTCATTTACTTTGAAAAACAAAGTTATACTGAAGGTATCTACTTCTATTTTCATATTTTAGGATTTGCATTTTGAACTAAAATTATTAAAACAATTGAAGAAAAGAAAAAATCTAATCTAATGTAAATATCAACGAAGAAAAACCTTGTATGAATTGAATTTCTCTTTATATTACTTTGATTCGCTGAAAAGAGGGAACTCCTATGTTTTCTTTGATCTTCAAATGGGGAAAAATACAGTACAATGTTTTATCTGTTCGTTACTATTTTCTGTAAAGAGGGATAATAATGGAGGTTTTTTTGCTTATTCTCTCAATTAATTGTTGCTATTCCCCGACTGATCCCCTTGTTTTTCTGATTTTTGAATGATCCCCCCGCCCTTCTATTCGTGAATTTTCTTTCTTTTTATTGTCAATGTTTCCTAATCGATAGTCTCTTTTATTTAAATTTTCTAATTGTTTCCCCTGATTTACAATGTGTTATACACCGAATACCTCAGTGGAGTGATGAGTGTCGCTCGGTTGGCACGGATATGATCATGGGAGACATCTACTAGTGGTAATGTAATGGGTTATGGAGCTGCTTGGTTGGCACGAGTATGATCATGGGAGACATCTACTAGTGGAAAGGTGATGTGGAGCAAGGCATGGGTCTTGCTCAATTGTGGTGCTTCACATAGGAGATGAAATGGCACAAGCATGGGCACCGGGTGAATGTCTTCACATGGGAAGCATGGGCTACTGCAACCGGGTCCGGGTCGGGTCACTTGTAATGGATCTGAACTGGGTTGTATTATTTGTAATTGGCTTCGTTTTTGGGCCTACAAAACGTAACAATGTAATTGTTAAAATAATTATAATAATAATAATAATATAATAGTAATAATTATAATATAATATTTATAACCCGGAAAAAAACGGGTGTCTACAAGAGACACTAATGTTTATACAACTTTAGTTGGGTAAAGAATTTGAAATTTTTATTAATGTATATCCCAACGATTAATAACTTAAAATTATATTCTTTTTAAGACATTAAATATGTTGACTATGCATTTAGGTGAAAACAAGAGGTACCAAGATTTAACGAATTGGGTTGGTGACCTGGTCTGAATAGAGCCAGCACGTAGAAATTTGATTAGAAGTGGATCATGAAAAAGAGTCAGTAAAGATTTGGACTAGAGAAATTTAGAGACTGTATAGCAAAATGATCCCTCTAGTATTATGGTAAAAGAACAAGGTCTTTAAATTTGAGGATGAATTTTCCTAAGGGGGAGAATTATAATACCCTAAATATTAGGTCAAGGATTAAACTGAAAAGAATTAAAATTTGAAAATTTAATTGAATAAATACTAAAAGATGAGAAAATGATTTGGAATAGTATTTTGGACTAAATTGTATAGAAAGATGAATAAAGAGGGCACTTTGGTCTTTTAAGAGGGAATTGAAATTTAATATATCCCTCTTAGGGATTTAAAAAGGGGAAAAGGAGGAAAGTTTGCCATATCTCTCTCTTTTCTCTTCTTGCTCGTGGAAAAGCTTTCGCCTATAGTAAAGGTGAGATTTCAATTTGATAGTTAATCCTTGTATTTTTTGTTAGTTATTGAAGCTTTAAGCATAATAGAGGCCTAAGGAAGGATTAGATGATATTAAAATTATGAGATAATTGAAATAATGGAGATTATAGAAAATGGGTTTTGAAATGATATGTTAAGATATGAGTGTTTATTGATGTTTGCTAGTAGTTTTGACTTGTCAAAGAGGTAAATAAGAGATTAGAAGCAATGGATGAGTTTAAAAATAAGTTAGAAAATGTGGTGTGATTCTTAGAATCAAATGATATTAAAGGATGCTATATGTTTTAAGTAACTAAATGAGGGAAAGTTAGTATGTATAAGTAATGAATAGTTTAGTAGCATTATAGGAGGTAATCCTAATGAAAATTGACCTCGTTTGTATAATAATTGGGATAAAAACTAGAAAATCTAGGCAAGGGTATCTGTACTGATAGAATAATACCGATACTATAGACTAAAATGAGATGAATTAGCTTAGTAGTATCAATATTAATTCAATCAGTATCGATATAGATGAGGTAGTATCGATACCATGGTAAGGGTATCGATAGCAGGTAACATCGAACCTAAAATGGGTATCGATACCAGAGTAGTAGAATCGACACTGTTGAGCTTGGAACGACCAATTAGGTTGAATTTTTTATAGAAATTGAGATAATGATATTTTGAATATTCTTAAAGTATAAGGTTAAAGAGTATACTAATATTTGGGTATGGTACATGTTTTAATGGATGCTTGAGTAGATCGGAACCAAACTCTGGAGACTAACAAAACTAAGGGAAAAGGCACAATACTGGAGTAATTAGCCTTACGTTTTGGATACATAGCAAGGAGAGTCAAGTGAGTACATTTATTGTATGCGATTTATTTAAAGACGATATGTAATAAGTATAATGAGAATGTTTAAATTTTGAAGTATGTTTTACAATAGTTACTAAGTTTTATTTAATGTATGGAAAGAATATTATGAATGAGTTTTAGAGTAAGAACTACTCTAGAATGAATGAATAAAATAATAATGCATATGGGTGCATTATTGGCATGAAACGATGCTATAGCTAAAGTGCATATGGGTGTATTCTCGGCATAAAAGAATAATGCATACGGGTGCATTACAGGCATGAAAGGACGCCATAACTGAAATACATATGGGTTCATTCTCGGCATAAAAGAATAATGCATATGGGTGCATTATTGGAATGAAAGGATGCCATAGCTGAAATGCATATGGGTGCATTCTCGGCATAAAAGAATAATGCGTATGGGTGCATTATTGGCATAAAAGTATGCCATAACTAAAAATGCATGAACGGATGCATTAAGGCATGAAAGGATTCCATAAATGAAAATAAACGAATAATTATTAAAGAAAAATGAAAAGAAAGGTATGTTGGAAATACTAAGAATGTTTATGATAAGAATTATGAAAGAAGTTTAGTTTCAATGATAGGGACTTATCTAATCCTTATGGATGATACATATTACTTCAAAAACTAAGAAATTCGTCATATGTTTATGAATTTTCATATTAGTAGCGGGTATGCAATTCATCTAAATTATAGTAAGGGTTAGAAAATGACGGTATTAACACTACCAATGTAAACTATAGAGTTTATAATGAGTTGAAAGTGTTCATTGATATTATGAATAATTATTATAGTAGAAACTATTTCAAGATACAAGATTAAAGGCCTAACTGTGCATTTGAAAGAAAGGTGTCATTTATTCCAGTTAGATGAAAAGCTAAGTGCCTTTGAGGCCTAATTGTGCATTTGACAGAAAGGTGTCATTTATGCCAGTTAGATAAAAGGCTAAGCGCCTTTGAGGCCTAACTGTGCATTTGACAGAAAGGTGTCATTTATGCCAGTTATATGAAAGGCTAAGTTCCTTTGAGGCCTAACTGAGTAATTGGTAGAAAGATGTCAATTATGTCAGTCAAATGAACGGTTAAACACTATTGAGTAAAAGATGAAAGGTTCAAACACTGTTGAGTAAAAGATGAAAGGTCAAACACTGTTGAGTAAAAGATGAAAGGTCAAACACTGTTGAGTAAAAGATGAACGGTTAAACACTGTCGATTAAAAGAATAATGGACTAGCTGTGCATTTGACAGAAAAGTGTCAAATATGCAAGTTAGGTGAAAAGTTCAATATCTTTGGGTAAAAGAATAAAAAATTATCATGTATTGTGATATGAATGGTATATAAATAATATAAATGGATGATATATATATTTATATATATAATGTACCACAGTGCATAACTAGTATGAATGGATGTTATAAAAGAAAATGTAAACATAACATAATGGGCATGAAAGGATACCCGAAGGAAAATACAAAACAGTGTACTAACAGTTGTTAAGGTACCACCATAATGATTATAAAAGATACTTGATCAATTAGCATCTTGGAGCAATATATGTATAATACATTCATATTTAATATACACAGGGAAAATAAAGAATAAAGGGGAAAATATATGAAATGATAAGTAAGATGGACATATTAGGAATAATTTTCTATAAGGGTATGAAAGAATTATGGTTTAATTGAGAATGGCTTAAATGGTCCTTATGAATAATGAAATTAAATTCTTCATTCAGTATTCATAAGATATTGTCGTATAATAGTAATATCCTTACAGTATTATATCTCACTAAGTAAATACTTAACATGTGATTATTTCATGTGTAGGTAATGGCAAATATTAGTTGTGTAAGGAGTGTAGCAGTAGCAGCAGTTTTCATTAATTAAAGGTTGAATGATCTGTAACATTATGACAATCTTATTCATTTTGAAAACTTAGTTGGCATATAATTAAGCTATAGTAAATATTTTTTTAAAGTTCTTAAGTGATATTTTAGTATGTTGATTCTATAAATATCATATTTTTAGTTGATCAAATTTATACAAAATTTTTTACAGGTTTTCACATGAAAAATGTTTTATAAAGTGATGTGACCTCTGTATCTCGTGTACGAAAAGTTATACGGGATATTAGTGTTACATTTATTAGTATCAGAGCTACAGGTTTAGCCGATTCTCGGCTGAAACCTAGTTTAATTGATTTGAGAAAAAGGATTATATGCCATTAAGATTGTCAAAGTTACTGATAGGGTGTCAATTAGAGTGTGATTAATGTTACTCCTTATTTACTTGAGTGCTATTTTTATGTATGTCCTAATAGATGTCGGGAACTAATAATAAAAGTAAGAAAGTTGATAATATTGGAAAAGAGGGTCAAGATTACAATCGACCCCAAGAGTATCCGACATGACTTCAGTATCATGTTTTAGAAGGGTAAAAGCTACTAGGGATTTTCCTCCATTCTGTGGAAGAAATGCCCCAACGTTTAACGACATTTCTGACTTTGAGGAATACTCAAGTGAAGCATTAAAGTGTTTAAAGTATGGTTAAATGGAATAAGAAGAAATGAATAAGCGGTAAGTACATTGACCGCTAAAAGCTTATAGAAATAGGAGTTGTTAGTTGATCAATTGATTATGAGTTGTTTAAGAATATATGTTAAGTTTTATGAAACTAATAGAGTTTCTTTTAGAAAGAAATTTGTGAAAAATGGATTTACTACCCATTTCATCCTTCAATGTATTATTATTTAAATTTGAGATTAATTCTCGAGAACTTGGAAAAGTGTCAAGTTCGTAATGAAGGGAAAAGAGTAAATTGGTTACTAATGTAAATTTAGCATTAACTGCTATGTGGTTATTGCTACAAAGTTGTCAAGACTTCTTTTTAAAGGATGTGGATAATTAGACTTTCATAGATGAGATAGAAAATGTTTCAAATGCATGAGAATGTTTTAAATGAATCCGTAAAAGTTATAAGTATTACCTTAAAAAGGAAATGAAATAATTTAAAAATAAAAGTTCTCTATTCAACTTAATCTTGAGTGATATGATAGCGGTAAACTCTAAGGAGGGGGGTCATGGTGCAAGAGTGAGTTGGGCATGTAGTAAATAATTAATAAAGATTATAATGCCTATGTTCCTTGTGAATCTGATGAAATTGTAATATGATGAATTAAGATCATATTGGGTATATGTTGTTTGTCTCTAGAGATGATTAGGTCGAATATATATATATATATATATATATATATATTCTGGATAATGTGATAGATCCTCATTTGATTAATGAAAAATTGTCTGATAATTTCACAAAAGTTGGGAAATTATAGATGTCTTTTCAGATATAATTATGGGGTTATCTCCAGATTAAGTGGTGGAATTTAAAGTTGATGGTTATTAAAGTATTGAACATGTTTCTTTGATTACGTATCCCATGACTTAAATACGTTAAGAGAATTAGAGGCTCAATTATAATAATTGATTGATCAATGTTTATCAGCCTAGGTATTTCATCACGATAACTAATTGAGTTGTTAGCGAAAAGAAAGATAAATATATATGGTTATGCCTAGATTTTTTGCGGTTAAATAAGATTCTTAGAGAGAAGAATTTATATTCCAAACTATCTAAATATGAAATTCTGGTTAACATAGATGGCTTTCATTGCCAGGTTGTTTCAGTATAAAGTACAAGAGTAGATTTTAAGATAAGCTCATGTTGTAGTAAATTAGAAACTTCCAAAGAATGATCTTCAAGTTTTGAATTATTTGGGGCTTGTTGATTACTATCGAAGGTAAGTGAAGAACTTTTCAACGTTATTTTTTCTGCTAACTAAGTTTTTAAAGAAATATATGTTTTTTTTGTAGAGCGGAGAAGGGTCAAGAGAGTCTTGAAAGGCTAAATAGAATTTTAAATAGAGACACTAATGTATATACAACTTGAGTTGGGTAAAGAATTTGAAATTTTTATTAATGTATCCCAATGATTAATAACTTAAAAAGATATTCTTTTTAAGACATTAAATATGTTGACTATGCATTAAGGTGAAAACAAGAGGTACCAAGATTTAATATATTGGGTTGGTGACCTAGTCTGAATAGAGTCAGCACGAAAATAGAAATTTGATTAGAAGTGGATCATGAAAAAAATAGTATAGATTTGGACTATAGAAATTTAGAGACTGTATAGCAAAATGATCCCTCTAGTTGTAGTATTGCGGTAAAAGCACAAGGTCTTCAAATTTGAGGATAAATTTTCCTAAGGGGGTAATTGTAATACCCCAAATATTAGGCCAGGGATTAAATTAAAAAGAATTAAAATTTTAAGATTTAATTGAATAAATGATAAAAGATGAAAAATGATTTGGAATAGTTTTTTAGACTAAATTGTATAGAAAGATGAATAAAGAGGGCACTTTGGTCTTTTAAGAGGGAATTGAAATTTAATATATCCTTATTATGGATTTAAAAAGGGGGAAAAAGAGGAAAGTCTGACATGTCTCTCTCTTTTCTCTTCTTGCCCGTGGAAAAGCTCCCCCCCATAGTAAAGGTGAGATTTTAATTTGTTGGTTTATCCTTGTATTTTTGTTTGTTATTAAAGCCTTGAGCATAATAGAGGCTTAAGGAAGGATTAGATGATATTAAAAGTATGAGATAAGGGAAATAATGGAGATTGCAGATAATGGGTTTTGAAATGATATGTTAAGATATGAGTGTTTATTGATGTTTGCTAGTAGTTTTGACTTGTCAAAGAGGTAAATAAGAGATTAGAAGCAATGGATGAGTTTAAAAACAAGTTAGAAAATGTGGTATGATTCTTATAATCAAATGATATTAAAGGATGCTAGATGTTTTAAGTAACTAAATGGGGGAAGTTAGTATGTATAAGTAACGAAGAGTTTAGTAGCAATATGGGAGGTAATCCTAACGAAAATTGACCTCATTTGTATAATAATCAGCATAAAAACTGGAAAATTTGGGCAAGGGTATAGGTATTGATAGAACAGTACTAATACTATAGGCTAAAATACAATGAATTAGCTGAGTAGTATCGATATTAATTCAATCAGTATCGATACCATGGTAAGGGTATCGATACCAGGCAACATCGAACCTAAAATGGGTATCGATACCAAAATGGGTTATCAGTACCATAGTATAGAAGTATCAGTACCAGGGTAGTATTATCGATACTATTGAGCTTGGAACGACCAATTAGGTTGATTTTTTTTAGAAATTGAGATAATGATATTTTGAATATTCTTAAAGTATAAGGTTAAAGAGTATACTAATTTTGGGTATGGTACATGTTTTAATGGATGCTTGAGTAGATCAGAACCAAACTCCGGAGACTAACAAAACTAAGGATAAAGGCACAATACTGGAGTAATTAGACTTACGTTTGGATACATAGCAAGGAAAGTCAGGTGAGTACATTTATTGTATGCGATTATTTAAAGGCGATATGCAATAAGTATAATGAGAATGTTTAAATTTTGAAGTATGTTTTACAATAGTTACTAAGTTTTATTTAATGTATGGAAAGAATGTTATGAATTAGTTTTAGAGTATGAACTACTCTAGAACGAATGAATAAAAGAATAATGCATATGGGTGCATTATTGTATGCATTATTGGCATGAAAGGATGCTATAGCTGAAATGTATATGGGTGCATTCACGGCATGAAAGGATGCTATAGCTGAAATGCATATGGGTTCATTCTCGACATAAAAGAATAATGTATATGGGAGCATTATTGGCATGAAAGGATGCCATAGCTAAAATGCATATGGGTTCATTCTCGACATAAAAATATAATACATATGAGTGCATTATTGGCCTGAAAGGATGCCATAGCTTAAATGCATATGGGTGCACTCTCGGTATAAAAGAATAATGCATATGGGTGCATTCTCTGCATAAAAGAATAATGCATATGGGTGCATTATTGGCATGAAATGATGTCATAACTAAAAATGCATGAACGGATGCATTAAGGCATTAAGGCATTAAAGAAAAATGAAAAAAAGGTATGTTGGAAATACTAAGAATATTTATGATAAGAATTATGAAAGAAGTTTAGTTTCAATAATAGGAACTTATCTAATCCTTATGGATGATACAAATTAGTTCAAAAACTAAGAAATTCATAATAAGTTTATGAATTTTCATATTAGTAGCGAGTATCAATTCACCTAAATTATAGTAAAGGTTAAGAAATGACGGTATTAACATTACCAATGTAAAATATAGAGTTTATAATGAGTTGAAAGAGTTCATTGATGTTATGAATAATTATTATAGTAGAAACTGTTTCAAGATACAAGATTAAAGGCCTAACTATGCATTTAACATAAAGGTGTCATTTATGCCAGTTAGATGAAAGGCTAAGGGCCTTTGAAGCCTAACTGCGCATTTGACAGAAAGGTGTCATTTATGCCAGTTAGATGAAAGGCTAAGTGCCTTTGAGGCCTAACTGAGTAATTGGCAGAAAGGTGTCAATTATGCCAGTCAGATGAACGGTTAAACACTGTTGAGTAAAAGATAAAAGGTCAAAAACTGTTGAGTAAAAGATGAAAGGTCAAACACTGTTGAGTAAAAGATGAAAGGTCAAACACTATCGAGTAAAAGAATAATGGACTAGTTGTTCATTTGACAGAAAAATGTCAAATATGCAAGTTAGGTGAAAAGTTAAATATCTTTGGGTAAAATAATAAAGGAATTATCATGTACTGTGATATGAATGGTATATAAATGATATGAAGGGATGATATATATTTTATATATAATTTACCACAATGCATAACTAGTATGAATGGATGTTATAAAAGAAAACGTAAACAGAACATAATGGGCATGAAAGAATACCTGAAGGAAAATACAAAACAATGTACTAACAGATTTTATGGTGTCGCCATAATGATTATAAAAGATACATGATCAATTAGCATCTTGGAGCAATATATATAGTACATTCATATTTAATGTACACAAGGCAAATAAAGAAAAAAGGGGAAAATATACAGAAGGGTAAGTAAGATGGACATATTAGGAATAATTTTCTATGAGGATATGAAAGAATTATGGTTTAATTGAGAATGGCTTAAATGGTCCTTATTAATAATGAAATTAAATTCTTCATTCAGTATTCATAAGATACTGTCGTATAATAGTAATATCCTTACAGTATTATGTCTCACTAAGTAAATACTTAATATGTGTTTATTTCACGTGTAGGTAAAGGCAAAGATTAGTTGAGTAAGGAGTATAGCATTAGCAACAGTTTCATCAATTAAAGGTTGACTCATCAGTAACATTATGAAAATCTTGCATGTATTTAATCTATAGTAAATATTTTGTAATGTTCTTAAGTGGTAGTTTTAGTATGTTGCTTCTAAAAATATCATATTTGTAGTTGATCAAATTGATACAAAAATTTTTACGGGTTTTCACATGACAAGTTTTATAAAGTGATGTGACCTCTATATCTCGTGTACGGAAAGGTATATGGGATATGGGTGTTACACTACAATTGATGGGACTTTTTCTCCTGGGGAAGTGGTTCCTTGTCAAGTCACCGGCTTTGGGAACTCCCAATGAGATGGTTGGAGTTTGGGAGCTAAGACGGTGGTCATTTCTTTGTTGACTTCCTTTCACTTGGGGTAGAAGTGACACCTTACTTTGAACTGTGGTTCTTGATACTAATTTGCTTGGAATTCTTGATTGTTCCTCTGATCTCCTTTCACTCGATCTAGTGCGAAGGATAATGGGGTGAAAGTTCTTTCTTCTTGTTCCACCGTGTCCATATCCCTCTCTTTTTTGCATCTTAGAACTTTTGAGCATCGTTCCATTAATCAACTTGGATCTTTGTTTCTTTTCCATCTCTTCCTTCTAAGGGATGCCCATTTCAGGACTTTACCTCTCTCTACTCTTCTTTTATAGGTAGATTCACCTATACAATCTTTCAATGACACTAAAGAGATAATGTTAGAACTTAAAACAAACTTACCTTGCAACTGAACAACTCGAGAAGTTCTTCCCGGAAAAACTTGAATAAGAAAATGATGGAGAAAAAAGGGGGCGTCAATACAAGATTGGGAAACTAGAGGAACAAATTCCATATAACCTTGATCTAAACCATAAGAACTATGATCGAATTTAAGAAGAAACCTAAACAAACCATTCTTTTTAGAAAACCAAGTGGAAAAATCTAGAGATAAGAGAGATTTTTCTGTCACTAAAACTCACCCTTTCCTCTCGAGGACATACCGTGTCTTTTCCACTATAACGTGATCATTAAGGGTGAGAAAAACTCGACTAGACTCGAAAACCCAATTTTTTTGACTCAATTCAAAAAAAAACTCAACTCGAAATGACTTCAAATTGTAATTTCATAAACTCGACTCGAAAAAAATTCAAGTTTAAATCGAATTATAAAATACAACTCAAATAAATCAAATTTTTAGTAATTAGTGGATGAATTTTCAAGTTTGAATCGAGTCCCTCAGTTATGTATGATATATGTATATCATATATGAAAGAAATATACATGTATTGTATTTTTTATAAAAAATCACACAGGAATGGATTGTTATGTGTGTGTGTGTGTGTGTGTATGTATGTATGTATGTATGTATGTATGTATGTACATTTAAATTGAAATCATATAATATCATAATATTATAAATATTGATAATTAAATTTAAACACAAAATTGAAAACTCGACTCGAATTTTATAAACTCACTTCAACTCGAAAAAAATTCAAGTCAACTCCGAGTTGTAAAATAGGACTCGTCGGCTCGAATAACTCAAAATTTTTTGACTGTACTCGACTCGATTGAATGCTCATCCCTAGTGATCATACCACGTGTTTTTATAATATTATTATACTTTATTCAGTTTATTTATTTAATAATTTTATAATAACAAAACATTAAACTAAATATTATTTACTTCTTAAATTTTTAATTTCTTTATAATAATTTAAAGTTATATAATGATTTTAAATTATTATAAAATTAGCATGTATCATTAAGAATTTAGATAACCCTAATTTTATGTTGAAATATTTTGAAAATTAAGATCTTGTGAATTATAGAAATAGGTCTTCATTTTTTAGGAGGGAAGGAACATAGTGTAGAAATGAGATTAAATGTTTTAGAAGTGAATAGATGCGTAAAGGGTGTGGAAATGTTCTAAAATTAATTTGTAAATTTTTTAATATAAGAAGTGCAACTCACCTACAATATGCACGCGCTTTCATCCTGCACCTATCCTTAAGGGGCCTCTTGTGTTTCGTTGCGTCTTACTCTTTCTAAAGCTAAGGTATAAAAGTGTTAAAGAATTAAAATGTGTAGATGCTCGTTTCTGTCCGGGGCCAAGTCGGAAAACCCGAAGCAATGAGAGCCCAAATAAGCCCAAACATGTTGGAGGCCCAGCTCAAGACCAATGGACAGCAGTTGGATGCAGAAAAAGAAAGAGATCCAGGTTGGTTTTTAGCAGTTGGAATAATTAGATAGTGGGGAATTAAAAAACTGTAAATGGTCAGTTTTGAGGGGGTTTTAACCACTAGAAACTATCAACCATGGGGGGGAGAGCAAAAAAGAAGAGAGATATCAACAACCCATCACCATTACGAGGAAAAAAGACCTTTTTTATTAGTTTTTTTTTACATAATAGAGCAAGAACGAAAAACAGGGTGTAAAGTTTTATTTTCTGAAAGGCAATAGAAGCAAGTTTTGTTTTATATTATTCTCCCAACCGAAGGAAAGTTCACAAAGGGAAGTATCATCTTCTCAAGCCAAAAACAACACCAAATACATAATACAATCTAACAACGAAAGCAACACAGGCAATATAAGCAGGTTATTTTCTTCATATTTTAGAAATACTAAACGCACTTTATCGTTTTTCTTTCGAAGCTAGTAGAAATATAAAAGGGATAAATTAGTTTCTATTTACCTTTTCCTATTTCGGGTCTCGATCGGAGTTTGTTTCAGGCGTGACTCGTCTAGTTGTACTTTCATGGTGCTGCAACGTCGGTCGAGAGCATAGGTGAGGTCTATGGAGATTAAAAACAGAAAATCAAAAAAAATAATCCAAAATTTCAAACTTTTCTCAAGGTTTTTAACAAACAGTGGATTTTCTTTTGGGGTGTGATTAAAAGGAAGAGATTAGTGTTTACCTAGGAGTCAATCGCCGGAGTTGAAGCCGCCGGAGTGGAGAGACCCGAACAATAGAGAGTAATAGAGGTCGTCTGGTTTCGGTTAATAGTCCAATAGCAGTCGGGGTTTAATGTAGTCGCCATTAGGAGGTCAGTAGGTGGCTATGGTGGTTGAGATTTCGAGCGTGGGAGAGTGGATAGGATTCTCGTCTGTGTGGGTTTGGAGAAGAGATAGGGGAGAATGGAGAATTGAACGGCTATGCAAAAAATGAGAAGAATGGTCATTTTAAGTCTAGTTTTTTTTTAATTAGGTTCTATATTAGGAATTATGGGTTATTCACCATTTGGGTCACACAAGGTTTCGTTTTAAGTCATTTTAGTGCTAGAATTGAGTCTTTCATATTTTCAATTTATTCTTATACTTTACGCACATTTAATTATGGTCCACATTGTGATTGTATTTATTTTTTCGCAGTTTTAGACATTTAACCTCTAAATTGTTGCATGTTTCTTTTTAGTCATGTTTATGTGTTTAGGGTTTATTCTAATTTTAGCCCTTTATGATGTTTATTTATTTTAGTTTCATTGTTTATTTTGGTGTAATATTCATATGTCCATTTTAATTATTATTTTGTTTGTATTTAAAATTGTAGAGTTTGGTTTAATATAATTTAGTCCTTATTTTAATAGGTACAATTATTTCCTAAAATTTGTAATTTGAGAGGTTATGTTTTTGTTTGTTATGTTTATGTCACATTGGTACATTACATATCAATAAATATAGCTTATAATTTATAGTTATAACAAATATGTTAATGGAATTTTTGTATTAAAATGTCACGTTATATGTTATTTTTAATTTTGTATAATTAATTTTTGGTACGACATACTTTTTCATAATATGCATGATAGCCTCACTTGCATAACTCGACGTATTCATAATTGGATTAAGGGTAATATATTTTTAATTTAAAATTATTTTAAGTGGGCAGTCATAACTGATTTGAGGTCTGCTTTTAATGATTTTAAAATAAAAATGTATCCCTAAAGTGAAACCAAAAAATTGATTCGTCACCTAAAATTTGGGAACGAGAGAAAAAGAAATGTTCGTTTATTTAAATATATCGAGAAAAGGTTGTTATATCTTTAAGATCTGGTCTCGATATTTGTAAATAATCGAACATTCTTTATCTTTCTAAAATGACTTGGCAATTTTAATTTAATTTGTTTGAGTGTTCTTGAATGTTTTAAATTTACATTTTTATTTTATGGGATCAAAAATCAAATTAAGATCGAATTTGTAAAGTTCATTGCAAAAACGTTAATTAATCGACTAGGTACCGATTTAGGGCGTTGTGGGGGTGCTAATCCTTCCCCACACGTAACTGACTCCCGAACTCGGATTTTGGTAACGCAGACCTTAATTTGTTGTTTTAATTAAAATTAATTTTTATTTAAAATAACAAGCATTTTTGGGTGCCCAATCACACCCTAATCAAAGATTGGTAGCGACTCTTTGAACTGTATTTTTTCGATCATAAAGGAAATCCAAAATTTTTCGAAACGAGAGGTTTTCAAATCACATTTGTTTTTAAATTAAAAATCAATTGAAAGAGGTAAATTAAAAATTAATGTGGCTTTTAAATCTCACCTTTTTTCACCTTTCAGAAAAAAAATCGTTTCGACAGCTTGGCGACTCTGCTGGGGACCTTTTTTAGAGAGTCAAGCCGATAGTCGATTAATTAATTGTCTTTGCAATTGAAAATTACAAATTCGTTTTAATTTGATTTTTGATCCATTGTTTGGTTTTTAATAATTTTTGTTTGTTTGTATTTTGATTTCTTTAATTTAATTCGATTGACAATTAAATAGTTGTACTAATCTGTTTGCTAATGGTTTCAGAATAATTGTTTGTTTTAGGAATTGATTTTGAGTGTTTTTATTGTTTGTTTTTTCGCTTTTCCTCACACACTACACAGCTGCATTATCATAACATGAGCTAAAACCTCGCTCCGTCCTAATTAAGTAGGAGTGAGAGACTATGCCTCGTGTGGTTTTCACCTCCGCATGGGATAGTGGATCGCTCCTGGAGCTCACGCCTTATGGTCCTCGTGATGGTAATCACCTCCGCATGGACATAAGGAGGTGTGTTCCCTCGAAATTGAACTCGATCCCCTAAAGCCTGTGATGGGCCAGGATTGAGGGTTCGACAGCCCAATGGGGCACCGACAAGGACAATTCGAGAACCTATTACTTTAGAACCTAACCCGGCATATAGTGAACGTAGAGCCCGAACTTAGGTTGAGCTAAACCCGAACCTTAAGAATCCCGTGAGGAGGGTACACAAGGAAAAGTTTTTTGAGTCATTTATTTTCATTTTTTTCGAATAAATGCATGCGAACTAGATATCATGCGGTTAGGTTTATTTTTTGAACAAGCATGCGAATTAGATATCATGCGGTTAGGATTTATTTTTGTGAATGACAAAGCATGGGGGTAGATATCATGTTGGGTACGATCTGATAAAGCATGATTGGGTAGCCAGCATGTGTGGGTAGGATTCTTGAATAAATTATTATCCCGACTTAATTGCTTTATGTTTACTAACCGATCTTTTGTTATCTTTGCCTTGTTTTTTTATGTTTTGCATTGCACGATCCATTACATGGTGTTGATTTGGGGTCGATGTCCATATAGAAGGCCAGTAATATGGAACGAACGGCTCAGAAAGAGGTTGAGGATAATGCAGATGTTCTGAGGTGGTCGGAACAGTCCCAATTGACCAATGGAGACAGCGTGATGCCTGGATATGTGTCAGAGTTATTTGGTTACACTCACATCAACGTACGTCAGAATGATCTGAGTGAGCTAAGAGAGATATGGGGAAGATGGGAAGCAGCCGATAAGGAGATATTTTATCAGTTGTACGGCGATATTCCTTGTCTTCTGGATGTTCCTATTGACCGAAATTTGTTTAGAGCATTGGCGCAGTTCTGGAATCCGGCTTATAGCTGTTTCACATTTGGTAGAGTAGACCTGACACCAACAATAGAGGAGTATCAAGCATTGGTTCGTTGTCCGAGGTCCCAGATAGATAGAATATATACCAAGCTTCCAGTCACTCCTTCATTTAAGAAGAAATTACTATTGATGACCGGAATGAGTGAAGATTGGGTAATCAGAAACATTAAGAAGAAGGGAGACAGTGAGTGCATCTCTTGGGCTGCTCTGAAAGAAGTAATTGCTCATCATCCTGATAAGAGAAAGAAGCTTGACTTGTTTGCTTTAGGGATTTATGGGCTTGTTATTTTCCAAAAGTGTTAGGATATGTAGACGTATCAGTTGTTGACCTGTTTGAAAGATTAGACAAGCGCGTGGATCCTGTTCCAGCTATTCTAGCTGAGACGTTCCGGTCTTTGAGTTCTTGTAGGCGCGAGGGAGAAGGACGCTTTATAGGATGTGCGCCTTTGCTGCTAGTGTGGATTCTGAGTCACTTCAAACATGTTGAAAGAGCACCAGGATGAGTATTTCTAGACGGTTTCTCACCTTTGAAGGTTTTTCTTTCTAAAGAGTGGCCTGGGGGTTTTACCGAAGAAAAATGGATGGTCATCTTTAAGGATATCAGCGATGGAGATATTTGTGGCGAGCTTCGTGGAATACCTCTTCGGATATACTTTACCGATGTGGAGGGCGAGATTGGGTTCCTTTGCCAGGTATATGGGGTTCTGTTGGGTATGCTCCGCTACTAGTTTCCAGACAGTATGGATCGAGGCAGTTCATTCCAGCCACGTGAGACTTGGTAGGGTCGGATTTTGCATTCAAAGGAGATCAATATAAGGGTAAAGTTAAAGGGGTTGCTGAGGCGTGGAAGCAAACTCGTCGCGTGAATTTGTTCACCTATGATCTCGAGTTGTCTCAAGAGTATGAGCAGTGGAGAAGCGGTCGAGTAAATGACAATATCTCGATGGTGAATCCTGAAAATATTCAGCCGGTGGAGGAACAGTTGAGAGTGGTGCCATCTCCATTAGAGTTAGCCAAGCGCGATTTCGAAGCAGAACGGAGACAATGGAGAATGACTTTGCAGAAGTTAGAAGATGATGTGTATCAAAAGGGATTGGAGATTGACATTCAGAAGAGTAGAGCAGATCGAATTGAAAAAGTAGAGAAGCAACTTCGGCTAGACTTTGACGATCTTCGGTCAACTTATCAGCGAATGGTAAAAGCTCAAGTAGGTTCTAGCTCGAGTAAGTCTGTCGAATTGAGGCAAGAGGTGGCGAGCCTCAAAAGAGTAGCCGGAGAGAGTCAAGAAGAGCTCAAGCAAAGCAGGCACCAAGTTAACATTTTATCGAAGGAAAATGATTCTTTAGAGCAGCGGTTACAAGAGAGTCAAGCCCAGAATGAGAAGTTGAAGGGGAAAATTTCAAGTTTAGAGACTGCATTACGACGATACCGAAGCGGGGAAGGTAGCTCAAGCCGTGGGGAGGTTGAAAGTTTGAAGAGACAAGTGAGCGAGCTTGAAGCCATGGTTCAAGAGTTTCAGAGGCAGGCAAGTGAGTTATCGATAGTTCCCTATGAGGGGGATATACAATGGCGTTTTCGATGGGAGCGAGCTCAGGCGAGAGTTAAGCAAAGAGAGGACTTTATTGCTTGTTACCTAGAACACGCGCGAGGAATAGCTCAATATTTGGTCATTCTATCTGAGGAAGCTGCTGATGTAACTGAAGAACTGGATCCAGAGGCTGAAGAAAATCAGAAGATTGTAGAGTTACTAGCACACGTACAAGAAATAGGAGAGATGGTGCAAATTTATTTGTGATGTGTTTCAACTTTGTACTTGAACGTCGTTCTAATACAAGAGTTGTTCTAAGGAGTCGTTCCAGGATCAACAACCTGCATTTTGCATATGCATTTTTTGCATCGCATTTTATTCATTCATAATCATATGTTTCATATTCATTAATAAATATCAGCGATAACAAAATGACTCTGTGACAGAGTAATACTGGAAAATCCCAAGCATATCTACAGAACCAGGAAGAAAGTTATGGAAGACAAACTTGCCCAAATTGAGAAAGCTCAGTCGGAGTTACAAGATAATATCAAGAAAATGCAAGAAGATATGATGAATGCCCAAAGGAGATGTTTGCCAAGTTTGCGAGTATGTTGGAAGGAAGAAATCCAGAACATGGGAAAAGCCCTATGCCAGAAGGTGTAACTGAACACCCACTTCATCATCCAGGGTTAACCCCAGAACAATCTCAGAATGTTCAAGTGACCCCTGTTCATGTCGGGAAGGTGCACATTAATCCATTCGGTGCTTCTGTTAACGTACAGCCTGGATCTAGTTCATATCAGGAAGAACATCAATATCATCAAGTTCCGGACCTTGATGAAGAAGCCAAGAAGGATCAAAACAATCTGTTGGAAGAGAAATGGAAACAGTTAGAAAGAGAGGTCAGAGCCATGAAGGAAGATACCAGTGTCTATGGATTTGACGCAAAGGAGTTAAGTCTAGTTCCTGATCTGGTCTTGCCTCCAAAGTTTAAAGTTCCTGACTTTGAAAAGTTTGATGGTACCAGGTGCCCCTCTGCACATATCACAATGTTTTGTAGGAAGATGACCGGATACATAGGGGACGATCAATTGTTGATACACTGCTTTCAGGAAAGCTTAACTGGCTCGGCAATCCGGTGGTATAACCAGCTGAGTAAAGCTAATATTAAATCGTTGAAAGACTTGGCTAAGTACTTTCTTGAGCAATACAAACATGTGAAGGATGTTAGGCCCAACAGAATGATGTTGCAGGGAATGGAAAAGAAGTCTAACGAGAGTTTTAGATAATATGCTCAAAGATGGAGAGATGTAGCAGTGCAAGTCCACCCGCCATTGGAAGAGGAGGAAACAAATATGATTTTTGTCAACACCTTAAAGGCTCCTTTTTTCTCGCATCTTATTGGTAATCCTTATCGAAGTTTTGCTGATGTAGTTACGGCGGGAGAAATGATTGAAATGGCTGTTAAGATGGGAAGCTCGAGGGAGGAGAGTCTAGTAAGAGGCCACCAACGAGGAAAAAGGAAAACGAAGTCAGTAATGTGAGGCAGTACGATTCTAATAACATCACTGTTTCCCGTCCTCAAGGAGCAGGGTCATCAACACAAAATGACAATAGACAAGGGGTAAGGGACCAGAGGAGAGAGACCTCAATTTGACCCCATCCCGATGACTTATAAGGAATTGTTTCAGATTTTGTATGATCGACATGTGGTTTCGCCGTATCACGTGACACCAATGCAACCTCCTTTTCCCAAATGGTATGATGCTAGTGCTCAGTGTGAGTACCATGCAGGGAACCCTAGGCATTCCATTGAGAATTGTACTGCTTTTAAGAAGGTTGTCCAAGCTTTGAGAATGAGGAATGTCATCAACTTTGGTGACAGTGAGCAGCCAAATATAGCTCAGAATCTGTTGCCAAGCCATGCAGGGGCAGGAGTTAATGCGATTACTGAAGAGAAAGGAAAGAGAATTGTAAGGAATGTTGGTGAGGTGGTATCACCCATGAGTTGGGTGTGGTGCCAGATGGTCAAGGTAGGATTGTTGAAGCCCAGTTTGATGGGTGAACAGTTTAACAGTGGAGAGGTGTGTCAGTATCATAACAGTGAAGGACACAGTATTCAGCAATGTCCTGACTTCCTATCTTTGGTACAAGACATGATGGACAGTAAAGAAATTGAGTTCTTTAGAGAGATTGCTGAAGAAGAGGAAGCGGAAGTTTGCGCTTCAGAAGGATCGTCTAAAGGGGTATACAATGCCAGTTGTCCTCTAATTATTACTCCCAAAAATCGAGTTGCTGAGAAGTAGCCCGAAAGTGGTTATTACACCTCCATCTCCATTCCCATATCGGGATAATAAACAAGTGCCTTGGAGATATGATTGCCAGATGGGAGATGTAACAAAAGAGAATGAGGAAGTAGATGAGGTGGGACGCTTTACTAGAAGCGGTAGGTGTTATTCTCTTAGTCCACCTAAAGAGTCTGAGAAGAAGGTTGCAGTTGATAAAGGGAAAAAAGTGGATGTGCAGATAGAAGAGGATAAGCCTGTTATTAATGAACCAGTAACCGAGAGTGAAGCGGTAGAATTTTTGAAATTTCTGAAACACAGTGAATACAGTGTTGTGGAACAGTTACACAAGTTGCCTGCCCGTATTTCTGTTTTATCATTACTTTTGAGTTCAGAGGCCCATAGGAATGCTCTGTTAAAGGTTTTGAACCAGACTTTTGTTCCGAAAGAGTTGCCCATTGAAAAGTTGGATCGGTTAGTTTCCAATATACAAGCTGATAATTTTTTATCTTTTTCTGAGGATGAGATCCCTTCTGGGATGATTGGTAGTCAGAAGGCTTTGCACATTACAGTTAAATGTAAAGGGTATGTGTTGTCCCGGTCTTGGTTGATAATGGTTCAGCTTTGAATGTGATGCCCTTAGTGACCCTAAAAAAGCTTCCATTAGATAGTACACTTATGAGAACCTGTCAAAGTGTGGTTCGAGCTTTCGATGGGACAAAAAGAGAAGTGTTGGGCAAGATTGATGTTCCTCTGAATATTGGTCCAGCAACTTATGAAGTAGAATTTCTCGTAATGGACATTATGCCTACGTACAATTGTTTGTTGGGAAGGCCTTGGATTCATCAGGCCGGTGCAGTTCCATCCACATTACACCAGAGACTGAAATTTGTGATTGATGGAAGGTTGGTATGTATTCATGCTGAAGAGGACATTATTGCTTCTGTTTACTACTACCTTATATTGAAGTTGATGAGCAAGCCGTCGAGTGTTCTTTCAGATCGTTGGAGTTTGTCAATGCTACGTTTGTGGCCGAAGGCAAGAAGATACCAAAGCCTCGATTGTCAAACTGTACCAAGATGGGGCTTAAATTGACTCTTGGAAGAGGAGCAAAAGTTGGAAAGGGTTTAGGCTGACAGTTGCAAGGACCGGTGAATCCCATATGCCCTATTACTAAAATGATCGATTTGGTTTGGGATATCAGCCAACTTCGAGGGATAAGATGAGGGGAATTAAGAAGGGCCAAGAGATCAGAAAAGCCAGATTGGCTGGTGAAGACCTTAGCTGGAAACCCATGACCTTCCCGCCGTTGAGTAGTATTTTCATGTCTGGGGGACATATGTTTCAAGGGGATTCAAGGAACACCGAGGTGATAGTTGAGGATGCCTTGGGAGATTTAGGCATTAACGTTATAACTGATGATGAATTTGAGGAAATGAGAGTTATGGGCATTTATCCTGCACCGCCGGGCTTTGTGTTGAACAATTGGACCGCGGAAGAACTGCCTGTAGTTTACAAATCTTTTATAGAGTAATGCACTGGAACTTTCTCCCTGTTGTTCATACCCTGGGGCAATAGGTGATTTTATGTAAAGGGTTAAGCTGTTTGTTTTTTCTTGCTTTCAATAAAGGATGCATTCTGTTAATTCCAAATGGAAAACATTCTCCCATGCATTTCATTCATTCATTCTTTGTTGTATATATGTATGTATTTATTTCTTTTTATTTATTTATATGGGAAAAGATCCTCCCATATGTATATATGTATATATCTTCTCTTTCATTATTTTTCAGGAGCTCAGATATCAATAATAAATGCTAATGACTCTGACCCGGAGATTGATTTCGAGAAACCTATATGTCAAGGGGAGATCGAGGATTGTGATGATGATGAAGGATGAACTACCTTCTGGATTGCTGAAAATGGTGGAGAATGAAGATAAGCAGATTCTGCCTCATAAAGAGTCTACTGAGATTTTGAATTTGGGGACAGATGAGGATAAGAGGGAAATAAAGATTGGTACCACTCTGTCAGTTGGAGGTCGACATGATTTGATAGAATTGCTTCAAGAATACAAGGATGTGTTTGCTTGGTCATACGAAGATATGCCGGGTTTAGATACAGAATTGGTTGTTCACAAACTGCCAATAAAGCCTGAATGTAAACCGGTACAACAAAAACTGAGAAGAATGACCCGAGATGCTGCTCAAGATTAAAGAGGAAGTGAAGAAACAATTTGATGCCGGGTTTCTTAAAGTGGACAAATATCCTGAATGGATGGCTAATATTGTCCCAGTACCGAAGAAGGATGGGAAAGTTCGAATATGTGTTGACTACAGGATCTCAACCGAGCTAGTCCAAAGGATAATTTTCCTTTGCCACATATAGACACTCTAGTGGATAATACTGCTGGAAATTCTTTGTTCTCTTTTATGGATGGTTTCTCTGGCTACAATCAAATTAAGATGAACCCTGAGGATATGGAAAAAACGACATTTGTTACCATGTGGGGAACGTTTTGTTATAAAGTAATGCCGTTTGGATTGAAGAACGCCGGGGCAACATATCAAAGGGCCATGGTGACGTTATTTCATGACATGATGCATAAAGAGATAGAAGTTTATGTCGATGATATGATAGTCAAAGCTAAGACAGAGGAAGAACATATTGGGAATTTGAGAAAACTTTTTAAAAGACTAATAAGATGCCAACTAAAACTCAACCCAAATAAATTACTTTTGGGGTGACATCTGGAAAGTTGTTGGGTTCGTAGTAAGCCGAAAAGGAATTGAAATAGACCCGATAAAGTAAAAGCTATTCAAGACTTGCCAGACCCACAAACACAAAAAGAAGTCAGAGGATTTTTGGGGAGATTGAATATAGCTCGGTTTATTTCACAGCTGACTGAAAAGTGTGATCCCATATTCCGCCTTCTTCGTAAGAATACAGGAGAATGGAGTGAAGACTGTCAAAGAGCTTTTGAAACAGTGAAGAGATATTTGTCGAGCACTCCAATTTTAGCGCCACCCATCTCAGGCAAACCCTTGATTCTTTATTGTCAGTTTATGAAAATTCAATGGGATGTGTGCTGGGGCAACGTGACCAAACTGAGAAGAAAGAAAGGGTATCTATTATCTCAGCAAGAAGTTCACTGAATGTGAGACAAGATACTCACCCATTGAAAAGTTGTGTTGCGCTTTAGTATGGGCTACCCGAAGGCTTAGACAATATATGTTGTATCATACTACTTGGCTTATATCCAAGCTTGATCCCTTGAAATATTTAATGGGTGTGCCTGCATTATCTAGAAGATTAGCTCGTTGGCAGATCTTATTGTCCGAATTTGACATCCAGTATGTAAACCAGACGGCAATTAAAGGAAGTGCTATAGCGGAATTCATTGCAAGCAGGGCTTCGGAAGAATATGAGTCGTTGAGCTTTGATTTCCCAGATGAATATTTAATGGCTATTTCGGTAGAAGAAGCAGTGGCATCCACTAGCAAATTGGAAGTTGAACTTCGATGGTGCTTCAAATGCCATGGGACATGGAATCGGGGCAATTTTGGTCTCACCAGAGAGAGAGCATTATCCTTTCACCAGTCGGCTTAATTTTGATTGTACTAACAATATGGCTGAGTATGAAGCTTGTGTTCTGGGTCTTAGAGCTGTTGTTGAACGCAAAGTAAAAATGCTCAAGGTGTATGGAGATTCAGCTTTGGTAATATACCAGCTCAGAGGAGAATGGGAGACAAAAGATCCCAAGCTTGTAGAATATCGTAAGTTGGTTATGGAGCTTGTTGAAGAATTTGAAGAAGTAACTTTCAATTACCTCCCCAGAGAAGAGAATCAAATGGCAGATGCTTAGCCACACTGGCAGCAGCGTTTAAGATGAACGAGCATTCAAATATGATGCCCATTGAAATGAAAGCTTATGAGTATCCAGCCCATTGTTTTAATATTGAAGAAGAAGAAGATGGAAACCCCTGGTATTATGATATCTTGCAATATATAAGGTATCAGAGTTATCCAGAACAGGCTACTGAGAATGATAAGAGAACCATTAGAAGAATGGCATCAGGATATGTGCTTGATGGTGAGACCCTATACAAGAAGTCTGGATCAGGTCGTGTTAAGATGTGTGGACACGAAAGAAGCCAAATGATTCTTGAAGAAGTGCATGAGGAATATGTGGTACCCATGCTAATGGGCATGCTATGGCTAGGCAGATTATGAGATTTGGGTATTATTGGTCAACTATGGAACAGACTGTATCAATTATGCCTGAAAATGTCACAAGTGTCAGATTTATGGAGATAGGATACATACTCCTCCTCATCCGTTGCACGTAATGACAGCGCCATGGCCATTCTCAATGTGGGGCATGGATGTTATTGGACAAATTTCGCCCAAGGCTTCAAATGGTCATCGCTTCATTCTGGTAGCCATAGATTATTTCACCAAGTGGGTAGAAGCAGCTTCTTACGCAAATGTTACCCAGTCTACAATATGTAAATTCTTGAAGAATGAGATCATTTGTAGATATGGTTTGCCCGAGAGGATTATCTCCGATAATGCGTTGAATTTAAATAATAAGATGATGGACTCGGTCTGTAAACAGTTCAAAATAAAGCATCATAATCCCACCACTTATCGCCCAAAGATGAATGGGGCAGTAGAGGCGGCCAATAAGAACATCAAAAGGCTCATAGAGAAAATGACTGAGACCTATAAGGATTGGCATGAGAAGTTGCCCTTTGCTCTGTTTGCTTATCGAACTTCAGTACGGACTTCAACTGGGGCAACTCCGTTTTCTTTGGTTTATGGGATGGAAGCTGTCTTACCTATTGAGGTGGAAATTCCCTCACTTCGGATTTTGTCAGAGGTAAAGCTTGATGAGGCAGATGGGTCCAAGCTAGGTATGACCAGTTGAATTTGATTGAAGAAAAGAGATTAAAAGCTATTTGTCATGGTCAGATGTACCAAAAACGTATGATACGGGCACATGGGTAAGAAAGTTTCACCTTCGAGAATTCCATGAGGGAGATTTGGTGCTTAAAAGGATTTTGCCTATTCAGAAGGATTCAGAGGAAAATGGATGCCAATTGGGAAGGACCTTATGTTGTCAAGAAGGCCTTTTCTGGGGGAGCTCTAGTCCTAACTAAATGGACGGATCAGAATTACCATATCCAGTGAATTCCGACGCTGTTAAGATATTTTGCTTGAAGAAGAAATAAAGAGAAAGAAGAAAAAATGAGAAAAAAAAAAAATGATGGAAAAAACGAAAGAAAAAAAAAAAAATGGAAAATGGAAGAAAAAGAGGAAAAATGGAAAAAGAAAATAAAAGTAGGGTTCAGGATGAACCCGAAAAGGGCATCTTGGAACCAAAGGAGGTCTCAAGTTGAAAACCCGCAAAGGGCGACTTGAGTTGAATTTGAAATTCAGAATTTGTGCATAGTGGAAGGTTCTGAATTAATTTGGAAGTGGAAAGAGCTCCTGATATGGATAGTAACAATGACAGTTGGTGATCAGGAATGAGACCAAAGATTAATGAGTCTCGATTGAAATAACCAAGAGAAATTGAATGCATATGAGATTCAATACTGGTTAGGGCATCCAATGATAGAGATTTGAGAGTTTAGAAGTAGCTTCATACTCGTAAGCATCACATTTTGGAGATCCTTTTGACAGAAGCTACATTTGAGACATGTCTAACGGCGTGCCAGTTCAAAAGCATTGCATTATTGATATTTGAAGACGCCTACTCTTTTGTTCTTTTTGCTTTTTCCAGTTAAAAGTTGCCATTTAGTTGCCAAAAGTGCTCTGTATTTATATAATAGAGATATCTTTATTGTTCGTTTCCCTTTTGTAAGCATCTATTTTGAAAAGTTAAAACATATAGCTTAACTTGAAGTACATGAGATCACTTTGTATTATTGTGCAAAAGATTTTGGAAAATGCAGGTATTCTGAAGTTGACAATGGTTTAAACATGTAGCTTGTGTGGCTACGGGAAGCTAAAACTTTGGAGTTCGAAGAAAATTTCAGCCATTAAAAGATGAACCCTAAGAGATTGTTGTTTGTCGAGAAGTTGGTCATGGATACTGGCGGTTTTCAAGAAAGGGAGTCAGGGTCATGTTTAAGCCAAGAGATATGGAATTGAGATTGTCAACTGGGGTGAACTGGTCAAATGTTCCGTGCCAAGATGAAGCCGAGTTCCATCAAGATCAAAAGGAGATAGAGTTCCTTCGAAGAAAAATGCATCAAATTGCATATTTGCATACATTTAGGCATGAATAGGATCATGACACTCATAATTGCATGATGACTTAAGCATTTGCAGGTTTCTCAATGATAGTTGAAGATTGAAGATATTGAAGCATCGAGATGAAGATATTGGTTTGGAGATTTTGAAAAGAATGATGTTTTACCAAAGCTGAGCTAAAGCAGATTCACGTATCCAATGGTTGACCTTTGAAGCAAATCATCTATAAGCCTTCAAGAAAGAGTAGTGAAGCAAATTCGTTGTTGAAGATTGAGTCCTATACTCTCTGAAGGAATAGGGAGCGGACAAGTTGTTGAAGATTGAGTCCTATACTCTCTGAAGGAATAGGGAGCGGACAAGTTTGTTGAAGATTGTTCGAGGTTCTATACTCTCTGAAGGAATAGGGAGCGGATAGTCGTTGAAGATTGAGTCATATACTCTCTGAAGGAATAGGGAGCGGACACGTTTATTGAAGATCGAGTCTTATACTCTCTGAAGGAATAGGGAGCAGACACGTTTACTGAATATTAATCGAGTCTTATACTCCCTGAATGAATAGGGAGCAGACACGTTTACTGAAGATTGTTCGAGTCTTATACTCCATGAAAGAATAGGGAGCAGACCTGCCATTTGAAGATTTTTTCAAGTCTCGCTTATCCTGAAATAGCAGAGAAGTGGATTAATCTTCTGAAGTTCTAATGGCCGGACAAACTTGATCATCTATTGATCTTTGCTCTATTCTCGTTGCACAACAATGAGCAAAGAGGGGCAGCTGTAGATGCTTAATTTGTCTGGGCCTATATCATGGGCAAATGAAAGTAGTTTTTAGGAGTTAAAACCCAGAAAAAAGATAATGGGGAAATAACTACCAGAAACGTGGGACATTTAACCACTAAAAAACGAGAGCATTAGGGGGGCTACCAGGGAGGAACCAGAGGGAGGAAGAGCACAGAGGGGGAGATTAACAAAAAAATAGAGGAAAACTAGGAAGCATTCCACAACAACAACAAAAAATTAACCGCCAGAAGGAGATCAAAAACACACAGGAAAAAAGGCATATCAGCAAGGAATCGAGAGTAGAATAAAAAACCTTCCTTATCGTTTCTTTTGACAGAAAATAGTAACAAACAGAAAATATTGTATTGTTTTTTTTCATTTGAAGATCAAAGAGGAATTCCTTCCTTTCGGTGAACCAGAGCAATACAAAGAGAAATTCAATTCATACAAGGTTTTTATTCGTTGTTATTTACATTAATTTTTTATCTGTTCTTCAATTGTTTTAATTATTATTATTATTATTATTATTATTATTATTATTATTATTTTTGTGCAAATCCAAAAATCTGAAAATAGAAGTAGATACCTTCGGTATAGCTTTGTTGTTGAAATTGAATGGATCATAGACTCTAGAGTTCCACTGTCGAGGTGATAGATCGTCGAAGTTGGGTAGGATTACCATGAGTGATTTGAGTCCTGCATGTCATTTTTTGGGTCATGGGTTATCATCTATCGGGGTTTCAAAAAAATAAAAAAATAAAATAGAAATAAATAAGGTTTAAAACTTACCGTAATGTTTGAGCATCACACCATTGTTGAACGGTTGAGCATAGCACGAGAGATAAAGGTCGTCGGGGGAGTGAATAGCCGAGAAGTCAAGGAGATTTAGGGGCCATTTATGAGTGTTTGGTGATGTCAATACTGGATCGGGATTCCGGGAAGTTATTTGAACACTTTGGGGTTATTAGGCTCGGTCTTGGTCTCATCGAATCACCAAAGAAGGCAACCGGAGTGTGGGTCTTGGCTATTTTCTGGTTATGGGGTTTCGGTGACAGGCGAGAAGGTGAGGAGATTGGAGAGGGAAGAGATTTAGCAGCTGGTCTTTTTTTCTGGTAGGTTGCGTGAGGAAGAAAGAGGGTTAGAGTGAGAGTGATGGATAACGAGGGATCTGTTGGGTTTAGATATTAGGGTTTTGTTTTTAGGTTAGATTTTATTTTAGAATTAGCTAAAACGTCGTCGTTTCAGCCGATACTTTCCTAGTTTTTATTTCTGACCCAGTATTCTGCGCGCATTCCATTTCGGTCCCCAAAATCAGGCATTTCGAGATTTGTTGTTATTTTAATATGGTCTTAATTTTAAACGTCTTATATCTTAGCCCAGAATCATGTTAGAGCCATTTTCGTACTGTTTTTACCTTGGTTGTGTAATTTACGGAACTTTTATTTTGGTCCTTAAACGAATCTTTTGCACCTTATTAATTTTGTCTTCCTATTTATGAGCGCTTTTCATTTTAGTCCTGAAATGTTTTTATGTTTTTATTTTTGAAATGTAATTTGTAATTTTGGTTGTTTGACCATTTAGTCACTTAGCATGTTTTTTTTTTATTTAATAGTTAATTTCTATTTTGCATGCTTAGTTTAATTTTATTTTATTCTGGTCCTTTATGGTAATTTTGAATATGAAATCGAGTTACTAATAGTATTTTTATTGTATATATTTGTTTTATTCTAATGTATGCCAATGTCGTTGTATTCATGTATACCATATCACCATACTTTATTTTAGACTTAGGTGTTCATTTGAATATGGATACTATTTAATTAGTTTTTACATGATTTATTTTGCATAATATGCATGATAGCCTCACGTGCATCACTCGACCGTATTCATAATTGGACTAAGGGTAATATCCTCTCAGTTTAAAATTGTTGAAGTGGGCAGTCATAACTGATTTGAGGTCTGCTTTTAATAATTTTAAAATGAAAGTATATCCCGAAAGTGAAACAAAAAATTGATTCGTCACCTAAAATTTGGGAACGAGAGAAAAGAAATGTTCGTTTATTAAATATATCGAGAAAAGGTTGTTATAACTTTTAAGATCTGGTCTCGATATTTGTAAATAATCGATTCTTTATCTTTCTAAAACGATCGGTAAATTTAATTTAATTTATTTGAGTGCTTTTGAATGTTTTAAATTTAAATTTTTATTTTATGGGATCAAAAATCAAGTTAAATTCAAATTTGTAAAGTTCATTGCAAAGACTTTAATTAATCAACTAGGTACCGTTTTAGGGCGTTGTGGGGGTGCTAATCCTTCCCTGCACGTAACCGACTCCCGAACTCGGATTTTGGTAACGCAGACCTTAATTTGTTGTTTTAATTAAAATTAATTTTTATTTAAAATAACAAAACATTTTTTGGGTGCCCAATCACACCCTAATCAAAGATTGGTGGCGACTCTTCGAACCGTATTTTTCGATCGTAAAGGAAATTTAAAATTTTTCGAAACGAGAGGTCTTTTAAATCACATTTGTTTTTAAATTAAAAAGAGATAATTAAGAATTAATGTGGTTTTTTAAAATCTCACTTTTTTAAATCGCATTTGTTTTTAAATTAAAATGAGGTAACTTAAAAATTAATGTGATTTTTTAAATCACCCTTTTTCACCTTTTCAGAAAAAAAATCGTTTCGACATCACCGATTACGAGGTCAGATATCCTCATATCGAAAAGGTTTGTTGTGCTTTAGTCTGGGTTACATGAAGTCTCAGTCAATACATGTTGTATCACACCACTTGGCTGATTTCCAAGTTAGATCCACTAAAGTACATGATGGGTGTGCTTGCTCTCTCTATAAGGTTAGCCCAATGGCAGATGTTGTTGTCTGAATTTGATATCGAGTATGTAAGCCAGAAAGCCATAAAAGGAAGTGTCATATCGAATTTCTTTGCAACTAGAACTGATGAAAATTACGAGCCGCTTGACTTTGACTTCCCAGATGAAGACTTAATGGCCATATCCTTAGAGGAAGTAAGTATTTCCACAGACAGTTCCTGGAGAATTCATTTTGATGATGTATCAAATGCATTAGGACATGGCAACGGGGACATACTAGTCTGCCCAGAAGGGAATCATTACCCATTCACTAGCAGACTAAATTTCAATTGCACCAACAACATGGCAGAATACGAGGCTTGTGTTTTGGGGATTCAAGCTGCAATGGGGTAAAATATAAAGATATTATGAGTATATGGAGATTCAACCTTAGTAATCTATAGCTTCGTGGGAATTGGAAACCAAGGATGTAAAGGTGATGGAGTACTGGAAACTAATACTAGATCTACTCGAAGAATTTGATGAAGTCACCTTCCACTATGTGCCTAGAGAAGAAAATCAAATGGCTGATGCTTTAGCTACCTTGGCAACCACATTTAAGGCTGGTGGGGAGTCTGAAATGATGTCAATTGACATGCAATAATACGAGTACCTGGATCATTGTTACCAAATCGAGAAAGTGAAAGACACTAAGCCTTGGTACCACGATATTCTATAATACATCAAGAATCAGAGTTATCTAGGGGAAGCCACCGAAACTGATAAAAGAACTATTAGAAGGATGGCAGCTGGATATGTCCATGATGAGGAAGTCTTATACAAGAAAGGCCATGATCAAGTCCTGTTAAGGTATGTAGAGGCAAAGATGATAGTGAAGGAAGTACATGACGGAGTTTGTGGAACACACATGAATGGACGTACGATGCCAAGGCAGATAATGAGAGGCGAATATTATTGGTCCACAATGGAAAGTAACTGCATCAAATATGCTAGAAGATGTCATAAATGTCAATTTAAGGAGATAAAATAAATGTTCCACCTCAGCCTCTTCATGTGATGACATCACCATAACCTTTCTCTATGTTGGGCATGAATGTTATTGGGCAAATCCATCCGAAGACTTCGAATGGTCACCGGTTCATTCTCGTGGTAATTGATTATTTCACAAAATAGGTAGAGGCTGCAACATACACCAGTGTCACTTAGTCCACTATTTACAAGTTTTTTAAGAAAGACTATGTCGGTATGGTTTACCTGAAAGGATCATCACCGATAATACTACAAACCTGAACAATAAGATGATGGATGTTGCTTGTGAGCAATTCAACATAAAGCATCACAACTCTACTGCTTATAAACCAAAGATGAACGGAGCAATAGAAACAACAAATAAAATATAAAGAATAATGGAGAAAACGAAGACCTACAAAAAATTGGCACGAGAATTGCCTTTTGCTTTGTTTGCTTAGCGAACCTTGGTAGGAACTTCAACTTGGTAACCCCATTTTCATTAGCATATGGGATGGAAGCAGTATTGCCTATTGAGGTGAAACCCGAAAAGGCACCCTAAATTAAAAATGAAAAGAAAATGAAAATGAAAATGAAAAGAAAAAAGACAAAAGACAAAAGGAAAAAGAAGGAAAGGAAATAAAATGGGTTCAATATGAAAACCCGTAAAAGGCGTCTTGAAATCGAGGATTGGTCCAAATTGAAAACCCGAAAGGGAGATTTGGATATTGACTCATAAAAGTCCCTAATTCAGACAGTGAAGTGTCCCGACATCCGAATCTTCTACAGACTTAACGAGTCAGAGAAAGGTTGCACACTTCTTTGCATTTTCGAAGATCCCTTGACAAAGGTTGCGTTCAAAGTCACCTAATGACTTATCAGCTCAGAAGCGCCCGCATTATTGAAATCTAAGGCATCCATTCACAATTCTTCTATGTATTTACTTTTCATAATGTTTGTCATATATCGTTTGTTCTTTTTTCCTTATGAATAAAGTTGACCATTTCTCTAAACCAATTCCTTTTAAGCATCTTGGGTTGAATTTAAACCTAATGATTTGTTCACTTTTGAAAATGATAATTGCATATTATTGTACAAAGATTTTTGAAAAGTACAGGTACTCGGAAGTCGATCAAGGCTCATGCACTATACTTAAGATGGTTGAGAAGCATTTCCCAAATCAAGGATAAAAGATAAAATCTGCACATCATATCTAAACATTCAAAGAATTCAAGATCGAGAATCAGAACTTCAAGATTCCAGAGTCAAGAGTCATCAAGACTGATAACCGTAGATTGAGATTTCTCTCCAAAACCCAAAATAACATATGTTGCATATGCATTTTAGGCACACCTAAGAGCATTGCATCCATAGCATCGCATATATGCATAATTTTGCAGATTCTAGCTAGAGTCAATTTCAACTTCATAGCGAAGGATATTGAACTCAAAGTGATCAATTTACATGGTGGGATTTCAACTTCACAACGAAGGATATCCAATTCAAAGCTCAACTTCACAGCGAATGAGCCATCCACGATTTTAACTTCACGACGAAGGATATCGTGCCCAAGTGGATTGACTTAGTTCACATAAATAAGTCATCTGCAATAACAGGGGTTTATTCCCTAGCCAATACAACATAACTCAAAGGCGAGAAGAGTTATTTGTCAACAAGAACTCTCGAAATCGACTCCATTTAGCTCGAGAGCATATCTACTGCAAGTAGCAACAAGGAACTACTTTCCAGTCA